>NC_137454.1:237364540-237545419 GCF_964235325.1 Thermobia domestica | reverse complement strand
GTGGTAGAGCGTTTACCCTGGTGCCTGGGGTCTCTGGTTCGATTCCTAGCCAAGTAAGATTGTTGTGGACTACATCGTGGCTGTGAAGTTTCTCGAGGTATACATGTTTCCTCGCACATTCTCATTCCACCAACGTTTCCTTATCTTGCCTTCATAATTGAATTCCCTTATCCAAAAGGGCATAATCGAAGGGCATTATAGTGAATTATTTCATTTCAAAACCCAGTTTTACATATGAACTTCGTGATTTTCCTGCTTTAAAAATTTCAACCTATTTATTATGCCTATTCTGCATTAGGCGACAAGTATACTTTAATAAATTCGGCATTATGAAATCTACTTTCTGTAATTTATTCACCTATCTTTTCTTAAAATATTTTCCTTCAAATATTCTCGTCGTAAGTTCTTGTGCAAGATAGCACGAACTGTTTGTTATAGTGTTGTCCTTGATTACAGTGACCAAAAAAAAGTCCTCATTATAAGGCAAAATACATTGTTAGGTCCATTTAACTTGTGCTTCTCAATGTTTGAATCGATTATACGCCCGGAATAAAAAGGATGTAGTAGTATCTCTGAATGAAAATGCACATTTCTGATAAATGGTACAGAATTTGTAATTCCAGATGCAAAGTCACATGAACTCTGCAGGGGAAAAAACTTATTGGACTTTAATTGCTGCTTTGCAACCATGTAACACATATCGTGTAAAACATATTCTTATTAATATATACCATAAAACATTTAGGGTTACTTTGACATAGAGTGGGGCTACTTTGACAGATGAGCAATTCGTGCTTCCTGTGAGAATTGTTGCATATACTTTCATAGATGAAGGCTGATATGGTGTTCACGGTGCGAATTGCCGGAGTGGATGAGGGATTTCTCCCATTGTATTTCTACCCCCTCTCGATATCCTTCCTGTCCCCCAATATATAATATAAGGACTTCTAGATCCGCTACTGTTTATTCCCCCCAAAAATGAATAATCTAATTCGCACTCTGACGATATAGGGAGTGGTTTAAATGTGTCCTGTGCAAAAAATGGGTGTATGGGTTTTGTAATGGTGGGTAAAAAAAATCCTCAATATGCTTGTTACGACTGTGATGTTTACAACTAATTTTTTTCTTTCCATTGTTACATGTAAACATAACATACCGATACATATGTAATTATGTTAAAAGTAAAGTAAAGTAAAAAACAATACAGTAAAAAATAAAGTAAAAATGTAAGGTAAAGCACCGTGTATGTTCAAAGTAAAAGATGTTAAAAGTAAAGCTTTAGAAAAACTTGTATAGTGGGGTATAATGATGTACCACCATTGGCGCCGACTTTGGGGGGCAGGACACTTTTGGCCCCCCCAATATTTAGAGCTGGGGTTCTCGCTGCTCTAATATAATCCGGCCGAGGAAGAATTAACAAAGAGGAGCAAGAATTTATGTTGTAAACTTCGTCTTTCCTTTAATTCAACGTTAGGAATAGCCTTCTAGGAATGGGTACGAGTCGAGCTAAAACTCGACTCGACTCGAATTCGAATCGAGTTCCGAGTCGAGTCAAACGTAATTTTCTCGAGTCGAGTTCCGAACCGAGTCGCTGTTTTTTAGGTCGAGTTTCAAGTTGAGTCGAGTTTGATAAATGGCTCGCTCGTTCAGCTCGTTTTAACTCGTTTTAAAATCATGGCATGATTAGACTGGAAAGCGAAAGCCATGAGAAATGTAAGCGATAAAATGGAATACTTTTAGTATTGTTCACGAGAGGGGACATTGCTTGTATCTCGTTTCGTCTCGATAACGATACGACAAAGAATTTTATAACGAGGCCTCAAATGTCATTAGCACCAATTTAAGTATATACTTTAGTTCTTACCATCAAGGCTGAGACCTGCACGGTCGAATTTTTGAGTCCAAACAGAAGCTCAACCTGGGTAGTGATGTAAACTTGCTCGGCTCAGTTCAACGGAGCGAAATGATCGAGCCGGCATGATTGGGATGAGCCATCGATTCGCCCCAACTGAGCTATCAGCTCTGTTTGTCTCGGTTTGGGTGAGCCATCGGCTTAGATCGGCTCACCCAGGCCGACAACTCTAAGCCCGAACCGAGCAGTTTTGAACATGTTTGGCCAGCGCCCTATAACTTTTAACAATATTCGGCCTTAGCCAAATCCTTGCTTCTCCGGGGCTCAAATCCAGAATCTCGTGAACGATGGCCATGCCGCCTAGACTTCACGACTACCGAATTCTGCTGTCAATTAGTTTCTAGTATTCAGATAGAAACCACCTATCTTTAATGTTTATACACGGTGTTGTTATAATATTAATAATAATAATAATAATAATAATAATAATAATAATAATAATAATAATAATAATAATAATAATAATAATAAGTTGTAGTAACAGTAGTATCATTGATAATAATTACACTGTCTATGAAAGATAGTTGAAGAGAGTACTTGAAACTACATAAAATATAGCTCCATTTGGCTCTTCCTGGCTCGACTCGACTCGAAACTCGACCTGAATTCGAGTCGAGTTGAAGGAAATGTTTCGAGGCGAGTTCTCGAGTCGAGCTTAAATATGTCTGTTTCAAGTCGAGTCGAGTTTCAAAGAAAACTCGCTCGAAGTCGCTCGTGGCCATCCCTACAACCTTCTTATTCGATGGGAAAGGCGGTTTTCAGGATGGTGTTGAATAGAGCACTGAAGCTTCAACCAACACTCTTTCAACACTGACCTGACAAGTGAAGATCAATGCAGTGTGAATATTACAGCGGAGTAGCTGATCGAGATTTGGGGATGGGGAGAGGGCCTTCATCAAGCAGTTAATTGAAAACGGTTGAATACGATGATGATATATTTATTCATTGCTTGGACCCCTCAATATTTTCTTCAAGTCGGCGCCTATGTGTACCACAACAAAATAAAGATTTCATGCTTATCAAGCATACCGTACCTAACACATGACCAAAACAGTGTTTTATACACTTTCCATAAATTCCATGTCAAAATAACTCCATACGTTGAGTAACTTTGACCTTACGCAGCAAATTCATAAGATGTCAAAGTAGCCCCACCCCCGGGGCTACTTTGACCGGTATTTCTTAATTTCTTCCCGCCAAAACTTACTTGTAGAAACTTAGGTTTAGTAGTGGATGTGATAGCCTAGATACCTATTGTTATGATGAGAATAGTATCATTCATTGGTTGCAGAAAGTGTCCCGTGTACACATCTAAACTAGTCCAAAACCTGTCAAAGTAGCCCCGTTTTACGGTGCATATATAACGGGTTATAAATAAGTGAAAGAGCAAAATCGTGTAAAGCCGTATCATTTTACTTGTTCCGTATTGCCGTTATATCTATAATACCTACTGAAATACTACAAGCGATAAAAATTTTTCCTCCCTAAATGACTCACAACATTGTTTTGCTAAAGATATTATTCATATGTTAGAAATGAATGTAGTAACTATGTGAGATTCCCATAAATAAGCACTGACGAAACTCTAGTCATCTCTGCTATACCAGCATAACTATCGTTTAGCATATCCAGTAAAGGATAGGTATTTTCTTAATATTTGACCTACTTTTTGATAAGAACATATTTATTTTCACGTTGAGAAAGTTCTGCAATTTCCATTGGCTGTTGTGCATATTAACTGAAAATCCAACGAAATCTTATTTCATATTAGTGTTGTTAATGAATATTTTTACACGTTTTAAATGTATTTCAAACTTGTTTGTTTATTGATTTTTACTTAATGAAAATATTGAATTTGTAATAGGTAATCATAGTTATTCATCAGAAATATTGAATTGCACTATTTCCGTTAAATATTGACCGTGGGGAATTAAATAGATTGAGAAATAGTATGATGACAATGTAAACATATCTGATATAAAAAGTGAATGTTATGTTTAGTATATTATGGCCGGAGGTTGATCAAACAGTAAATGTTTACTTTGGAGATAGATATCATAACGATGTTGTAAGAAATAATTTACTACAAGAGAAACTAATTGGTAAGAGTATATAAAATGAATATAATTGAGTTTACGCACAAAAAGTTAATTGATGTAACAAGATATTGTACCGTTATGATGACTGGATATTAACTGTGATCATATGGTAGTATTAGTAACAACATTGAAACATTTAAATCATAATTTCGATTACCATTGAGTATTTTTTGCAATTAGATACGAAAGGAGCGTTAAGTTTTACTCCCTACATTGGCCATAGTCCATATTTCGTTCTTTTACACATTGATCGCCATGTGTATCACAGGTGACACACATTGCGTGTCCGCCTACGCTTCGTGTATCATTTCTGATACACAACGAACGTTCTTTTATCGCTACGTGTATACGATCTGATTGATACACAGGCTGGTATATTTAACACATCTTACCTGTAGTCAGGGTGCTGGAAAATCATATTGCAGCAGAAATTTTGGAGTCAGTTGAATACTTTCCTTTAAGCAGGTATTCCACCTACGCTTGGTGTATTATTTCTGATATACATCAATTTGGCACTGACAGTAAAATTAAAAAAAAAAATTGACAGTCAATGTGTTAATAGTACAATTACATGGTCTGTCAAAATTAATAAAATACTCATAATATTGAGGTATCACAACAAACAACTGACAATTCCACCTATATGTCCCTTTTCATTCAATAAGTGAATCTTCATATATAATTCATAGACAAATAATACAATTAACAAATGCATATTTCACTTCAATCATTATATATATATATTCAAATGCACTTACCTTTCTTTTGGATTTTGCCATCCTTTTATCCCGAACATTCTCAGCCTCTCCAGGGAATTTTTTGCCCCATACTACAATTCCAATTCTACCATAGTTGAATACAAGCACAAGCAATGGTAGAAAGTATTGTAGTACCATCAGTGCCACTGTGTACTGTTTCCTTTGCTCTGGCGAGCTCCAATGTTCTTGGCACACGTAATGTTCACACTGTTTAAACCAAGCGTCATCTGGGAGATCTAACTTTGACACAACGGCAATGGGCAACGACGCAAAAATTGCCAATAACCACACTGTCACCACAATCATAGTTGCTTGTAATTGACTCATCCTTGGTCTCAAGGGATACACTATTCCAATGTATCTTCCAATGCTAATTGCAACTAAAGTATATACACTCACGAACACAGACACTGCTTGCGAAAAGGTCACAATGTGACATAATTCCGGTCCAAATGGCCAATAACCGAGAACTAGATTTGATAAAAATGAAAATGGTATACAAAGACATGCCATGAGTATGTCACCTACTGACAAGTTTACGATGAAGAAGTTTGTGACTGTCCTCATTCGAGAGGTTGAGCATACTGTATAACACACTAGCCCATTTCCTGTGATTGCAATGAGCATTATAGCGCAATACATGATGGAAACAATAACCTTAAAATAACCGGGAATATTGGGCGTTACATTGCAATTGACGAAAGATGTTGATGATGTGGATACATTAGAGTATAAATATGAACTTACTAGATCTGATGATAAGTTAGAAAGTACGAGATTTGAAGTAAATCGATCAGATTCTTTCTGCATTTTTGACAAATACTGGTGAAGTTTACATTACAAAATAAAATGAAGATGGCTATGTTGTCATTAGTCCTAGAAAATCTTTCACATCTTTCGAAAGTGGAGGAATTGTATTCCGAAGAAAACCAATAGCGTTATAAGACCAATAAATAATATTCTTGTTGAGGACGACAAACATTTGGCCGTTACGTTTTATAGGAAAACAAACGTAAAGATATTATACTTTTTTGTACAATCCTATTAGAAAAGGTAATACAATCATCAGTTCTGGCTGTGCTTTTAATCTCTACTTTAAATATAGTTATAAAAATTACCCTATTTATAATGCTAATTGCGATACATTTTCTTGTTCAAGGTCTTTTGCAGAACTAATTTTCCAGTTTGAAAGGAGATACTATTCTATTGCCAAAGATTATATAAAAATGGACTATCTTCAAATAACAGGTGCTTAACACATGTGTGTTGACCTCAAAGTTACAAATTATACACAGTACTCTTTGTTAAGTATATGACGGAAGGTCAGTTCTCAGTAGGTTTAATCGTTCTATTCTAACAATATATGCATTCATAAAACAATGTTTCTTCCGTATTAAAGTGCAAAGTAAACCTAACTTATTTCAAACCCACACAATATGTCAAATTGTCTGTTTCCTTTGATCTTCATAGCACAAGAAAAAGAACTGAAAACCTCTATTCATACTTTGTGAATTTACTACTTCGTCACTGTCACAACAAATGGATATTGCGTAGTATTTCCAGCTAAACAGCTCCAAATAGATTAACTGTAAGAATGTGATTATTATTTACTCAATTATAGGCTTGTTTAATTAATGTATGCTTATGAATTCATTATTATGTGTTCGTCGACCTATAAGTACTAGTCTAAATATGTTATTATCATTATGAGGGAATTGCATAAACTGATAAAGTCCTCATTATTTGACAGCGTAGCACACGTATTTGTTCTTCAATATTTTAATTAACTATTTTTTAAAGAATAATTTCCGCATACCATTTTGTGTAGGCACGTAATCTTGATTGGTCTAACTCATGAATCACTAGATGTCCAAATACATCTGTAAAAATAAAAGAAAAGGAATCAATAATTACTACGTTTAAAAAAAATAAGTAAGGATACAAATATATAAACATTATACAATTCAAATATATAACAGTTGCTATTACTCAATGGAGGCAAACTTCTGGTGATAGGGATTTCAGGTTCAATCCCAGACCATGTGAGTTTCTAGCAGACAACATTATGCCCTTGAGTTTCCTCAGGATTCTTCCGTTTTCACCCCACATTAAACACTATCATTCCACAGACTCTTCCATAATCATTTACTATAACTAATGATCAGTCTCCTTCAGTCTAAAGGGCATAAAAACCTGACATAAAACTGATAAACTTCATTTATATATTATATATATAATTGACATGTTTATCACACTCATTATAAGGTCTCACTTTTGATTAAATTTGTAACACAATAGTTCAGTTTGAAAGCTTACAGAACAAAATACAGATGGCGTAAGAAAAAACCTCAGACATTTATATAATGACAATTATAATCATGCTTGTTCAAACCGAACACAAATTATATTACAACAATTCTTGTAATTCCCATGGTATCCATTTAGATTGAACTCATACTTCTTGAAAATCAAACTTGAAATACTTGAAGTAAAACATTTCGGATCTTATTTGAGGTCTGCTTTTCCTTACGCTATAAGTATCATTCCAGAAAAATTCAATGGAAATATGAGAATGATTGAATTCATGCATAAACGAAAGTATGAGTACAGTGTTACACAAAGTGATTAATTCAAACAAAAGCTTATATCAATACATGTGTTTACCATACATAACGTTTTAATTTGTTGATTTCCAGTTCTGTATTTAACACAAATTGAAGCATTTCAGCGAAGAGCATATTTTGGAATGCGCTTAGTTTCCAGTGAAATGGTACTGTATGGAACATATACTGGACTGACATATACAAACTAGCCACTCACAAGGTACGATATTGATAAATCACTGATAATGTGTTTACATAATGTTTTGTTTTACCTCTGTAATCCATTAACATGCTACAGACTTTCTCCGTATCTCTCAAATTCCATAAAATGTGCCACAGAGAGTTATTCGGTACGATGCTTCAATTAAAAGCGTAGTATATTATTCTTCCATCACCTTGGACATTTATGTTATGTGGGATTTAGACTTTTGAAAAAAAAATCGTAGTTGAATTTAGAAGAACAATCCGTAAGTAGATTCATTGATTTGGTTTAACATCCTTTTTTAAAACTAAATCGTGGTTATGTGTTATATTTAAATGAGGACCTCTTAAAAGAAGAAATACATAGTATTACAAACTTCGCAGAAGATAAAACGGATATGAAGGGGACTAAATACAAAAATGATAAAATAGTGTTAACATTCAGCACCTGACTCAAACTTCCAGCGATGAAAATCAAGAAGAAAAAATAAAACCGACAGCAATGAAGTGAATGAATTAGCAAGAAAGGCGTACCCGTTTGAATGGTTGACAGGGGAAGAAAGAAATATCGAGTGAAATTTGTGAAATGATTGAAACTAGCGAATAACAGGGCTATGAAAATACGCATGACAAGTAAGTTGCGAGGCCATACGTAAACTGCTTATTATCAAAGTTTATTTTTTAAAACATAAGTTAGCTTCATGTTTCTCGCTGAACATATAAAAATGTTTTTCATTTCACAACAAAATATTTCGTAAAATATCTTGACAATCCTGGTTTATAAACTATATAGGGACATGTTTATATCCGGAAAGAATACATTGGACAAACAGAACGATATTAGAATTTAAGAATAAAAAGACATACGTAGGACATTAAACACGATGAACAGACACTGGTCTCAGCAGTACTCTTTTACGAAAGCATAATCAATTAATAACAGTATCCAAATTCAAGTATAAATTCGAGCGCTTATCGAACAATTTCGTGGCTGAGGTCTCCTACACTGTGAACAGGGAACTCAGCCTAAACGATGAGGTGGTAGTATCTCACAAGGTAAGGTACTAAAAATGAACGTTGAAGTACAAGTCAACCAATCTATATACTGTGGCTCTGTATAGTTCCTTATCAGTAGTGCCATTATTGTACTCTCCAGAGAGCGTATTATCTTCAGATTAAAAAAAAATAGAAGTCTTGTTATTGGATTTTGAATTTTGAGTTTACCGGCCTTTTCTGTCATAAAACTATGTGACATGGGGACCTATTGCTTAATATGGATTCCGAACTATACATGAGCTCCAGCAAGGAACGAAACTGGTTCTTCCGCACCAAACGTAGACAAAAGTATGTTAACCATGATATTGTTAGTGTCGTAAATTTAACTATATAAATTTAGGTTGCTTAAATACTCAGTGATACCGTCCTAAACAAATTATGCCACAAAAACAAATTGTGTCTCAAATGGATATTTTCTTTGTTTCCAATTTTTTTCTATTTTTATTTTTTCAGCTTTTTTCTTTTCTCTTTTTCTTTACATGTCCGGAAATCCAAGATGTATAAAGTGTCTGCTATATACGTTCATGTGTCATTTTATCAACTGTAATAAATCAAGGTGCCCATGTTGCGGTTTATAAGAGGGGGCAAGTATAAGCGACATTTCAAATGTAGTCTCAAATTTTGCGGTAAATATTTTTAAAAAATCATTTGAATTTTTGACCTCCCAAAGTACAACTTCCTCTAGAGGGGGGAGGCAAGCGCCCCACCTTTGCCCTTCCCATGATGGACGCCCTTGCTAATAAACGGTCATGTGCCATGAGAATAAAAAAGATATCTGCGTGAATATAAGATATCGTATATATATATATATATATATATATATATATATATATATATATATATATATATATAGCTTTTCTGTTCGATAACAATTATTATTGTAATCATAGTTTCTAACATAATACAGATTAGGATTATGAATTAGATTCTGAGCTTTCGGCATTTATGACTATATCAACCCACCACTTATGACGAATAACATGATCGCACTGCGCTCGGCGATCACATTGCCAGGAGAACTGGGAAGGAAGCAAGCGTCCTGGGACCATTATGTGAGATACCATCCCGGTATTTGCATGGTGTGAATGAGGAAAATACAGGAAAATATTGCTCCGCGTGGATGGCCTTAAAATCTTTTAAAATTTTTCAGCCAAGTGTCCCCACCGAGAATCGAACTCAGGACCACTCGCACAAAAGGCGAGAGCGTTAGCGAGTAGCTAGGCGAGGCCACTCTAGCATAATAACTGTATATCAATCAGAGAGAAGCTAAACACTAAATTCATACTTTCCTGAGTACGAGTCAACTATAGTATTTTTAAAAAGGTGAAATCCATCCAAACACAAAATAATGGGAAACAATAGTAGGTCTACTTGTAAAGTTCTCTCAAACACACATTTCTGCTATGTGTCCCTTTGTGGTTGTTAATATAAATAAAAAAATTCTGTTAAGGAACTAAAGTGCTTTTCAAATGATAAGTTACATGGTCTTGACTGAGTTGTTTGCTTTCTCCAATCGCATTTATGCAGTGTTATCACTTTGTATTAGGCGTGCAAAAGTTGCAAAGAGTAGACACGCTACTTACAAATATTCAACTTTTGTGAACTTCTTAAAGAAAAAATAAACAGTACTATAACTTCTAGAACCTTATTAAACTAAACGAAACTTGTATTGTGTTAATAAAAGATAAATATTATTTATACTTATAGAGATTTATACAGATGTTGACCCTACAAGGCTCTTACATAGTAATTCGTTAAATATATACTGCGCAACTCACATATAATTTAGGAGGGTCTCGAAGAAATAATCATTGAGATAACTCTGAAGACAGATTCATGGATCATTATATAGTTCACGTGCCCATAGGGTTTCAAACTGTGGGTTGATCCATTCCGGGACAAACATTTGACG
Source organism: Thermobia domestica (assembly GCF_964235325.1). Lineage (NCBI taxonomy): Eukaryota > Metazoa > Arthropoda > Insecta > Zygentoma > Lepismatidae > Thermobia > Thermobia domestica. The sequence continues at coordinate 237,534,878 of NC_137454.1, read as the reverse complement.
ATAGGCTTTGCATCTGATTTTACTATAGGTGACTTAAGAATCAAAGAATATATACCTGTTATCAGACAGATTTAAAAACAAATCAACATCGTATTGCAGCTTAGATTATAGGGCTAGATTTCTAAACATTAAACAATTAGTTTTATTGCTATTGGTATTTTTTGTAACTCACAGAACTGTGATTTTCATTTCTACAGCATAAGTGCATGCGATACGTACTTTTTTCAAAAATTTCGCAACTGTATGATTATCATCATGTAATAGCTCATTTTAATTTTGGTGTATTCCACCCAAAAGGAGTTCAGAATCGTACCGGTACTTACTGGGATAGAAAAAAATAAAATTTTGTTCCCACTAAAAATAAACACATTTTCTAAGAATGTCTTGTTTCTAAAGGATTTTCAACTGCAAAGAACAAAAGAAGCTCCATGAATATACACGGAAAGTACAGAAACAATTCTGCTGGCAAGATCAGTCATTGTCACCTCAACTGAATTTTTAAATCGATACTTTTCCTGAGGTTTGTGATTGCAATGGTTGCAAACTGGCATATTTAGTTATTTATTTAATTTAGTAAACAATGTAACATATATTCATTATTCAAGAGACGGAAGGATAAGTTCCGGGATTTTATCGGTCTTGATGAACAAAAATTCATCCAGGACAAGACGCAGAATTCCTGGATAATCTCGCCCAAACCAGTCAATTGGGAACCTTATATTACCCTTCACATATTGTACAATTTCTAAAGTGGGAAGGAATTGTTCTAATATACTACAAGCACTTGTACATCAAAAATATGTTATATTTTTTTAAAAAAATTACTCATTTGTCAAAAAAATATTTTAACATTAATTACACGTGCTTTTTAAATTCAAACCATGTCTATTCCACTGTGCGCTTAACAACTTTGAAAGATTAATGTCAACAAAGAAGTGTTGAAAGGAGATATTCAGATTGTTTTCTCAGAAGTAATGTATCTGACAAGAACATGTTTGTTTAATGGCTGTGATTAATCATGACAAATTTGACAAACCATTTTGTCACTAACAGCTGCCACAGATATCAATATACATAAAGAGAGGAAGCTAAACCGTTGGAGAGTTTTATGAGAAGATTCCAACATCTATGCTTACATTATTACTTATTTAATACATCGTGTTTAATGGTTTTATGAATCCATTTAATGAAAATTATATATCCATTGCAACTTTCAAATATCTGTTATGAGATCCCGCGTGCATTCATAGAGGGTAGTACTTGGCAAAATCATAATGAAAAGTCATTTTACACTGTACGTTTTAACGAAGGTTGAATGCATACATTGGTGATGTAATGCTGAAAAGAAGATTCCTTTTTGTTCTTTCAAGAGTCATCATTTGACTACACGGTTCCACTCAGAAGTCAGCACTCTATATGTTGCAAATGAACATTTTTGAGCTGCACAAAATACTACTGCAACTTTAATTTCCTCTTGTATAGAATGATTTTAAGTCTAAATAACCCTTGTCAGTTGTAAATTACGGTAGAGATTGGACATTGGTTGCAATGTATAATTCATGCTGTTAGACGTACACTTCCGGTACTTCTGCCACATGCTACAATTTGGATACTGCGAGTAAACTCTTGATAAATGGTGCAATTAGTTGTTTATCCTTTTCGTTTGTGGGAAGTCCACTGCGTTGCTTTTAGTACACAGAACAAGTTTTCTGGATTTTGTCAGATTTTTAACCTCCGTGTCTTGTAATATGAGCAATTGATCTGGATGCAATGCATTGCAATATGCTACAATCATTCGATTACAACCCCCACTATGTGTTATCATCAATGTTTAAGGGTTAGTGTCATTCTGGTTCATCTCAACTAGAAAAAGATGCTCATCTCCCACACTGACATATGAATAATTCTTTGATGAATAAAGTTAAGTAAAAAGATTATTATCGATTTTGTGTGTTTTTGACTTTTAATTCTCAAATGACATATCATATGAACACTTTCCCATTTGAAAAATTGATGTGAGATTCAAGGTGGTGGATTTCAAGATGGCCACCATATATGACTCCGTAGGTGGAGTGCCACCATCATGTATTGTAATAATCCTTTATATCTAGAGTACACCGTTGAATATTTATACTGATTAAATTAAAGATAGTACCATAAAAAATAGTCTCCGGTATTAAGTTTTTTTTTCAAGTTATGGCATATACTGATGACGTAAATTTAATAGGGGATGATAGGAGAATAATAGAAAGAAATGTAGAGGTCTTATTAAACGCTTACAAGGACATGGGTCTAGAAGTAAATGCTGAGAAAACTAAATACATGGAAGTTCGTCGGGATCGTAATACGGCAAATTATGGATGCGTTAAAATATCGAATAATACTTTTGATAAGGTGGATACTTTCAAATATCTAGGACTAATATTTGCAGACGAAAACCATATTCACGAAGACATTAAATGACGACTAAAAGCAGGGAATTCGTGTTATTATTCAGTTCGAAACCTCTTGTCGCGAATTCTGTCGAGGAATTTTAAGTTTAAAAGATATATAAAATGATAATCATGCCTGTTGTTCTTTATGGTTGCGGAACATGGTCGCTTACTCGGAAGAACATAAATTGAAAGTATTTGAGAACAAGATCCTGAGACGAATATTCAGACTCAAAAGAAATGGGAATGGGGAATGGTAGAAACTTCATAACGAGGAACTGCATAATTTATACGGTTTAGCCAACATTGTTAGGGTCATCAAATCTAGGAGGCTCAGATGAGCAGTTCATGTAGCCAGGATGAAAGAAAGGAGGAACGCTTTCAAAATCTTAACTGGAAGACCAACTGAAAAACCACCATTAGAAAGACCTAGGAGCAGATGGGGGGACAATATTAAGATGGATGTCGCAGAAATAGGAATACAAAGTAGAACCTGGATCCAATTGGCTAAACATAAAAGTCAGTGGAGAGCTTTTGCGAATGCAGCGTTGAACCTCCGGGTTCCATAGACCATAGAGTTAGAGTTAAGTTACTATGTATTGTCTAATATTTCTGATGTCACGATTTCTGCACTTAAGAGAGAGCCGGAGTGGGTGCAACTAGCATGAATTCAAAGCATCGATTTAGCGTGGGGTACAAACACTTTTGCTATATATAGTGTGGTCTTTAAATATATATATATATATTGCAGTGGTCCTTATATTTAGACTTTCAAGTTTATGTTAGTCTCGCCCTTAAATTGGTTCCATACCAGATCAAAATAGGCCATGAGGAAAAGTAGCTTAATTGAATAATATTAAATGGTGTCTCAAGCTACCTCAAGTTTTAAATGCATTTACAGCATGAGGCAAAAATACATTGCAAGTATGGAATGGCTAGAAAGAGTAACACCATTTATTGGATAGGGAGGGGTATTGTAGGTAGAACCGCATCAATTAGTGTATAGTATATCAACGCGGCAGCCCCGATTTCATTGATTCTTATTAAAGGCTGCTCAGCGTTTCCACATTTATTAATTTTTAATTAATAGTATATAAATAATTTACGTGGATTATATTTTATTATGTTTCACAATGAAATCTTATCTTTAAAAATAACGAAAAGGCTACCACAATCATTACAAAGAAGCTACAGTAACTTTTCCCATTATTATATTTAATTAAACAATAGAGTAGGTTACTTGGATACCTTTTGTCTTCATTTCTAATCGGAAATTATCAACGATACAAAACTACCTTATATTTTGAATGACTTAAAAGCAAGTTTGCATATTGCTAAACAACGAGTCTTAAATTTGGAATAAAAAACAGCACACTTCAAACTAATAAGTCAATATTAAGTTTTGCACATGATCCGAAGCGGCAAAATTAATTTCGATTTCCTGATTTGACTGCAAAGGACCCTCTACGATCACGACAATATCAAGTTACTCAGGATTTAACAGTTAGATCTTTTAGTGACTTCATCCTATATGAAAATGGAGTAAGAGAAAGAAGAGATAAAATTCAGAACATTGATGGCCCCTACCAGCACAGACCAAAAAATTTAGATCCTTCCAGAACCAAAGAATTGTTGTTGTCTTTGACGTCCGCATCGGTTTGATATCCTGGACGAATGGGGAGAACAAAAAAAAAAGTTATCTTCCGGTCTCAAAACAACAATCTGGCTATTAATAAATCACAATACATAGCAATAAAATATTCAGAGGCTCAGACTCAGACCACCTTCAGTGTTACCTAGTTAGCCCATAAATTAGAAGAGCAAAACCTTTCTCAAATTTTGGAAAGTGTATAATTTGGCATCTTCGATGAAGCAGAAAAATAATATAGAATTTGGATTAAAATATATAGCATCCTATAATCTTTAACTTGTAAAATGAAAGTTTGTACCACATTTCAATCACTTTTTGTGAATTGGTATGGATCACGTCGTCATTTCCAGCGACAAAGACAGAAATTCTTGTGAAAACTGGAACGTCGCTAGAAACCTAGATGTAATATTTTTTTCTCATTTTTAAAAATGCTAAATTTGAAGAACAGATTTTAATAAATACAATGCAAAGTTTGAAACTTTAATAAATGTTGGATAAGAGACGTCTCCGAGGGTCATTCTGGCGGAGAGGGAAAATCTGCAATTTTAATTTTATCTTGCCTATCGATAAATGATAACAATGTATGGAATTTCAAAGACTTGTTTGGGGTTTAAATAACTTTGTATAAAGATTACGAATGGACACTTCCCTTCATCTATTTTGTATAAGCATGCTTCTTTGTTGACCACTAACTTTGTTCTTCATTCCTGACAAACTGTTTTATAGGCTTTTTACACTAATTTTCGAAAATTATTTATATTAGTATGAGTGTGGCAATTATCTTGGAGATAATTTTGAAATATTTTAATACTTATACATGTTCTACACGTATTTCTGAAATGTGTTTTTGATAATAGTGTATATGTAAATATACGGCAATTATTTTTGTATACCTTTTACACTAAAATATATTGCTTTTTAATAAATATTGTACATTTTGAGGAATTTTTTCTTGATCAAATATATTACGGTGCTGTTTTCTAGAAGCACGTATTGCTTGTACACGTTTAAAATGAATTTTATTATCCATTGTAATTACTCCACAGTAAATAATATGGAATTACCAAAGATAATTAAGAAAGAAAAAAAGTGAAATGCGTGCATATTTTAAGAAATAAAACGAAATGTATGAAATTAGTGCTTGCTCTCGTTATGTACAAGATGTTTGAAAAAAGTAATGAGACTGGCAACACTGCGAGCGATCTGGCAACGTTGTGTGTGCCTGTACTACACCGGTTTGTTTATCCCTTGCATTTCCTCAGTCCGAGTTACTACGCCGTACAGCTAACACATTATTGTGACAGCGCCATCAGTGAAGGATTTTTTTTGGTGTGTGTGTGTGTGTGTGTGTTACAGAAATGTGGCATCGGAATTTAGAGCAGCGTTGTGCAATAAAGTTTTGTGTTAAACTTGGTGAATCCGTAAGTGTGTCTTTTGAAAAGTTGAAACAGGCCTATGGGTGAACATTGCTTATCAAGAGCATAAGCTTTCTTTTTGCACAAATCATTTTTTGAAGGCCGAGAACACGCTAAAGATGAAGCTCGCTCAGAGTGACCTTCAACTTCAAAAACTGGCGAAAACGTTAAACGTGTGAGAGCTCTTGTGAGATCAGACCGTCGTTTAACAATAAGGATGATGAGTGAACAGTTAAATTTAAACACTTTCACCGTACATCAAATTTTGACAGACGATTTCAACATGCAAAAGATTTGTGCCCAAACCTCACAACTGAACAGAAAAACAATCGAAAAAAAAACGTGTGCGTTGATCTTCTTGAGAGGATTGCCAATGACCAAGAATTCTTCAATTGTGTGATCACAGGTGGTGAGTCCTGAATATTTGAGTACGATCCTAAAACAAAGCGGCAAAGCGAAGAGTGGCACACTCCGTCATCTCCTCGGTCGGAGAAATGTCGAATGAGCAAATCAAGACGGTGCTGATATGTTTCTTTTGTTTTTTGACAGTAAGGGTATCGTGCACAAAGAATTTGTTCCATTAGGACAAACTGTCAACCAAGTGTTTTATAAAAGTGTCCTTGAAAGGCTCAGGAAAAGGGTGATCCGTGTGAGACCAGACATTGCAGACAAGTGGATGCTTCATCATGACAATGCCCCGTGTAACACGATCATTTCCATCAATGAATTTTTGACCTCAAAACGCATTACTGTTGTTCCTCAAACCCCCTATTCACCTGATTTGAGTCCTTGTAAGTTTTTCCTTTTTCTAAAATTGAAACATGTTCTAAAAGGACGCCATTTTGGAACTCTGGAGAACATTCAAAAGACTGTGACTGACAACTTAAAAGCCATACCAGTTGCTTCCAGCGCTGCTACCAAGAGTGGGAACAACGACTGTAGGTGCCCAAGGGAACTACTTTGAGGGGGATAACATTGTTGTTTGAAAAACATTAAAACTTTAGTTAGTACAAAATCAGTCTCATTACTTTTCTAACACACCTCATATTTTCCATATTTACTGGAAAGAATTATTTTCTCATTCTGTAGCTCAAAAGGCCTTCATTTATATGCAAATCATCTTTCAATAAGCTATATAGATTTAAGTAAGTCAATCTCTTCTATTTTTAGAATTGTTATGTTTGTACTTTGTCATAAATCCAGAGGTGAAGGTAATTGAAGCACATTTCAAAGGTATGAAGCAAATAAAATATGCATTTAGGGGTAGAAAGTGCAGTGAAAATATGTGGATCAGAGTTGCAGTTTGAACGTTGGAAGCTTCTGCGACGGTGCATGAATGTATAACTTCTCTACTGCACACATTACAATTTTACATCTGCTCCATCCACTCATCTTTTTTAAGGATAGTTACACGAAGTTTGACGAAACGTTTTGATTGGCTGGTTGGTTAACTTTGAGTTTAGTGTCCGTTCAGTATCAAATATATGACACGTAAACCTATAGCTTAGTGTGAGACCCAAAAAATATGTGCTATCACTGAAAATCAAACCCGTGTCTCCTGCGTCAAAGACTTGTACGGTAACTATATGTCCACGGGAAATGTTTAAGTCTAACACAAGAAACGGGTTTAAAAAGTCAAGTTATAGTTTTAAAATATAATTATCTTAGTATCATCAAACATATTCAATGCATTCGAGGGAGACTAATATGGTGAAGAACGATTTGGTTTTTTGGTATGATTTAGTTTAACTTCCCACAGTTATGCCTGCTAGGCTAAAGGAGACGTGGACCTACTGATTATAGTGGAATCCGAACCACTATGGTCGTTCAACTGTACATGCACCGGAATCGAAAGGAACGATTTGGAATCCATAGTTATGCAGCCATATTATAGATAACGCTAAAGGGTACGAGAGAGCATTATTACGCTGAAAGAAGGTTCCTATAAGATGATCTCCTGCTCTCTTTTGTCAGATATTACCTCTAAGCCAATTTTGGACTTAGGAGTAACAGTCTTTGGTGATAGATGAGTTAATTTTGAGTTTAACGTCCGATTCAGCAGCGAGGCTATATGAGACGTGGACCTACTGATTAATGTGGACTCCGAAACACTTGAACTCCCACCGGGAATCGAACCCGGGTCTCCCGCGCCAAAAGCGCTTACGCTAACCGCTTAGCCACGAAGGAGCTCTCTTTGGTGATAGTATAGCAAACACCTATGAAAATGTTGAATCAACAATATATGGCGAAATTTTCCCAGAGGAGTGAAATCATATTTTTGTCTGCAAGAAGGGATCCTTTTCTTTCGAATGTCGTACCAGTTTTCTTTTCATGGGTACCATCTTTACAAGAATGATGTCAGCTCCAACGAATATGGAGTGCTGTTTCTATAGATCAAAAGAATTAAGTGTTCTTTTCAATATTTCTGAATTTCATGTTCAATTATGTAAATATTGTTTCAGTTCAGTTGTTTTTGTTAATGTTGATGTGTCCAGTATATACCGTACGCTATTATCTGTTAGGTTTGGTCTGACATTTGTCTATATTCGTATCCACATGCATTTAACACTTCTTTTCCTTGGAAATATTAAACAATCCTATGAACTTACTGAACTAGAACTAGCACTTAATGATATCAAGAAGAACATAACAACTGTAATAAATGAAATAACCTACCGACACTGTAAAACTTTCTCTATAAAATGTACTTTAGCTCTCTTGAATTATTATAACAAAATTGGGACTTTACAATTATTCCCAAATGCGGAAAAAAAATAATTGTTCCAATCCTAAAAAAAAAAAAAAAAAAAACTCTGATTCGGCGAAAAATTACAGATTAATAGCGTTATTAAATTGCTCTTTTAAAGTCTTTGAAAATCTTATACTATTTATTTATTTAACAATTACCAGATACAGTTCTGAGGCCATTTTATACTGGATATCTAACAATAACTACTACTACAACAACAACAATGGAAAGGATTTGGGAAGGTATCGGCCAGGACCTGTTTTAGTAGGTACCATCCCGTCATTTGCCTGGTAGGATTGAGGGAAACCCTGGAAAACCCCAATCAGTATGGTCGGCAGCGGGAATCGAACCCGCGACCTCCCGAATGCGAAATCAACGCTCTACCATTTGAGCTACTTCGCTCGGTAAACGGATTATTATGGTCCTTGGAAAGTAACAAAGTGTTTCCGTTAAACTTAACAGGTTTAAGGAAACGTTACTTCATACTTGATATAGTCTACTAGGAATAGTAGCACTTGACATAAACATTCTTCAAACAAAACTATTTATTGGCGGTCATCATATATATAATGCGTATACTTCAGTAATACTAGATATAGTATTAGAAAAATGTAAAAGACAAAAATTCTTCCAAAATTACAAGACTTGTGCATAATATCTTAATAAGAAATATATATATATATATATATATATATATATATATATATATATATATATATATATATATATATATATATATATATATATATATATATATATATATATAAATACATAAAGCAGAGGTAGATTAACGCCAATTGGATATTTACTCAATCTGAAATGCTAAAGGAAGAAACAACTATATGTATAATTTTCAGATTGTTTCATAATCATACAAGAAACAGTAGGTGAAACATTAGAAAGGATTTACAAGTGATTTGGAATCAATGTAGAGAAAACAAAATTAATAATCTTCAGAAGAATGAAAATTGTACCAAAAATCTATGCAGAATTGAGTAAAATTAAGATTGATAGCACTAATGTAATAAAATATCTAGGGTTATACCTTGACAGCAGGCTTAACTGGAAAGTTCATCTCCACAACATACAAATACACGAGATTGTTTAAAAATATAACTGCAAAAATTGAGGAGTTTCGCCAATTTCCTTAAAAATCAGGTAACAATGTATCATCAAAAAATCTTCTATGGAAGTTATTTCTACACGGAAAACATCTTGATTTTATAACATCTAACACAATTTTAAAACATCTATCACAATTGCAACATAAATTAATAAGAATATTTTTACTAGTTAAATTTTACCTAAAGCGCTTTGCTTGAAGAAACACATACTATTCCCAAATAAATACAAACTGTAACTGGAAATTTCGTATTTTACTGAAAACTTAATTTAGTGATAATTCAAAAATTACAGAAAGTAGAATTAATAACACAAAAAATATTCTGAAAAGCTAAGCTTCCTTGGATTTTGAGAATATATTCAAATATCAAACTAATCATTGATCCAATAATTCCAAAATATATCCGTTTGGTTAACGAAACATTTAACTAAACAACTAACTCACTAACTCTATGGCTTATGGAACCCGGAGGTTCAATGCCGCGTTCACAAAAGCTCTCCACTGACTTCTATCCTTAGCCAACTGAATCCAGTTTCTATTTTGTATTCCTATCTCTGCGAGATCCATCATAATATTGTCCTCCCATCTGCGCCTAGGTCTTCCTAATGGTCGTTTTCCGATTGGTCTTCCAGTCAAGACTTTGAAAGCGTTTCTATTTTCTTCCATCCTAGCTACATGACCTGCCCGCCTAAAAATCCTAGACTTGATGACCCTAACAATGTTTGGTAGACCGTATAAATTATGTAGTTCCTCGTTATGAAGTTTCCGCCATTCCCCATTCCCGTTCCACTTGGGTCCGAATATTCGTCTCAGGATCTTGTTCTCAAATACTTTCAGTCTATGTTCTTCTTTCAAAGTAAGCGACCATGATTCGCAACCATATAGAATAACAGGTATGATTATCTTTGTATATATTTTAACGAAACATCGCTACCGAAAAACTGTATTTTGATTTTCATAGATGTAAATAACGGATTATAATGTTACAATAAAATATAAACTACCAACCTCACTATCAGTATCCGTTAGTATACATCAAGCATTGATATACATTTGAAAAACCAAAATTCATACTGCTTATATTAACTGACTCTAATCGTACTAACAGCTCTCCCCAAAGTGCGTTGGGATAACAAAACAATGTGGCTTATACTAAATATACAATCGGTATGTAAGATCTGAAGGAGATACAGTATAAAATGTAATTTTTATTCATGAAATATCATGTCAACATAAAAAAATAATTATTATTGTTGATATAGCATCGAAAACAGCACCTGAATTAGGAATATATCCCAATTAAAATTCCGGAACAGCTATATCATAAAAAAAAATATTCAAAACTAAAGCATTTTTGAACGGAACACTGTAAAATAGCTGACCCCAAGAAAAATAAATGGTGGGAAACAGCTAAATATTGGTCACAATTCGATACAATTATATTTTATATGTAATACTTAAACAGTGTTAGCTCTAATAAAACTTATCAAAACGTTTAAAAAGCGACTAACCACTGTTGGTGCGACTAAAGGTTCATGGACATTGTATCACAACGTATTTAATTGTAAATGGATTAATTCTAAACACAAACAATTTTTAGCAACTTCATACCTAATTAGAATGTTGGCCTTTCACAGCAAAACAATTATTACTATAGAACGACTGTGCATTATAAAATAAATTATCAAAATTTTGAGAGATATGCGAACTAACTTTTAAATAAAATACCGTATTTAACTATTACAAATTTATGAAATTCTAATTGAACACAGATTCTAGAAGGGGATAACGACAAATCAACAAACAATTTTAAAACATGAATAAAAGGACGAATCACAGCACATGGAATAAACCAAAGGAGAATAACCTTTAGATTAACATTTCCTCAGAAAGAAATTAGGAATCAAATGAGTGGAATACAACATTTTCCAGAATATGGATGTCAAAGACTGCAATCTCCGCGCCTAATGAAGTTCGCAGTGGAAAAGGTCAGGAATAAAGAAAGATAGAATTGAAATCTGATTAGAAGTTATAGAGTTCGCAAGCTCAATTACTTACCCATGGCGACATTATCTGAGCTTGGATTGTGCAAATATTTTTAATGTACTAATAATTATTTGTGAATCAACTTTCTAGTGTAATACCGTATTTACTCGCGTAATTTTCGCACTTTTTTTTAGAGGAAAAAAGTTTTGAAACAAGGGTGCGTAAATTATGCGGGAAAAAAATAGCCACACCAGTGAACATCATCTAATTTTTTCCCAGTCAAAATAACACGAAAATACCGGTACACATTTTCTTTGTAGCAAGAATTGACAACAAACAACTAATTCTAAATTTCTAGAAAAATGACATTAAAAAATTGATTAAGAAGTCGTGTGGTTTCTTACAAATCACTGTCAAATACTCGCGTGCGCAAATTACGCGAGGGAAATAAAATATACAGAAAATGCCCTTCAAAATTGGGATGCGAAAATTATGCGAGGGCGTAAATTACGCGCGTATTTACGGTATATTGTTTGCCACACAGATGTTATATATAATGACTGTTAGACTTGAGTCAAATGTACTTCTTCACGTCTCCCCGATATACAGAACTCTCCAAGTTTTACGGTCTAGCTTATAACGTTACGAATGTACAGTCTCATTGTACGGAACGAATATAGATTGTACCCGATTGTTGTCATGAACATATCTGTAGTTTGTATCTCTAATGTTATCTTATTCCATTCCAACTCTCTGGCTTCGTTATACGTTAATCAAAAAATACATGTATCTAGGTTAAATTTGTGGACGAATAATGATGAATTATGCTACTTTTGAATGAAATTAAATTCTACGTAGAAATGATGAAACTATTATGAAATGTACTGATTCATGTGGAATGTATGAAATGAGAAATAAAATAGTAATTGAGTTCCGAACCATATGAGATTGCACCGAAAATCGAACCTGCGTACCCCACGACAAAGGTGTGTACGTGAGCCATATAGCAACAAGGTTATTATAAAAGACGTGTTGAACGAATTTAAGAAGTTATGAGAGAAAAAGAAGAGAACAAGGGGAATAGTTAGAATTAAAAGTTCAGTAGAAAAAAGTAAAAATTAGTAGATGTATGAATGAAGTAGGGTTTAATATCCATAGTTATTGTATGGCATGGAAAATCAAAATAATTAGAATCTTTATCACTTGGAAGACTAGAATTATCAACAAGTAACCACTATGACTTCATGTATTTGAAGGCTCTAAGTTTTACAAGCTAAATTGTTATCTTCACGATAAAATTACTACTAACCGCTGAACTACGAACTACTATTTAGATAGTCATGATTTCGTGAATAATAATAATCTAAATGTATGATGTGCTTTATGTGTTAAAAGACATTTTCTAAATAGAAGCTAAATCTCCTCAACACTGAATAGTGAATTGTTGCAGGTTGTTTCGGAGTTGAGGATCTTGTTCCTACATGAAAGCTACGCATATGAAACGTGAACCAGCCAAAAGAGAAATTTGTTCACCCATTCAGACAATTTAATAAATTTAAAATCCAAGGGTTTAGGTAAGTAATTATTTTGTTGTTGTTGTTATGTCTACAGAAACATTTAAAGGGATGGTGAGTCAAGTTGCATAATGTAAGAGTTCTCCTTGGGCTGTATATACATTATTATCATAATCTAACACGGATTGCCCCAGGGGTGTACCTTGGCCATTGTGACCCAGCCAAAATAATATACTATTGGTTCACTTATGAGTCCACTGACAAAGTTAAAATCCGATCTTCTTTCTGTAAATTATCATATATGTATAATTCTAGGATTTCTTAGACCTCAAGGGCTTGATACAACAAACTGGAAAATAAATATATTGATCTCTATTAGGCGAACAAAAGCTAAGAGTATTCCCTCTCTCTCTCTCATACTGTACCCCTAAAGTAAAACCTTAAGAATTTTACTCTCATAACAAGTTACGGTAGACTCTATGGCAAAAATTTTCAGTCAGCATTTAGATAAAGCTAATTATCATAATTTTGCGATCATTGTTTTTAGTGATTTTCAAATGAAATGAAATTTGCGGTTAGTTTGTTGAATTGAATCTTAGCGTCTCTTTCCAGCACTAAGGTTATATGAAACGTGTAGCTAGAGTTTAAGGTAGAATCCGAGCATTTGCAATGCCCTCCCACGGCGATTAAACCAGAGACACCGCGAATCAAAGATGTGCGTGCTAGTCACTAAGCCAACAGGAAAAAACAAGTAAAATTTCCAATGTTATACCCCACAATCCCAACAGTTCTCCCCTTTACTCTAAAAGAAATGGGTAATTAATTAGAGAATGATTATGAAATAAATAATGGAATGAGAATTGTTAGTATATCCTAAAATTTATTTTTAAATTCTGTTAGGTTAAATTTTTATTCACTAAATCTGTTAGGTTAGGTTTTGATCACTTTCTAAAACTCTTTTAAGTAGTTTTTTTTTGTAATTGCAATTCACAATGTAGGCTACTAATAATGAACTGATTCAGTATACTTATAAACTTCTGTTACTCTTTTCTTATTTCCACAACTGGTACACTTGAAATTTTCTCTTAACATCATACTTCCCAATTAGCAACATTTATTTCTCAGTTCTATTAAACTCTAATGTTACTAGATCCTTTCTTCAAACGATCCAAACTTATTTCCGTTTACAAATCAACAACTAAACTTTACTCTTGTCCTGCCTTCATCGCCATTAACGGTGTTTAATGATTGGTGCATCAGCAAGTAAGACCAAGTCTGCTAAATGTGTTAAAAATATTGAATTATTTGTCTAGAAAATGAGTTATTTGGAGACAATTGTATAAGAGGTTTACAAATGGCGGACGCCGTCATTTGTAATAATTAACCGACATGAAAGTCAAAATGCCTGAATTATATAGTTAAGAAATTAATATAAGTTAAAAACAAAAAATGAAATGAAATCTACGTCCAACGGTTATGCTGGTTAGGCTAAAGGAGACGGTGATTATGAGAGATGAGTGAAATGAGGAAAATGGGAGGAAACGGGAGAACACCGAGAAAACCCAAGAGCACGGTGTTTGTCCACCACAAAGTCCACACGGCGCGAGCTGGGATCGAACCAGGGACCCCAAGCACCGGAGGTGAACGCCCTACCACTGAGCCACCGCGCCCCCAAGTTAGAAATAGAATTCATTATAATCATGATTAGGAAAGGAATATGTCAAAATCGGGTAAATCACAAAATTGTCACAATAAGGATGAATCAAGGTCAAAATCGGGAAAAAGTTCCAGAAGAATGAAGAGGGCCAGCTACCCAGATGGTCAGGGTGTAGAAGTTGGAAGAAGTGAAAAGTAAATTAAATGGAGATGTGTGAAGTATTTGTGGATGTGTGTAGAGGTATTTTAATTAAATGTAAATGTGTGTAAAAAGTGTATAATGAAAGGTTTTCACTTAATTCCCTTCCTCTTCTGCACATCACACTAGGAGATATTGACACTACCACAATCATCACAGAACTCTCTATCACATTCGATCATTACTATCTTCTGAAACCTAGTTCTTCAAATCAATAATCAAATCTGTCCCTTGCAACATAGAAACTTCTTTTATTTTTCTTCTTTATTTAGTGCCTTATTATTTTCTAAACACTTCTAACCTATTTTTATAAACTAATTTCGTACTCCTGACAAGATTATAAGAAGAAACGGCAGAGACTTGAGAAATCCCACGGATATTAAGCTATCAATCACAAATAAAGGTGACCATAGATGGAACCAGGACCCAATAGTAAGCGCCGCTCTACTACTGAGCCACCTGGCCTCACTCAACTAGGTTTGAAGTTTGTCCAGCAATATCGTGCTTGGCTAGTTACCGTCATCGTATGTCAAGAATTACTATTATCGAATATGTCATTTCCAACCGAAACATTTCATGGCTGAGTTGAATCTCACATTGAGGGGAAAGAAAGGCGTGGCCCATGCTGCTTAACTAAGCAAGTATCATTATACCATATTCTGTCAAAGTCGTTGAAGTTGTTTGAGAGAAACAAAACTTCGTTGATGGAAAGAAAGACAGTATGATGGAGACTTACATATATATATATATATATATATATATATATATATATATATATATATATATATATATATATATATATATATATATATATATATATATATATATATATTTTATCGGTATGGAAACTATGAACAATAATGAACTATCAGGTACACATAAAGTGTTTTAACAGAAGGATATGAAGAAAGTACATTTTATCTTATTTGCTACTGTAGTAGGTAGTTACTAAAAATCAGGTTAAAAATAAATTCAATACACATTAATTTTTATTCTGTTGAAAAAAAAATTTGAAGTGCTGAATAGCAATAAAAGAAACAGTGAGAGAAAGGAAGTCTACGCGAGCTAACATTAATAACATGTAATCATCGACTCTTGTTTATGTCACTCAACACCACTGTGTTTATTGTTTAAACAAATAACGTGCCACAACATTTTTCTCTTCTATACAAAAATGTGGACCTATGGAGCATTCCATCATCTCGCTGTTGCGTATCTCTGCTGGGTAATTATTGATGCATTGTAGAAATGTCGCTCGGGAAGCAGTTCTAATTTTCGTTTCCATGCTATGCTCGTAAATGACAATATATCTGACACATGAATACAGTCAATCTCAATAGTATTTACTCATCATTTATTTCTACTGTTTTCATGTGCTCCTCAACATGTTAAATATTTGATTATTATCTTCTGTACATTGTGCATGTTGGTGGGTTGTCATACCTAAATGCTCACTTACACTAAAAGCAAAGGAATGTTTGAGCACATGTGCTGTTAAACTTTTGCCTAGAGATTTTTGTTAGCACTGGGATCTTTGCCTAAGAATGTATACGTAAAGCATGATACTTAAAAATGCATAGAAAATACACTAGGAAGGTAAAAGGACAAAAGAGCGTTAAAGAGAAGGGATTAGTTTCAGATAGGATTACGAACATAGCACTTATCTCCCTCAAGTGTGCTCACTCCTGTTTCTTACTGGGTGACAATGGCAGGCGATGTCCTGTCTAGAACTGGACAAATGGCGTGTAGAATCGGAAGGTTGAAGATTCATCTCGAAGAAACAACTCAATTTAGTAACAGGAAGGGGTGACTACAAAGTACTTCGGTCGGTAGATGATATGGGTAAGCTTCGGTCTTCTTCACACCCGCATTGGACTAATGGTAAGTCTGTTTTGGTGGTGATAAACTTCAATGTAATCTTGGCACTTTTGCCCATAAAATACCTCTCATCTTCCAACCCAAGGCAACCCAAAGCACTTTTCCAGGCAACTCAGTAATACCTAATGGATCCCCTACGATTCCTTCA
This sequence comes from Thermobia domestica, assembly GCF_964235325.1. Taxonomy (NCBI): domain Eukaryota; kingdom Metazoa; phylum Arthropoda; class Insecta; order Zygentoma; family Lepismatidae; genus Thermobia; species Thermobia domestica. Next base: position 237,518,127 of record NC_137454.1, on the reverse strand, counting down.
AACAGTTTGTTTTGTTCCACCGAAGGAAGTTACGTCATAATGATTAATTAACTCAACGTTTTATGCTCGCGAAAATTAGCACATGCTCGTGTCTTACGGGATGTGGTAGCAGAAATGAATTAGTCTATTGTTTTATATCCTGGTTCACAACATTATAAGAATAATGTTACGAACTCTTGCTGTCTTGATACAGCAACACCAGAAAGTACAGAGAGCAATTCATCCGAATTGTAATAAATAACCAGTTGCGTATTTACGATTTTGTTTCTGGGCGCTTTGCTAACTTTATTCCTGGAAATGTGAAAATTCTGCAAAATATTTCATTTACTTTAATATACTATATAAAATTTCAGGGGACTTTAAGCCCGGAAGCCCCCTTAAATACGCCACTGTAAATAACTCTTAATTTAACGTTGAGATATCCAGATTATGGTAAGGTTGGAAGCCACTTGGATCTATTTGCAACATAGACACTACACGATTTATATAAAGACATAGGTATGTAAGAAGTTTCCAATATAAGCGTACGTAAAATTTACGAACTGTACTTACATTTGAAGTAAAAACTAGTATTAAATTTCTACCTGGCAGCCATCTAGTGAGCGAGCCATGGACTTATGTTATAAACAATTATTTGACTGTGATTAATTAGTATTATTATTTCTTTACATTGGCGTTGAAAGAATATGAAATTCGGAATCCAATTTAAAAAAACATAATATCATGTGATTGAGACTGCATTCAACGGAATTTCTATATGATTATTTTCGTTGTTTTTTCATACGTGTTTGCGATAAATCTTTCGTACTTCGACTTACACAAAGAAGTCTGGCATCAGTGATTATTTCAATGGTTGCTTCAGGAGGAGTTCTCCCACAGAGCACCGAAATTCCCCATCGGAGAAAATCGCATGAAATCATCGTTGCATGAAATAATCTATTTACCGAAGTCCAGGATTGTTTGCATAACCAATCTTAAATATCAAGTTTCGTTCTGTATTTCATTAGGCAATACTATAAAATAAAGAAAATCGGGTTTTAAAAGAATGATTTCTAGCCCTCATTACTTTATCAGAATCATTTAGTGACAATTCTAATATTGTTTTGTTAGCACATCCGTCTGTCCGCACGTCCGTTTACACTGAACGATAACTCTTGAACGGATTCAATTTCTTTAGTTCTGTTTTTCGCAATAGATAGCCAGAGCGATAATATCGACCGAGCTTGTTACTGGAGTCAATCTTTTAACGAATAACGGCAATTTTTAACGGTGGCTATTTATAGTCTAACACACATTGCATAGATTCAAGATAATTTTTGAACTTTGTTTCCTGCAACAAATAGCTAGAGCAGTTATCTCAATCGAGTTCGCTAATGGAATCAAACCGTTAATATACTGACGGATAACGACGGCTTTAACGATGGATGTCTCTTGACTACATCCCATAACGTAAGTGATTTTTTCATTCTGTTTTCTTTTCATCAGATAGAGTAATTGTCTAGTTTAAAGTATTTGGTCTAGGAATTAATTCGTGCGGTTGGTACGCACACATTGAAGCTGTAGTACAAACACAAAATACATAAATACCTTAAGAAAAATATTGTCCATCGCTAGCCACCACTTTCGCCCATCTGTCAGGCAATGTACGGATTCCGTGGCGAAAGAAGTCCTCATCCTTGGAAGCGATCCAGTCAGAGACCCATGTTTCGATATCTTCTGAAGAAGTAAACCGCTGTCCAATCAAATCGTTGTTCATGCAATCGAACAAGTAGTAGTCCGAAGGAGCAACGTCTGGTGAATACGGCGGGTGGGGTAAAACTTCCCATCCGACATTTTCTAAATAGGTTTTGACCGGTTTTGCGACATGTGGGCGAGCGTTATCATGTTGAACAATAAGTTTATCATGTCTGTTCTCCCATTCTGGTCGTGTTCTGGCCAGAGCTTGCTTCAAACGCATTAATTGTCGTCGATAACGTTCTCCATTCATAGTTTCACCCGGTTGCAGCAGTTCATAGTACACCACACCTTTCATATCCCACCATATGCACAGCATAACCTTTGCACAGTGAATATCTCGTTTTGGTTGTGATGGACCTGGTTCATCTGGTTTCACCCAGGCCTTTTTTCGTTTAGGGTTCTCGTAATGGATCCACTTCTCATCACCCGTAATAATTCGATGCAGAAACCCCTTTCTGCTCTGTCGTTGAAGCAGCAATTCGCAAATGGTTTTTCGTCTTTCAACGTCTCTGTCTTTCAATTCATGTGGAACCCAATGTGACATCTTTTGAATCATTCCCATGGCTTTCAAGCATTTGGAGACTGTTGTTTGATCAACGCCTAATGCTGCTGCAAGTTGTTCCTGCGTTTGACACGAATCCTGCTCGAGCAATGCTGTCAATTCTTCGTCTTGAAATTTTTTTTGGCTGTCCAGCTCGCTCTTGGTCTGCCAAGCCGAAATCACCACTTCTAAACCGTGCAAACCACTTCTGACACGTTCGCTCAGCTAGAGCATGGTCACCATACACTTCCACCAAAATACGATGACTTTCAGTCGCACTTTTCTGCATGTTAAAGTAATGCAGCAGGACACCCCGCAAAAACACTTTATCAGGCACAAATTGCGCCATGTTCACTTAACTACAAACTGGTGTTGTTGACGCTTTAATCCACTGCCCTATACTACGAACGATACGCGATGACAGGGGTTTGCAACACATGTGTGGATACACGGAACTGTGGGACGCTCCGTTCGTTGCGCCATCTCTTGTCCACCCGCACGAATTAATTCCTAGACCAAATAATATTTTCGTGTAACATATTCCCTAAGCTCGAGTAGAGAGAGATTCACACTTTTATTATTAACAAATTTTAACCCAATCTGTGGGGATCATCAGAATCCTCTAAAAATGTATATTATACAATGAGTATTGTTGAACTCGATAAGTTTCTGGTTACATTATTCTGCAAAAGTGTTTTGTATACAAATGTTCACACTTAAAACAGAGGGTTGAATTTACCTCCTCCCTTCTTTATTCTTCGTGAATTATAACCCTAAACAATAAGATTATTTCCGCAAGGAAAGTACGTACAACGTTTCGTTAAAATTCGGGTAGTTTTTTCGAGAGTTACCGTAGAACAGACAGATGGACAGATAGACAGAAAGTTGGAACAAAGGAGCGATTTTTTCTTCGTTACTCTTCGTGAATATTAATCAACATGTGTATAATCTATACATAATATACAGGTATGTCGAACCTATCTGACGATTTCGTGTGTTTGTTTTGTGGAACTTTGTGCTGTTGTTGTGTTTATATGTTGTAATTGGTTGAAGAAGTGTCCGGAGGTGAGTTATGAGTTATTTTCTCTATTACTTTACAGGGTAGCCAGAACATATGAGTACTAAAAGTCAATAAACAGGGCATTTCTTGCTTTGTTGTGTTGTAATATTGATGAAGTGATCGGTATGATTTGAAGTAGAAAATGAAAAAAAATTAATAAAAACAAAGTAATCATTCCAATATTAGAAGGACTACATTTAAAGTGCTAAAACTTTATAGAAAAAAATATAAACTAGAACTCGTATTGCATTTAATGAAACAAAGAGCTGCTTGTGCGGTAGACAAAAATGTAACAACTATTATTTTTAAAGCTTGTATATATTAATTAAACATACTATCCAAGGAATATATAGAAACTTGCATTATAGACCAGTAGCATAGACAAGGATCTGATGTGTTCAAGCCCAGCTCTATTAGTAGGCCTATAGTGGTATCAAAATCTGATTCTGCTAATATAAGTATATTCCAGTTGTGATTTCCGATAATACGATTTTTCTCATTATTTATCTTAAGTATTATATAATCATTTAAAAAAATCCATTCTACCAGCTCCCTTCAACATTACATAAGATTTCAACAAATTGGTTACATACTGACTTTCCCGTATTTTAGTTCTTTTAGGACGAGGGTGTTTTTCTCAACATTATGTGAATCAAAATTCACTGTCTGCTGGGTGCGAATACTGAGTTTAAAAAAACAAACAGGACACTAATTTTTTTAAAAAATTATTTTATTGAGCTCCCTCTCATCCGAATTGTTAATGCATTGTACTTGCCACTGCCTTATACCTAGCTCTACTCCCAATATATCGACATTTTCGTGTATGAACCCCTCATCAGGAAGATCCGCTGTGGATCAGTGGTAGAAGTCTCACATCTGGAGCGTGAATGCCCATGGTTCGATCTCACATTGAGGCAAATATTGCTGTGGATAACTGACATTCCATTGGTTTTCTCAAATTCTTCCGTTTCCTCTCACATTTTTTCATTTCACCATTTCATTCATTAACATAATAGTCTCCTTTAGCCTCCAAGGTATTAATCGTGGGATGTAAAACTGAAAGTTTTTATTCGCCATGAGGTAATTGGAGAATTATGTAAATTAAGAGGAAGCAAATTCAGGCTCAGAAAGTCAGAAATAATGACACTTGGTAGCTAATTCGCTTACCACGCGTTACCAAACTGAACGTGCTATAGGGGTACAGTGGCTCAGTCGTAAAGCACCGACTTCTGGTACGTGGGGTCCCTGGTTCGATCTCAACAAAGTAAGTGGACCACATCGTGTCCGTAGCTTTTCTCGAGGTTTCCGTTCTTTTCCACACTCTCATTCCAAACAATTCTTCCATCATCAATCACTTACCTTAACCATAGTCTTCCTGAATATAAAGGTCATAATCGTGGGACGTCAAGCTATTTAGCTTTGAACGTGAGGGTTTAGTACTTCTTCGGAAGTGAGTTTAGTTCTTTTTTCTTTCTGTTAACTAGTTTCATCAGTATTTCAGACCCGAATTACTATATAAAGAACACTGAAAAGAATGATAGTTGTTTGTTATCTATCTTACATGTATTCAGCGCAAAACGACCTAAAGTATGTACACGATTACTGTTATTAAATTTAATTCGGTTCAGCATTTCCTCTTTATTGTCTTGAAAACCTCCATATTAAAAAAAATAAAATAAAATAAACCTAGTACCTCTGACAACTCTGAAATTTTGCTGACCACTTGTAAACAAGGAAATTAGTTCGTAACTTTGAAGCGTGTACAAATTAATCAAATGAGAAATATATTCATGGATTCGAAACAATGCCATGTAATATTTGAAAAAATATCCCAGGCGGAATAAAGAGGAATATGCGAAATATAAAGGAAAAGAAAACGTGTGCATATGTTGACAAATGACACATGAACTTCAAAAGAGACCACCACAAATTTTGTTATGAACCATATATAATAACTGTGAGGATCATCACACCACAAATACGTAATTACACACAGTAAGTATTATATAACACATATTTATTTAAACAAATAAAAATGCTCGCAGAAAGCTGAAAATTTCTTTAAAATCTCAACCATAACTGAAAGAAGAGATTACTTCTCTATTGTTTTTCTTCGTAGCATCCATCTACATGGAGAAATGAGAAAGAAAGAACATCTTAAGATATTCGCACGTATACAACATCGGAAACTGTTAAATGGAAAAAAATTACGGTCTTTGGATGGGATTCGAACGCACAACCATAGCATTTGAAATCCCACACTCTACCAATGTAGCTAGTCTGACACTAATTCTCTACTCCTCCATCATTACCTATGAAAGATGGAATGGAGTCTGCAGAAAACTACGTCTAACATGTCCATGACCGACCGCCTATAACCTATGTCTAATTGGTACTTTAAAAAGCTAGCTATACACGTGCATAGAAAAGTAAAAGCAAATGAGTAGTTAGTACAGATAACTTTGTCTGTCTCACTCTATCTCTGACTATAGAAATCGAGGAAGAAGAAAAAAGTATAGAGGTGAGAACACAGGAAGAACAAGCAAAAATAAAAGTTGCAGGAAACTGAATATCAAGGAGAGAGAGAGAGAGAGAGAGAGAGAGAGAGACATAGAGACAGAGAGAAAAATAGAGAGAACGGAGCAAATGATTTAATATACATCCGAAATGAAGGTTCATAACTGTGCTATACATTTAATGTATTGAATACTCTGTTTCTTCTAAATTGCTTGCTAGTTGACAAATATTAATTTGTAAAAACGTAGCAAATGCCCGCGTTGTCTTGTTTTCTTACTGTTTCAGTAATAGTGAAAAATGTGGTTTATGCAAAATAATAAATTACTACTTTTCCCACAAGAACCATGTAGTTGTTGTTGATGATTTTGAGTTTAACGTCCGTTCAGCAGCGACGCTATATGAGACGTGGACCTACTTATTAACGTGGAATCCGAACCATATGAGCTGCTGCCGGGAATCGAAGCAACCATGTAGTGTTGGTAAGAAATTTCGAAGCAAAAGAAAAAACTGATCAGCAAAATACATAAAACGATAGTCGTGCAAACTATTACTTAAAGAGAATTTATTGTAAAATCAATACATCCATGTGGCGGTATATAGTCGTAAAGTGATGGAGGAATTACAGAAAAAAACGTTCGTTGTGAAAGCACGAGAAAAAAAACAGAGAATAGACACAAACCTCAAGACGGTTTGAACACGAGAAGGCGGAGGTAGTAGACTACTCTACTAAACCACTCGGCTAGTACGTATTGGTAAATATTGTCTAGAGTATTTGCACTTTACTTGTTTCTGTTTTGTTGTTTGTCAATGTATACGAGTGGCGAATAATAGAACTGTTTTAGACGAGTATGAACAAATTTTCCGGATAAGTCGTAATCTTATATATATCTAAATTGCACAAATAAATCAAATTAAATCTGTAAATTGCTTCGGGGGTTTTGATGGAAGCAACAACAGTTGATTGCAGGCACATCTACTTCTTCTGCGCATGCCTTTCATAATATGACGTCATGTATAGCAATATTGTGCATTATCCTATATTCAAAGACGTTCCAGCACTTTTACTTTGGTGTGTAAGAATGGCGCAATATGATCATTCTGTATGTGAGAGTGTTATCACTCTTATTGAACATGCGGGATTGAGTGTTCCTGAAGCAGGCGCTCGATTAGGCGTGCATCGTGCAACAGCGTTCAGGTGGTGGACAAAATATGAGGAAACTGAAAGTCTAACTCGAATATCTGGAAGTAGTCGGCCACGAGTGTTCTCACCGACACAAAACCAACGATTATTTGATCAATGCTGTCGACAGCCTTTCATGTGTGACCGACAACTGCAGCAGTCTACCGCCTTTCCAGGTGATTTAACTACAGTCCGACGGCGAGTTCGGGTCGTAGCCTTAAGGTCCTTCCGGGCTGCTGTTAAGGAGAGATTGACAGAAGATCACAAAGTCAATAGACTGGCGTTTGCAGTGCTAAATATTGCTCGTCACTGACACACTGTTGTCTTTACAGATGAGAAAATACTTTCCACTTGAAACTTTGGGCCGACACGTGTGTATCGCCCATCTGGAAGACGATTTGATCCAAAATATATGGCCCGTTCAGCGCAAATGGATCATGTAACGATTCACTGTTAGGGGTGGATATGCAAGGCTGCAGGTGGAGGTGGTATCCATCGAATTACAGGCAGACTTAATGGTCAAAAATATGTTGATCTTCTCGACTTTATGCTCCCTGAAATAAAAGCACATGTTGGTGACGACATACTCCAGCTACAACAGGACCATAGTTCCGTGCGTGATTCAGCTGTGGTTCAATCCTGGATCCACAGGCAACCTGATCTCGAACTAGACGAATGGGTACCTCGAGGTGCTTATTTGAATCCCATTGAAAACATGTGGGCTGCTGTTGTAAGAATACTTCGTGAACGTTGGTCGGACAATCCACCGCGAACAGCTGAAACTTTATGGTAGCAAGTTGAAGAAGCTTGGGGACTTTGTTGCACTCCACGTTTCATCGCTCGCCTTGTTAATTCAATGGGTCGGCGATTAGAAGCCGTAAGGGAAGTCAATGGCGAATATACCCGTTATTAAATATAATACCTTCTACACCCTTCCCCAGCCCTTTTCAGGGCTACTTAATTGCAACCAAATATATGAATATGTCCGTGTAACGTGGGTTCCTGTCACCACTGCATGGCGCGTCCTCAGGTTGCGGATCGAGGAGAAGGCCTCTAGATATAGAGGTTAGCTGCGAATATACTGAATAAGCAGTCGCGGACAGACGACTAGGAGTGGTCCTCCAGCTTGGGGGTTTGGGTAAGGCTAACACCCTCATCCTGTAAAAAAAGGTACTTGTTCAGAAACATTCACAAAAGCCTCGGACAAGGACTGATAACTTGGCCCGACATCAGCAAAAGAAAATGGACATGAGATTTGGAACATGGAATATTAGAAGTCTTTATAGGGCAGGCGCGTTAAAATCTGTAACGAGTGAGTTAGAGAAATACAGGATGGACTTAGTAGGAGTTCAGGAAGTTAGGTGGGAAGGAAATGGATCTGAGAATTCCGGAAATTTTACGTTCTTTTACGGGGAAGGAAATAAAAATCACCAGTTAGGAACAGGGTTTTTCGTTCACAAACGAATATTACCAGCAATTAAACGGGTTGAATTTGTTACTGACAGACTTTCTTTTATAACTCTTAAGGGACGGTGGTGTGATATTATTGTTTTAAATGTACATGCTCCAACTGAAGATAAGGGTGACGATATAAAAGATAGTTTTTACGAAGAAGTGGAACGGATATTTGACCAACTCCCGCGATACCATATGAAGATTCTATTAGGGGATTTCAATGCGAAGGTAGGACGAGAGGATATTTTCAAACCGATTATAGGGAACGAAAGTTTGCATAAGGAAAGTAATGACAGCGGTGTTAGACTCGTGAACTTTGCAACATCCAAAAACCTAATCGTGAAGAGTACAAAATTCCCACATCGCGACGTTCATAAATACACTTGGACATCACCAGACGGAAAAACACATAATCAAATTGATCACGTTTTAGTAGATAGAAGAAGACAATCTAGCATAATTGACGTCTGGTCGTTTAGAGGGGCTGATTGTGACACTGATCACTACCTGGTAGCAGCGATAATACGGGAGAGATTATCGTTGAATAAAGGTAATACTCAATGTCCGAAAACGGAGAGATTTAATTTAAAGAAATTAGAAGAGAGCCAGGTAAGAGAGGAATACCAGATTGAAGTTTCGAATAGATTCTCGGTTTTAGAAGACTCGGAGTGCACTAGTGTTGAGGATACTTGGATTGAAATTAGAGATAGCATTAAAAGTTCAGCAATAGAAAAACTGGGACACGCGGAAATACGTAGGAACAAACAATGGTTCGACCAAGAATGCATTAAACTAGTAGAGAAGAGAAAACAGGCAAAATTACGGTGGCTACAAAATCCGAATGAAATAACTACACAAAATTTCGCAGATATCAGGCGGGAAACTTCCAAAACTTTTAGAACAAAGAAACGGGATTTTTTAAAAACTAAAATTAAGGAACTTGAAAATAATAGTAAAAATAAAAATATTCGGGACATGTATAAGGGGATCAGCGAATTTAAGAAAGGCTATCAAAATCGTGCTTATATATTAAAGAAATCTGACGGAATAGTTCTCACTGATACGGATAGCCTCTTAAATAGATGGAAAGATTTCTTTGACGATTTGCTGAAAACGCAGCCTAAAACTAATGTGCGTGGAGAAAAGGAGATACACACCGCAGAACCGTATATTCCAGAACCCAATCGAATAGAAGTGGAAGCCGCTATAAAGAAATTAAAGAAACACAAATCTCCGGGTGTAGATGAAATTCCGGCTGAGTTAATTTTAGCTGGAGGCGAAAAATTGTGGAACAAGATACACAAACTCATTCTCCTTATCTGGAACAAGGAAGAATTGCCACAAGAGTGGAAAGAGTCAATCATTGTTCCAATTCACAAGAAAGGCGACAAAACTGACTGTAATAATTATCGAGGCATTTCTCTTCTGTCAACATCCTATAAAATCCTTTCAAATATTCTGTTAGCAAGATTGACCCCATACGCAGATGAAATTATTGGAGGTTATCAGTGCGGATTTAGACGAAATCGATCAACTATCGACCAAATATTTACCATTCGCCAAATACTCGAAAAGAAGTGGGAATACAATACCCCGGTACATCAACTATTTATTGATTTTAGAAAGGCTTACGACTCGGTTAGGAGAGAAACATTATACAACGTTCTTACAGAGCTTGGAATACCGAGAAAGCTAATTAGATTAATTAAGATATGTTTAAGTGAATCCCAAAGTAAAGTCCGGGTAGGAAAATTTTTGTCCACGAGCTTCCACGTCGAAAATGGCCTGAAACAAGGAGATGCGTTGTCGCCATTATTATTTAACTTTGTTCTGGAATACGCCATAAGGAAAATCAAAGATAGCAACCAGGGCCTAGAGTTGAACGGCATTCACCAGGTTATGGCATATGCTGATGATGTAAATTTAATAGGGGATGATAGGAGAACAGTAGAAATAAATGCAGAGATATTATTAAACGCTTGCAGGGACATGGGTTTAGAAGTAAATGCAGAGAAAACTAAATACATGGAAGTGCGTCGGGACCGTAATACGGCAAATTGTGGAGGTGTTAAAATATTAAATAATACTTTTGATAAAGTGGATACTTTAAAATATTTAGGATCAACATTAACAGACGAAAATCATATTCACGAAGAAATTAAATGTCGACTAAAAGCAGGGAATTCGTGTTACTATTCGGTTCAAAATCTCTTGTCGTCGCGAATTCTGTCGAGGAATTTGAAGCTTAAAATATATAAAACGATAATCATGCCTGTTGTTCTGTATGGTTGCGAAACATGGTCGCTTACTCTGAGGGAAGAACATAGACTGAAAGTATTTGAGAACAGGATCCTGAGAAGAATATTCGGACCCAAGAGGAACGAGAATGGGGAATGGCGGAAGCTTCATAACGAGGAACTACATAGTTTATACGGTTTACCCAACATTGTTAGGGTCGTCAAGTCTAGGAGGCTTAGGTGGGCAGGTCATGTAGCTAGAATGGAAGAAAGTAGAAACGCTTTCAAAGTCTTGACTGGTAGACCCATAGGAAAACGACCATTAGGAAGGCCTAGGCGCAGATGGGAGGATAATATTAAGATGGATCTCGCAGAGATAGGAATACAAAGTAGAAACTGGATCCAATTAGCTAAGGATAGAAGTCAGTGGAGAGCTTTTGTGAACGCGGCACTGAAGCTCCGGGTTCCATAGGCCATAGAGTTAGTTAGTAGTTAGTTTAGTTTTTTTATATATGAATATGTACCAAATTTCACAAAATTAAATCCCCACGTTAAGCGGGTTTGCATATCCAGGCTCCTAACTATGAAAACATTTACGCTCAGTCCAACCTCAATCATTTCACGAATTCAACCTGTTTTACATATGTTATTAGGACATAATATCGATTGTGATTTATTCTAAAAACACTTTTATACATTGCAAGAGCTGTAACGTCCAAATATTTACTGAGAACTCATAGTCGTATCGGAATAAACAAAAGCGAGTATGGAACAGTAAACTGCTTACACAAAAGGCAAAAGAAGATCTGCAAAGGCATACAAAATGGTCTGGTGGTTTGGGTCGATACACTATCAATCACATGTTTGTGTGTTCAAACCCGGTAGTAAGTTGTTTCTTTTTTTAAGTGTCTTCCTATTTTCAGCCGGAGGCTGAAAATATTTCTTTGAGTTACTCATTGAAAACTTCTTTTGTTTCAAATTTGATTAGAACGGAACATTGCATGAATTGCGAATCTTAAATCCATAGCTTAGAAAAAAAACTACTCCATTATCCTCTGATTTATAAACAGTGGTGACTTCAGAAAATTAATCTCGGGGGGAATTTCAATATGCGGGTGGAGGGCAAACATTGGTAGTCCACATTGAGCACGATCGAATATATGGTCCTGAAGGCGGAAATTTCTTAACTCGAAAGGGATCTCAAATTCTCCGTCAAATCACGTCCTGAAAGTATCATTGCTTAAAAGCTTTTCGTAGCAAATATAATATTACACTTGTTTCTCGTTCTACATTTAGAATTGGTAAAATCATAACTTACAGAGGATTATAATAAAAGCATAAAAATTACAATACCAATCATGTATAAATTATCCTGTAAGTTACCACTTTTGGGTCAGATTAAAACTCAAATATTGGTTTTCGGATTGCACTTAGAAGTAAGTCCTCTCTATATAATCCTGATTGGAAAGCCATGTATAACTCTAATTAATTAATCAATATTTATACAAATATTTTTTATTTTACTACTTTTACTATTCAATATTATATACACTTCATTTCCAAAATCAAAATCTCGAAAATGTATATTGCACGAGTGCAGACTCGCAAATAAATGATTATTTATCATATATATTGGTCTCTATTCGAAATTCTATTTAATCGAATCCGACAAGAACACAGACAGAAACATCGAGAACAGGTGAAAAAAGAGAGAGAAAAAGGCGTTGTACCCGGGAAGTAAGTTCGAATGATGCTTTACAAGCCGAACGCCTTAGACCACTCGGCTATGGTAACAACTAGTGATTGTAGCAAAGGCTTCGAGTAGTATTCTTATTACAGAATAACATTTTCTATTGCCTAAAATTTAAACTTAATTTACTTTGATATATCTATTAATTTGTTACATGAACTCGTTTTCGTTACTTTGATGAATGATGTATGTTGTTGATATAGATTCTATTACACGTTCTTTCGTAAATATTATAGAAAGTGTCAGGGTTATTTATGATCTTTCATGGAAATTGACTGGCGCATGCGCAGTACACAGACAGTTCAATTGGAAGGCGAGGAAGGAAAAAAATGAAATGAAATCTTTAAGTTTAACATCCCACGGTTATGCCGGTTAGGCTAAAGGAGACGGTGATAATGAGAAATGAGTGAAATGGTGGAATGAAGAAAGTGGGAGGAAACGGGAGAACCCCGAGAAAACCCACGATCACGGGGCGAGGAAGGAAATGCGAACACACTGCTAGAATGTTTCATCGCTGTGAACTATAAAGAACAGCTAAAATGTGTTTTACGCTTGCGTAAAGAATCACCAGGTTAATGTTTGTCCAAGTTCTCACAAATCAACTGGATTCATGAAAAATAATTAATATTGTCATTACTGCACAATATGAAGAATAAAGAACGTATATTACACCAGGCCCGTATCCAGTGGGGGTCTAGGGGGGCCGGGCCCACCCTAAATTTTTGCGGGCCCCATCTAAAATTTCCACGGTAGGCTTGCAAATGAACTATCATATGGTGATAAACTATAATATGGTTGGTTCGGGCCCCCCTAACTTCAGCCCCCCCCTACATTTTTGGGCTGGCTACCGGCCTGTATTACACCACATTGTTCTCGAATTCGAACTTAGCTAAGGAAGGGACAATAAACAAAATGTGCTTTATTCATTCGAATTGAGATAATTCAATGAAACTAGAAATTACACAATCAAAAGGAAAAATATCGTTAAAAAAACAATAATACTTTTATTGATTGATTGATTGATTGAGTTTTACGTCCCGTTCAGCAGCAAGGCTATATGAGACGTGGACCTACTGATTAACGTGGAATCCGAACCACATGAGCTCCCGCCGGGAATCAAACCCGGGTCTCCCGCGCCAAAGGCGCGTACGAATAATACTTTTATCCGAGATGTAAAATAAAGTTATTAATTAACTGATATGAAAGTAATATTGGGCATGATATAGAGTAAGAAAAAAGTAAATGTATTCTTAGAAACGTTCAAAGTAAATTCACAAATACTTTTTGAAGATATACTACTCTTCCTTTACGTTTTAACGAACTAATAAGTAAACAAGCAAAGGAAAAGAATGAAGAACGAAAGTATTGCTCTTGAAAAAATATAATAAATAAATGAAACTTAAATAAATGTTTACACAAAAAATAACACACTAGTACTTCGTGTAATCACCTCCAGAGTCAATAACTTCTTGAAGTCTGGAGGGGATACTACATACAAGTCTCGAGCAATACGACGGTGTGTCACGAAAATGTTGCCACAGTTCCATAACATGATTTTGAAGAAACGTTTGGTCTCTGTCTTCACGTCTCTCTTCCCATTCTTGCACCATGTAGGCCCAGAGATGTTCAATTGGGTTCAAATCTGGGGATAGAGGGGGCCACTCAATACAAATTAACTCTGGATGTTCACTTAGCCACTCTCGTGTTTGCCGGGAAGTGTGAACAGCACTGTTGTCATGCATAAATATATATTCTTCCTGTTCGGGGAAGTTTCTTTCTAAGGACGGTAACAACGTATTTTCGAGGATATTAATGTAAACACTGCTGTTCATTCTCTCAGGCACCGCAACCAAATCTCCAGGACCAGCAGCCGTCATGTATCCCCAAAAGTGTGCTGATATTCGTCCTGAACAAGAAGTTCTGATAATATTTTGTTCAGCATACCTGGTTCCGCGCGGTCTATACAATATAACTCTGCCTTGTTGGTTAGACTTGAAAACCTTCTCGTCGGTCCAGATGACTAAGTCCCAATATGACTGAGGTTGAGTTATGTTATTCTGTGCCCATTCCATTCGTCTGGCCTTGTGAGTTTCAGTCAGGAGAGTCTTCCTAGCGGGTCTTGAACAGTGAAGACCAGCCCCCAATAATCTTCTTCTTATTGTTTCGTGAGAACAATTATATTCTCTGGCTTTGTCCAAGAGGATTGATGTGTGGCGTAGAGGTCTGTTGATTACTTCTGTAACTAAAGCTTGATCTTGAGCTGCAGTTGTCACTTTTGGCCTTCCACTTCTTGACCGAGACCTGAACCATTCACCACCTTCTTCATGTCGCTGAACCCATTTCTTGACCGTTTTCTTGTCACGTCCCAGATCTCTAGCAATCTGAGGCACAGTTTGTCCCATTTTTGCTCGGCCTATGATTTCTCCTCTCAGAGCAACAGACAGTTCTTCACAACCTTTAGAGCGAGGCATTTTCAGAACCTGTTAGAAATTTGCGTTCTGGCGTGTTTGACAAATGTCGGTAAAGTGCATCTTTCTGTTTCTACTGCGCATGCACCAGTCAGTTTTCATGAAAGATCATAAATAATCCTGACAATTGTTGTAATATATATGAACGAATACGTAATAGAACCTATATTAACAACATCATTCGTCAAAGTAAAGAATACCGTAAACATAAAACAATTTCAACAGACTATTACATCAGGCCAAAATAGGCTTAAACTTCAGAGAATACAAAATAAATTTCATACTGTAACAAAAGATTGAACACGAAACACGCTTATTATATTTTCAACTTGTGACATTAGCCGAGTGGACTAAGGCATTCGGCTAGAAATTCTGATGCATCATTCAAGAGAAGTTCGAATCCCACCACAGTACAATTTGGTTTTACCTCTTCTTGACGTTTCTGTTTGTGATCCTGCCGGATTCTATTAATTATAATTTCGTAATACGCTAAAATATACGTAATATTTGAAATTCTTAACCTCCCATTTTTACATTTTTCAAGCTCAGTTGAGAAGAAAGAGGGAAAATGAAAGTACAAACATTTACAATAATTACTTAGCATTTACTGTCATTGTAATTGTGGATATTTTATTTATGAAAATGTATAATGAACTAAAAATATATTTAGTAGGTCACATGTCTCCATTTTTCGATTCTAACTTGAAAGTTACAGGCGGTGACATATCAAAGACCCAGGGGGTTGTAACCCCTCCCATGGAAACTTTTATATTCTATTGAAATAAAAAGTGTTCCAGCTTATAATCTTGGAAAAGCAACAATCACTGTGTGTGGAGGACGATTTATTTATACTACGATTTATCACTTCCAAATGTGTCGAAGATGTGACTGTATATTGTGCATAATCATTCAAGAAATATAACACAACGAAGGGACTTCGTAAACCCTTCACGCCACCCCAGGAGGAGGAAGTGCGTCCCGCCGTCCCTCGGTTGGGAACTACTGCTTGTGAGGGAAACATTCTAACAGTGTGTTAGCGTTTCCTTCCTCGCCTTCCAATTGAACTGTCTGTGTACTCACTGCGCATGCGCCAGTCAATTTCCATGAAAGATCATAAATAACCCTGATACTTTCTATAATATTTACGAAAGAATGTGTAATAGAATCTATATCAACAACATGCATCATTCATCAAAGTAACGAAAACGTGTTCATGAAACAAATTAATAGATATATTATATCAAAGTAAATTAGGTTTAAAATTTAGGCAATAGAAAATGTTATTCTCTAATAAGAACTACTACTCGAAGCCTTTGCTACAATCACTACTTGTTACCGTAGCCGAGTGGTCTAAGGCGTTCGGCTTATAAAGCACTATTCGAACTAAGTTCGAGTCTCCGCCGGGTAAAGCACCTTTTTCTCTCTCTTTTTTCACCTGTTCTCAATGTTTCTGTCTGTGTTCTTGTCGGATTCGATTAAATAGAATTTCGAATAGAGACCAATATGTATGATAAATAATCATTTATTTCCGAATCTGCACTCGTACAATATACATTTTCGAGATTTTGATTTTGGAAATGAAGTGTATATAATATTGAATAGTAAAAGTAGTAAAATAAAAAATATTTGTATAAATATTGATTAATTAATTAGAGTTATACATGGCTTTCAAATCAGGATTATATAGAGAGGACTTACTTCTAAGTGCAATCCGAAAACCAATATTTGAGTTTTAATCTGACCCAAAATTGGTAACTTACAGGATAATTTATACATGATTGGTATTGTAATTTTTATGCTTTTATTATAATCCTCTGTAAGTTATGATTTTACCAATTCTAAATGTAGAACGAGAAACAAGTGTAATATTATATTTGCTACGAAAAGCTTTTAAGCAATGATACTTTCAGGACGTGATTTGACGGAGAATTTGAGATCCCTTTCGAGTTAAGAAATTTCCGCCTTCAGGACCATATATTCGATCGTGCTCAATGTGGACTACCAATGTTTGCCCTCCACCCGCATATTGAAATTCCCCCCGAGATTAATTTTCTGAAGTCACCACTGTTTATAAATCAGAGGATAATGGAGTAGTTTTTTTCTAAGCTATGGATTTAAGATTCGCAATTCATGCAATGTTCCGTTCTAATCAAATTTGAAACAAAAAAAGTTTTCAATGAGTTACTCAAAGAAATATTTTCAGCCTCCGGCTGAAAATAGGAAGACACTTAAAAAAAGAAACAACTTACTACCGGGTTTGAACACACAAACATGTGATTGATAGTGTATCGACCCAAACCACCAGACCATTTTGTATGCCTTTGCAGATCTTCTTTTGCCTTTTGTGTAAGCAGTTTACTGTTCCATACTCGCTTTTGTTTATTCCGATACGACTATGAGTTCTCAGTAAATATTTGGACGTTACAGCTCTTGCAATGTATAAAAGTGTTTTTAGAATAAATCACAATCGATATTATGTCCTAATAACATATGTAAAACAGGTTGAATTCGTGAAATGATTGAGGTTGGACTGAGCGTAAATGTTTTCATAGTTAGGAGCCTGGATATGCAAACCCCCTTAACGTGGGGATTTAATTTTGTGAAATTTGGTACATATTCATATATTTGGTTGCAATTAAGTAGCCCTGAAAAGGGCTGGGAAGGGTGTAGAAGGTATTATATTTAATAACGGGTATATTCGCCATTGACTTCCCTTACGGCTTCTAATTGCCGACCCATTGAATTAACAAGGCGAGCGATGAAACGTGGAGTGCAACAAAGTCCCCAAGCTTCTTCAACTTGCTACCATAAAGTTTCAGCTGTTCGCGGTGGATTGTCCGACCAACGTTCACGAAGTATTCTTACAACAGCAGCCCACATGTTTTCAATGGGATTCAAATAAGCACCTCGAGGTACCCATTCGTCTAGTTCGAGATCAGGTTGCCTGTGGATCCAGGATTGAACCACAGCTGAATCACGCACGGAACTATGGTCCTGTTGTAGCTGGAGTATGTCGTCACCAACATGTGCTTTTATTTCAGGGAGCATAAAGTCGAGAAGATCAACATATTTTTGACCATTAAGTCTGCCTGTAATTCGATGGATACCACCTCCACCTGCAGCCTTGCATATCCACCCCTAACAGTGAATCGTTACATGATCCATTTGCGCTGAACGGGCCATATATTTTGGATCAAATCGTCTTCCAGATGGGCGATACACACGTGTCGGCCCAAAGTTTCAAGTGGAAAGTATTTTCTCATCTGTAAAGACAACAGTGTGTCAGTGACGAGCAATATTTAGCACTGCAAACGCCAGTCTATTGACTTTGTGATCTTCTGTCAATCTCTCCTTAACAGCAGCCCGGAAGGACCTTAAGGCTACGACCCGAACTCGCCGTCGGACTGTAGTTAAATCACCTGGAAAGGCGGTAGACTGCTGCAGTTGTCGGTCACACATGAAAGGCTGTCGACAGCATTGATCAAATAATCGTTGGTTTTGTGTCGGTGAGAACACTCGTGGCCGACTACTTCCAGATATTCGAGTTAGACTTTCAGTTTCCTCATATTTTGTCCACCACCTGAACGCTGTTGCACGATGCACGCCTAATCGAGCGCCTGCTTCAGGAACACTCAATCCCGCATGTTCAATAAGAGCGATAACACTCTCACATACAGAATGATCATATTGCGCCATTCTTACACACCAAAGTAAAAGTGCTGGAACGTCTTTGAATATAGGATAATGCACAATATTGCTATACATGACGTCATATTATGAAAGGCATGCGCAGAAGAAGTAGATGTGCCTGCAATCAACTGTTGTTGCTTCCATCAAAACCCCCGAAGCAATTTACAGATTTAATTTGATTTATTTGTGCAATTTAGATATATATAAGATTACGACTTATCCGGAAAATTTGTTCATACTCGTCTAAAACAGTTCTATTATTCGCCACTCGTATACATTGACAAACAACAAAACAGAAACAAGTAAAGTGCAAATACTCTAGACAATATTTACCAATACGTACTAGCCGAGTGGTTTAGTAGAGTAGTCTACTACCTCCGCCTTCTCGTGTTCAAACCGTCTTGAGGTTTGTGTCTATTCTCTGTTTTTTTTCTTGTGCTTTCACAACGAACTTTTTTTTCTATAATTCCTCCATCACTTTACGACTATATACCGCCACATGGATGTATTGATTTTACAATAAATTCTCTTTAAGTAATAGTTTGCACGACTATCGTTTTATGTATTTTGCTGATCAGTTTTTTCTTTTGCTTCGAAATTTCTTACCAACACTACATGGTTGCTTCGATTCCCGGCAGCAGCTCATATGGTTCGGATTCCACGTTAATAAGTAGGTCCACGTCTCATATAGCGTCGCTGCTGAACGGACGTTAAACTCAAAATCATCAACAACAACTACATGGTTCTTGTGGGAAAAGTGGTAATTTATTATTTTGCATAAACCACATTTTTCACTATTACTGAAACAGTAAGAAAACAAGACAACGCGGGCATTTGCTACGTTTTTACAAATTAATATTTGTCAACTAGCAAGCAATTTAGAAGAAACAGAGTATTCAATACATTAAATGTATAGCACAGTTATGAACCTTCATTTCGGATGTATATTAAATCATTTGCTCCGTTCCCTCTATTTTTCTCTCTGTCTCTATATCTCTCTCTCTCTCTCTCTCTCTCTCCTTGATATTCAGTTTCCTGCAACTTTTATTTTTGCTTGTTCTTCCTGTGTTCTCACCTCTATACTTTTTTCTTCTTCCTCGATTTCTATAGTCAGAGATAGAGTGAGACAGACAAAGTTATCTGTACTAACTACTCATTTGCTTTTACTTTTCTATGCACGTGTATAGCTAGCTTTTTAAAGTACCAATTAGACATAGGTTATAGGCGGTCGGTCATGGACATGTTAGACGTAGTTTTCTGCAGACTCCATTCCATCTTTCATAGGTAATGATGGAGGAGTAGAGAACTAGTGTCAGACTAGCTACATTGGTAGAGTGTGGGATTTCAAATGCTATGGTTGTGCGTTCGAATCCCATCCAAAGACCGTAATTATTTTCCATTTAACAGTTTCCGATGTTGTATACGTGCGAATATCTTAAGATGTTCTTTCTTTCTCATTTCTCCATGTAGATGGATGCTACGAAGAAAAACAATAGAGAAGTAATCTCTTCTTTCAGTTATGGTTGAGATTTTAAAGAAATTTTCAGCTTTCTGCGAGCATTTTTATTTGTTTAAATAAATATGTGTTATATAACACTTACTGTGTGTAATTACGTATTTGTGGTGTGATGATCCTCACAGTTATTATATATGGTTCATAACAAAATTTGTGGTGGTCTCTTTTGAAGTTCATGTGTCATTTGTCAACATATGCACACGTTTTCTTTTCCTTTATATTTCGCATATTCCTCTTTATTTAATTTTTATCACGTTGACCTTTTTCTCTTTCTCTGTCTTTAAAACTGAGGATGTAAAATGAGAAGAGAAATGAGAAGAACCTCAATCTATTACTCCATCTTGTGAGAAATTTGTGGTTTGTAGTCACGTGGTCTATGCATTTCTTGCTTCAAACGAAGTGTGCAGGGGGACGAAGCCGAAGGTTATCCTGGCGTGATCAGTGCCACAAAGACGTTAGGTTGGTTGCCTATGTTTTTAGGCGTAGTTTCACAATGAACTTAAACTTTCATGTTGCAGGTTTTTTGCTTCGTATTGTACAATGCAACCCGGAGTATGGGATAGTAGAACTTTTGAACCTGAAGCGATGCGAAAATAATGGTTATACCAAAATAAAGCTCCGTTCATGCATATATTTTTAAACTTGGAAGCAACGATTGAAGTACACTAGGAACCACACAGTGTTGCCAGATGTAGCCGAAAGTGTAAATCAATTTTTTTTTTTTTGCAAATTATGTAAATTGACTCATAACTCATACGTATGGATGTTCTGTCGTTAATTTTCAGTTTGTTTAGTTGGAGTAGCTTGAAGACTATGGGGCAGGAAAAAGAATTTTCATTTCTACCGATAACTTATTGGGTGAGGCCTCTGTAAGACGGAACTGGCAAAATTGAAGTTTTCATAAATTAACACTGAATTGGCAACATCGCTGATGTTTCAGAGCATCAAAAGGTGTGTTAATGATCTGTCTACATTATGCAATTCCTGAAAACAATGAAAAAGAAACTTTTAAGTTATCATGATAAAACTTTCACTTACATACATCCGGCAACACTGCTACTACCACGCAAATGAGTTATCAGCTCTACAGCAGATGCTGGAAGTGTCCTCTGTTTTGATTCAAACACTGATTCACAGGTTTCACCATGTTAGCAGCAACTTTACGAAGAGTAGAGGTGTTAATATTCTCAATGGCACTGCAAATATTCGTTTCCAGGTCTTGTATAATTCGAGAATTGTTTTTGTATACCTTTTGCGTTAAGTAGCCCCATAGAAATGAATAGCAGTGTTGCCTGGTGCATGTAAGTAAAAGTTTTATCATGGTAATTTGAAAGTTTCTTTTTCATTATTTTCAGGAATTGCATAATGTAGACAGATCCTTAACACACATTTTAATGCACTGAAACATCAGCAATGTTGCCAATTCAGAGTGTTAATATATGAAAACTTCGATTTCTCCAGTTCCTCCTTACAGAGGCCTCACCCGATTAGTTATCGGTGAAAATGAAAATTCTTTTCTCTGCTCCATAGTTTCCAAGCTATTCCAACTGAAAATTAAAGACAGAACAGCCATACGTATAAGTTATGAGTTAATTTACATGTTTTGCAAAAAAAAAAAAAATGATTTACACTTTTAGCTACATCTGGCAACACTGTGCGGTTCTTAGTGTACTTCAATCGTAGCTTCTTAGTTCAAAAATATATGCGTGAACAGAGCTTTGTTTTGGTATAACCATTATTCGTGTATCGCTTAAGGTTCAAAAGTTCTACTATCCCAAACTCCGGGTTGCATTGTATATTGAACACCCTGTATATTGTGAAATTTTGTTATCGGAAAATATATGCTAATGCAAAAGTAGCTTATGGTTTAAAAAAATAACGCTCCAAGAGATATAAAGTATCTTCTGGCACTTTTTAAATACAAAGAATATAATTAAAGGAAAAAAGTAAAATGTAAAGTGGGAAACAACTATCTTTGGAAACGGTTTACACAAAACAACTGGAGAATAGAGTTCTCCCAGTATCCTTACGTTTATTACAATACGATGACATAAAAGAATTGTGTAAATACTAAACCCTGACGGAAAAACGTACTTGTGTTCATCAATATCTCTTTCAATTAAAAAAAAAAAATAGTTATTCATCAACTACTTGATAAAAATCGAAATGTTAATTTACTCAGATATTGAATGTATGAGTAGTTACATACAATAGTTTCATTTCTCTCTTTCTTTTTAATTTTAATTTTGTATTAATAACGTGGGAGATTCAAGAGCAAAATGGGAATGTCTGTCTCTCGAGATAGAATTTTATAATGTTTCAGGTTGGTATCACTGATTCATTAATTTTTACATCAGTTTGTAGAAGTACTACTGAAACTGATGGTCGGAATGTGTCGGCAGCAACTTAAAACGACATTAATTTCCCACCATGTATTCAATTTTCGTGCGTGACAAGAAAAAGAAGTCATAAATTGTTAAATCAGGTGAGTACGGATAATGAGTCATTAATTCGATATTTGTATTGGACAAGAGAAATCAGAAGTTTGGTATGTTGAGTAGGAATTGGCGTTGCCGTAATGAAAAATGATTCGATGATTTCGGTTTGATTTACGCACTTCATTGATGGCCTTATTTTATAAACAAACTGTGGTATACCATTCAGCAGTCCTTCTATCTACTAAACTTATAGTTATGACACATCCAGAGTAATCAAAGAATCAAACAATCAATTGCTTGGCAGCACTCCTCGAAGGAACAATTTTCGATGGTTTCGGCTCACTTTGAAACACCCAAACAGTGGATTGGCTTTTAGTTCCTTGTTTGTTTGAAACGTTCCGTCCCCTATAACGATGTAGTGCACCATATGTAACTTATTGGCGCCGCGAAGCGTAGTTTCTAACGCTCTCGCCTTTGGTGCGAGTGGGGACACTCGATCGAAAATGTGTAACAGATTTTTCAGGCCGCATATCCTGAGTGAGGTTTTACCTGAATTTTCCTCATGCACACCAGATACAAATCCCATCTTAGGCTGCTTTCTTGCTTCCCCATTCCTTTCTTCCTCTACAATTCCCCTTGTAGTGTGATCGCCGAGAGACTTCATCTTTGTATCGTATAAAGCTCACAGATGACGAGAAGAACCCTAGCAGAAGTAGTGTGACGTAAGTATGGGCTCGCCCACTTTTCGCACGGGGGTTTCAAATGACACCACGGAATAGCACACAGATAACTACCCGGAGTAGCAGACGACATCTAAGTGTAGACTACACCTCGAAAACCGAAAATGGACTTGACCGTGTCCTTGACCTTTCCCCGCTACCCTGTTTTAGGGTTCTTCTCGTCATATGTGAGCTGTACTTTGTTCGAATTCTTTGAGCATTTCTTTATACCAATTGACGCGAGCCTGTTTTTGAGTTTCTGTCAAGTTATGTGTAATCAAACAACTTGACAGTTTCCGTATATTCAGGTGACCACAGAAAATCGCATGAATTGCTTTCATGTCAATGTTCAAGTATACTTGAATCTCACGGTATGTCACATGCTTATCTCTTTGAATCATTTCACGTACAGCATCAACATCCCTGGCGACAATATACATGGATGAACGACTTTCACAAAATTCACCACAAAATTAGAATCGTGCGTCTACGCTAGAATTCGGGAAGTTTATTGCACATAGTCGTATTGGTTGATACCTCATTCCCTACAGCCAAATGAAGTCGCTCGATACAATGATTTGATGTTAAACTATACGTGCAGAATCAGTGACTTTAGTTGCTTAGAACCAGCGTCTATTGACTTCACTTGAAAAGGGCAGGGGGAATTGTCCTCTCTGAGTTTGAGGAATGGGTACTGTACATGTTCTTTTTTAATAAATTGTACGCTAGTATACTAATAAACGTGAAGCTCTTATGTCTGTAGACAATCTTGCATCGCTCCAAACCTCACAAAACCATAAATGACACTACTGAATAGTATTACTCACTGATTGTAGTATAACACTCTGTACTTCTTCACGTTTACAGAGTACAACCTGTCGGACGTCTGTTGTCTTTAACCACATTGTAAATCATGGATGAAAAAACCAAAAACTATAAACTTAACCGTAGAATAGCTATGTTAGATGTTTGTATTACAATTGTTAGAATAAAGTCGATACTCCTTTCCGCGATCGTTGGCTAATAAATTTGAAAGAGGCAATGTGAGTTTAGTACATATTTCGGTACTTTATAAATCGAATACAGTTCGATTTCCATTACTTTTATATTTCTCAAACAAGGGTTAATAAGCTTCCTCTAGAATCAGTGGTAGATCTAGAAGGTAAAAACTGGGGGCAACGAGAAACCAGACTATGATATCATGAGTTTGATATAAACCTTCAAAAATATTTAAATAATAATTAAGTGTATTTTTGTCACTCAAAAACTGGGGGAAATTGGCTCACCAGCCTAGACCTCCACAATATACAATTAATATTGTATAGACTAGGGATGCAAATAAGCAACAAAATTTTACTCGTCTCCCCCCCCCCCCCAAAAAAAGCTACTAGCCCAGATCCCACAATAGAAAGCATTTACTTACCTTCGGTATGATATTAAATACTCGCCCCGGTCGAGTGGTTGTTTGCATCCCTGGTATAGACACTAAATGATCGTATGAAATCATACAATTCAAATGATAACCTTTTTTTGTTCTTGAATCACATCAGAACTAAGTTTTGTTAGCACATTCATCTCGATATTCCTTTGAAAGTAGAAGACGTAAAAGATGTTTTGATTTGTGATGGCGGCTATGTTGCCTAAGTATGCGTTTATAGCAATTAATATTTTTAATACTTACTAGTACGAAGGAAAATGCCGCGTAGAAGAAATTCTGAAGGTATCAAAATACAAATATCTTTCAAACCGCTTCTCAACGTTATTTGTTATTACCTTCCGGAACTTTTTTGCTTTACTACGAGCGGTAGCCTTCTATGATTTTCTCGGGATATGATGCTCGAGTTACTTAATAGGAGCACACCCAGGATTTTTTTGTTGGGGACGGAATCTAAAGTCAAAACATAACTTTCCTCCGTGAATGCGTTCCTGGTGCAGACGTAACTCAAGTATATTATTTAATAAGCTTTCTCTATACTCGATGTTGTATGAATACTGAATGATTGCAGTAAACCGTAAAATCAATTAGTCAAAATGTTTTTGGGGATTGGGATTTCACACCTGGTGGAACCACTGTGAGTTCGCCCCTGCTACCCAATATTATATATAGGTCCTATATATACAGGGTGTTAATGAATTATACCGACAAAGTGTAAGACGTGATTCCTCACATCAAAATAAGAAAAAAAAAAGTTCATATGGACCTATGTGTAAAGGTGGCTATTTCCCGATAGGGCTGTCCAAAATCGCGAAAAGGCTAAATTTCAAGATGCCCTATTTCGAATTCGAGAAATTGTGGATGGTGGTCCTTATCAGCGTAATGGAAGCCACGCATACACAATCCAAAAATGCATATGTCATTAATTTTCAACGGGTGTGCAGGATATTCTGTACAGGGTATAATTCTCAAATATATTCTCAATAGAGTTTTAAAGTATAAGCTGATTTCAAGGAGGGTCCAAAGTAGGCAGGAGGTAAGCCTTGACAACAATCGATATCCAGTGCTTCGGAGGAAAGTCAGAAGTGTTAGGAACCGGCAGCCCCATGCTTTTTGTGTTCGTAACGAGTGATACGATGTATTCGTCACGGTATATTTCACACTTTCTTCACTTATAAGTGTGAAAGAAAACCTCGCAGTATGCTTTTTCCGAGTACGAGAGACCGTGTTGCTGACGATCCTTAACACTTCTGACATTGCGCTAAACGATTTCGTGTTCATTGCTATCAAGGCATATCGTTTACTTATTTTGGACCAATCATAAAGTCAAAGCATATCTTAAAATTCGATCGATAGCAAGTCTGGAAATTCCACCCTGCAGGAAATACTCTTTATAGACATTGAACATTAATGAAATGTGCACTTTTGGGCTGCTCATTCATGAGTTTCTTTACGCTGATAAGGACAACCATCCACAGTTTCTCGAATTCGAAATAGAGTCTCTTGAAATTTGGCTTTTTCGCGATTTGAGACAGCCCTAGCTCTGAAACTATGCATGCTCTCCATATGTCCATAGGAAAATTTTGACTTATTTTGATGTGATTAATCAACTTTTACACTTTGTCGGTATATTTCATTAACACTCTGCGCACACACACACACACACACACACACACATATATATATATATATATATATATATATATATATATATATATATATATATATATATATAGAAAGATAGATAGATAGATAGATCAGGGTGTGTATCAGTCACAAAAATCATGAAATCAGAAAATGATCATGAAAGTCAAGAAAAGGTCACGAAATTTAGCTTTTGGGTCACGATTTTTGTTATCTGTACAAATATAAATATAGACTGGAAAAGTTTGTTCTATAAAACGTGAAAATTCACTACCAAAAATGTCTATGGTATGCTTAAGACGCTACCAAATTACAAAGAAAGTACGCTTGTA
Source organism: Thermobia domestica (assembly GCF_964235325.1). Classification (NCBI taxonomy): domain Eukaryota; kingdom Metazoa; phylum Arthropoda; class Insecta; order Zygentoma; family Lepismatidae; genus Thermobia; species Thermobia domestica. The sequence goes on along the minus strand of NC_137454.1, from coordinate 237,491,408 downwards.
TCTCATGCATGAAAATTAGGAAGAATTCGCGCCCAAATTCGCTCTTAAGAATGTTACTAAATTTTATGGTTTGGGGAAAGAAAATGTCACGAGAAAGTCAGGATTTTCGTTTTGGAATTTAAGTAGACACCCTGTAGATAAACACACAGTTAGATACGGGTAAAAGTAAGGGGGAACGCGAGCGTATAAAAGCAATTCTGCGGCGAGGACCACCAAATTATATAACGACCAAATACCACAGTTCATATAAATTTATATAGCAATTACTAGTCTACTAATTCATCTAAAACTATTTCGTACACTGCATCAAGATATTATCGTTTATTATTGCACGTAACAACTTAAACAAATACACTTCTTAAAAATTGTAATATTCTCCATAAATAGAAGCTTTGCTTTGTATATACTTAAACACAAACAATTTGCTGAGCAAAACAATATATTCACATAAAAAACTACATGTAGTTTTTTATGTGAATATATTGTTTTGCTCAGCAAATAGTTTGTTTGTGTTTAAAAATTGTGCAGGTAGCTTACACAAGAAGGTCCTGGAATTACGATATTATTTATATTTCGTTGCTATGACAACGAATCTCTATTTTAGCACAAAAACAGCAACGTATATCAACATCAAAACAATTACATTTATATATCCTTTTTTCTATTTTTTCTTCTTCCTTTTCTTAAATAGCTTGTGCATCAATTTGAAGTACATTCTGTCCAAAGATGTTAAAGTACAAGTAGAAAAATTCACGTATCTTTATAAAGGGACGTTGTTCCCCCACTTCCAAAAATATATTTTGCGTCCCTCCACTTTCTAAAAAATTACGAGCAAAGATAGACACGGGGAACGGCGTGGCGTCAAGTGTCTCCTTACCTTTTCAGACCCACTTTTACCCCTATATATATATAGATAGATAGATAGATAGATATACGAGGGTCACTACGAAATTTTTGAGAAGTGAAATAACTTATGTACTTAAAATCAATTTAACACTTACATTTTCTCAAAGTATTCACCATTACACTGTACACACTTTTGCATCCTCGAAAACCACTTTTGGAAGCAGTGTTGCCAGTCTTTTTCTTCAAGTGTTGAAAGTTCATTCTCGTAAGCCACTACAGCTTCTTAAGGGCTGCGATCCTGAGGAACAGAAAGAAAACACGGGGCCAGGTCAGGGCTATACGGCGGATAAGTCATAAGTTTGACCTCCGTAGATTCTAAAAACTGAATTATGATGTTGGCCGTGTGTGTGGACGCGTTGTCATGATGAAGCAGTATCCCACGCAATCCAGTTCTTGGACACCGTTCCCGAAGCTTCTGGAACACTTTTGTTAGGCAAACAGTGGTGTACCACTGAGCAGTAACAGTCCTTTGTCCTTCAAGTGGAACAGTTGCAACATGGCCAGATTTGGAGAAGAAAGTTGCGACCATCTTCTCCCCCACACTTCGCGATCTGTCTGGAAAGATACAAACTGTAGACTGGCATTTATTTTCAGGGTTAAATTGACAGATGTTAGTCTCATCACCAGTAACAATGTCAGAGACGCGTCGAGAATTTTCTCTATCAAATCTTGCTAGCATTTCTTCACACCATTCCACACGCATACAGTTCTGCTGTTCAGCCAAAATGTGAGGCACCCAACGAGATGAAACCTTCCTGACCCGATGATGATCATGAAGAATTTTTGTTACTGCTGGCGATTCAATGTTCACAGTAGATTCAATGTCCTTGAAAGTTGTTCGAGGATTTTCTCGAATCATTTGTTCCACAGCGGCAATGTTTTCATCTGACACAGCTGTTGCCGGACGTCCAGCTCTCTCTTCATCTTTAAGCGATGTCCGGCCTCTCCTGAATTCACCAAACAACCGAAAAATTGTAGCACGGGAAGGAGCAAGGTCCCCAAATGCCCCCTGCAAACGGTCAAGGGTTTGTGTCTCGTTCAAAACCACTTTTGAAATCGTAAAGGATCATTGCCCGAAAATGTTCCCTTTCGAGCTTCATTCTAGACAGCCGAATACTGCTCACATCAACAAACAAGTGAAGACGATACGGGCACGTCGATAAGCGAGGCGAGTTGAAACTTGCTTTGCTTCTTCGCTCTAAGGATGAAGGATTTTTCTTTTAAATCGGAGGAGCCGTTTGGGCTGTGCACCCTTTATGCGCCTAATGTTAAATGAAAATGCTACGTTGCCATTTACCTGGACCCATAACATAAGTGAATGAAGCTACTTTCTTTCACGCTACGTGTCGATGACCAGACCCCATTTCAAATTCGCCCCTATTCACCATACTCATAAAATTTATCAACCTCAAGGTAAATGGCAACGTTGCATTTTCATTTAACATTGGACGCATATATAGTGTACAACCCAAACGGCTCGTGCGATTAAAAAAAATCCTTCACTTCAGATTGAAAACATCATATTTGGAGACTCTTTTTCCTCTTACATTTTGCTTAACTCTGATAATAACAGTTATCCTATGTCAGGGGACTTTTGAGACACCCTGTATGTCCTCTAACCACAGAATGATTCTAGTATTGTTCTTTTTTTCTTTCTTTACAAAACAGAACTTGACTAACACCATTTCTTAATATACCTATGCTTTTCTACTGATAGGTATTCACAGCTCAGTTTTCTAGAAATACAGCATCATAAAATTTTGTAAAAATCTTCAAATTGTCATTTCTAAAACATAACATGCATGCTATTCAGGAACTTTATCGATTATAGAATTTACAATGGAAATATATACACGTGTGCCTACTCAAGACGTTATACGACAAATGGAAATTTTAATAGCTTTCTTTTATTACTATTATTTGAAAGTAAGGAAGACGTCTGAGTTAAATTGTTGGATTTGCATTCCATCCGTATTTGAAGAAATTTCCGGAAAGCAAGTAACTTGAAGTCTCAAAGTAATAAAATTGTGTTCATGACTTGCGTGGAATAAGTATTTAGATTTACAAGCGGAAATGCAGAAGCAAGAGGAGCTCTTAATAAAATTAACATATTCGGATAATAGATGACAACGCGTCGATGACTGCTATGTGTGGTATCGTTATGAAAACACTTCACTAGCACGGTGGTTTACAACTTGTTTCGCATACATAAAGTATTTTATTTACCATCACCAAGCATAATATGAATAAATAGCAGAACTGATTTAAATAAATACATACATTTACACTACATATTCATAGAAACAAGTATATAGTCACATGTGGAAGAGATATTTAGGAATTAAAATGTTGCAAATAAAAGTTAACAATCTGTCTGTGTTTGCAAGAACGCATTTATCGTTTTACAGATTCCATTTTTCAAATTAGCGAGTGCCTATAGAAGTGAATAAATTTTCGCAATCGTAACGTAAGTCGTACTTCAGACTTCGATACATTTAGTTACACTACGGAAAAGAAAACTATATTCCAGTGCCTATTCATCTGAGTTTTCCTCATTCTATACGATCAGAAATGTAGATCCTCAATTGTCAAGGAGGACACGTATTGTCAGTGTTAAATTGCTCATCGCTGACATTCGGTAGAAAAAGTGTAATATTTTTTTCTAGCCAGTCTTCCTTAGTGACGTTTTCCTGGTTTCTCTCTCGTTCATACGAAACAAATGCCGGGATGTTCCTAACATACAGGACCCAGACCACTTTCTTCCCCAATCCATTATTCCTTTCCTTTCCTCAGATAGTGTGATCTCTAAGCACCCCTCATATATGACGTAATAAAATGGCGACAGATGCCGAAAGCCCAGAAATCTGATTCCCAATTCCTGCTCATCGATGTTGCAGCGTGTCGCTAGTTCGCTATAGGATCTCCAACATGCCCGTTCCACCAATTGTTTTCTAATATCTCACTTTCATTAATCATTTGTTTCCTTTGCCCAAAATAGTATAGCTGCAGAATGTTAAAATACTCTAGAGACTTAATTTCATATACATCATCCTTTAATACGATTTATCATTGAAGACAAAATCCAAAAATAATCATATTCTTAAAGAATATCTCAATGAGTGAGTAGTTCTATTCCTCACACCTAAAATAATATTTAAGTTATAACTACAAACTAAAACTAGCAGTTTTCTAGAAAATAAGCAAATTTTATCGATTTTCGTTCAAGCTTCATTAATAATTATTTTACAGTTGCAGTTAGACCATTCTTTTCTCTCCGAAAAATACAAACAGAGTAGCTTACCAAAGAAGACAAGTTGTTATTCGGAAAACGTGCTCGTGTTTACACATTTAATAATACTAAAACATAGAGTAGCAAAACTTCTCCTTCTCCCACAAAATAGGGAAAGCATATATACAATATACTGATTAAAGTTTTTTCTGATGTTTTTCTTCAAAGTACTACAGAGTCCACTAACTATAGTTGAGTGAGAATGTTAGTGATAGAGAATCAAGTTTATTTATTTAATTATTTATTATTTGTTTTACTATAATTTAATTGCAACACCTCCTAAGTTCATTCAAATTGGTAGTAGCTTCACACTGTTTCAGCTATAAAGTTTCTCCATTTATCCTTTTTGCGGCTAGGAAAGTACATCTATCCGTCTGTCTATTTAGTCCAGTGTGGTTTCAACAGTTTAGTTTGTGGCGCAAAGAAAGTTTCAAACTCCAAACGCCGAAGGAGAAATTTTGTATGTTCAGTGAAATACTTCTTCTTTCCTTCCCTTTCCACTTCACATAATATTTCTTCATGTTAAATGTTTAGTGAACAGATGTTGCTATGTATCTTGTGATTTCTATGCATGCCACTTGGAATAACTAAAGGAGAAATTATTTGATTTGCTCTAATAGATATTGCGGGAGTGGTTCTTAGGTCTGACTTGTCTTAGATATTTTCATATTTTTTTTATATGTGATTGTTGAAGGATATGAAGAATTATGTAGTAGATGTTAGGTAGAAGTAGAGGTACGTAGAGTGGCCAGGAAATGTTTTGAAAATCAGTGACGTAACAAAAAGGGGGAACGCCGGATTGGGTGAGTCCATAACTGGGTATATATTTATTTTCACTTTAACTTAAGGAAAAGAGTTTTAACAAACTTAAGATAATAAAAGTTACCTCTGAAACTTAACAGGACAACAACAACAACGACTCACCAACCTTAGGATTAAATCCATCGAGCATAAGTTAGCTTCAAAGCTATCTTTTGAGGGTATTGTAAAAAAAATTTAAGCGAAAAGAACCAGCAAAGATAAATTTTAGTACCAGCTTTTTGTGTTTTTATTTAACTTACATTGATCTAAGAAATTTGCAAAATGTCCGAATATAATACTCGAGACAACAACTTGACTGTTTGTCATAATTAAATATTCTACTCTAAAGTAAGAGACTGTTGATTCATTCTACAGGTAATACACATCCCGATACAACTCAAAAAAAAAGTACCTTGCAGTTATTATGTTAAGACTATAAGAATATGTCAAGCATGCTACTCTCAGATTATTTAGCAATGAAAAAAATGAAATGAAATCTTTAAGTTTAACGTCCCATGATTATGCCGGTTAGGCTAAAGGAGACGGTGATAATGAGAAATAAGTGAAATGAAGAAAGTGGGAGGGAACGGGAGAACCCCGAGAAAACCCACGAGCACGGTGTTTGTCCACCACAAAGTCCACACGGCGCGAGCTGGGATCGAACCAGGGACCCCAAGCACCGGAGGTGAATGCTCTACCACTTTTTTTTTTAACATCTTTATTTCCCAAGGTCACTTACATACCTGAAAGAAATTGGTCGTGTATACATAAGACATAGACGGTAAATACACGTAGAATGTTGGCACATACAGAGTGCTTTAAGAACAAAAGAAACACAGCATCATATTACATTTTTTTGAACTTATCAAAGTAGACAACTACGTTTAAAAGAGAGACAGTATTATACAGAAATTTAGGGGTACTACAAATAAGATCTTACAGATATTACACTAGTCCTATCATGTTAAAATGAGGCAGTCAGAAAGTTTGCGAAATTCTTGTGGAAAGGTACCATACCAAAAGTTTTCCACCTGGTGCGTTTTAAGAATTCATGATAATCTGTGACACTTATGTGACTGCGCCTGGAATCAATATAGTATAAGGTGTGCCCTATTAGCCAAGTAACAGCATTATTGCGGGTTGGAGGGTACCAATGATAATCGGGTAAGGTAATAATATCAGGCGTAAAATGGTGTGGAGATGTCCGACATACGATAGCAAGGAGAGCACATAGTTTTAACCACACAGACCTGACTATCTGGCAAGAGGTGTATCTGTGGAGAATGGTGTCGGGGTGTCCACAATGGGAACACGCATTATGTGGTAGGCGATGGATGTCGAACAAACGTTGATTAGTAGCATGAATATCATGCACAACACTGTACCATAAACTACGTACACAAGTAGGAAGAAACTTTCTATGAATATTAAACCATATGCGGTTCCAGTTACAACTATTATGGTTCTGCTGTACTCGTATCGTAGTTGTAGTAATGGTCATTTTTAAAAAATACAGATAAAGTCCACGAGAACAGATTTCGCTTATCTCATCATGTTGAGGTAGATAACTCCAGGCTAGGACGAATTTATATACATATAAGGGTGCGTGTTGAAGGAAAGGAACATTGGGTGGATTTGGAGCAGGTAAGGTGGGCGTCCAACATTGTAGCCATTGTTGTGTATGACTATGATCCAAATGATACAATTTATAGCTACGTAATAAAAATAATATTTTACACTTGAGTCGGACATTGATTAAAGCAAGGCCACCATTGTCTACTGGTAACACAATTACTACTTGTGGAACTCGGAAGAAAAAGCCGCACCAAATAAACCAGCCAACGATCGATTGCACTTTTTTGGCAGAGATTTCAGGAAGTGGCCATACCTGTGCTGTATACCATAATTGAGAACATATATAAGTATTTACATACCATACTCTCTGGATTAAATTCAGCTGTCGATGACGATTTTGGAGAACAACTGTCCTGATTTTATTGATTATTGGCGTCCAGACTGTCTCAGAGTCTGGATCAAGATTACTCGTAAAATTTACACCTAAAATTTTTAGTTTCGTCACAATTTCTGAGTGACAGATAGTTAACCCTTTATTGACCGTAGCCCAATTATTAAAGGTTAAACTCTTCGTTTTATTGACATTAATACTTGCTCCACTAGCATTACAATAGCTATTTAAGCACTTGTGCACATAGTTGACCTGAGCAACAGTGGTACAACTGATTGAGACATCATCAGCGAAAGCAAAACAAACAATATTTTGAAAATCATGTAAATGTGAGACTGGAAAACAGGACAAATTTTCAAATAAAGGTTCAAGAACTAAGCCAAATAACAACATTGACAATGGACATCCTTGGCGGATACCTCGCTTGATAGATATGGGTGAGCTAAAGTAACCATTGATGTGAAGCTGGGATTTTGCATTGTGATATAAATTTTTAATAGTATCAATAAAACGTGAATCAAAACCAAATGCTTGTAATACAGCGTACAGATAGTTATGCTCAACAAAATCAAAAGCATGTTTGAAATCTATAGAAGTGACACAGGCAGGAAGCTGTTGCACTTGAAAATATTCCATGATGTCTCGGAGGCTACACAGGGCATAATAAATATTACGTTCTTTTGATAGCGCTGCTTGCTTACCACTTAAAAGTTTCAAGAGAACTTTTTCCATGCGTACTTTATATACCTTAGACAATAATTTTACATCAGTATTTAACATCGCAATTGGTCTAAAATTAGAAATATGAGCTGGGGCTCCTTTTTTTGGAACTAAAATAATGATACCATCATTTTGCATAACATTTCCAGATTGAAACATATCATTAAGTACAGCAGTGAAAGTATCTCCTACCACATCCCAATACTCTTTATAGAAGAGAAAAATGAGTCCATCCTTTCCAGAACTGCTACAATGCTTGGTAGTATTTAACACATCATAAATCTCTTGTTTAGTAATCGGGGCTAACAATGGCGCATTGTCAGCCTCTGTTAATTTACAAGATATATTGGAAAAGAAAGTGGGCCATGTCTGAGTAGCAACTGGATGCGATTCAAATAGTTGTTCATAATGCTGTGTTAAACTGGACATAATGTCAGGTAATGCAGTGACAACTTGGCCATTTTCTAATACAAGATGTTCCATAAAATTAGTTCTCCTTCTATTATGTTGCCGCATGATGTAGAAAAATGTAACTCGTTCATTGGACAACAATAATTTCGAATCGAATGATTTAGTGATAGTCTGTAAGTAGTCGTTTTCTAATCGAATTAATTTTGCTCTTATTTTATTAATATGCATATACGTGTGCGCAGAGGGAGGCTGTTGCCACAACTCATGTAACACTTTGTGCAGGTAGTCAATGGTATTTTTGCTATTCTGACGATATTCAAAATGCATCCATTGGGAAAAGGATTTTATTTTATGCTTAGCATATTGAACCCACCACAAATTTATACTGTCGAAATATCTCTGTTGTCGACACCAGTAAGCCCATTTCTCTCGAAACAGTTCTTTAATATGATCAGATTTCAGAAGCTGTGGATTAAGTTTCCAGTTAGAGGGACCGAACGTTGGGTTCATACCAAGGAGAGGGGGAGGAAATTTGAGCAACATAGACACAGCACTATGATCACTAAACGGAGCCATAAGAACACTAATGTCACACACACGAGGTATGAGATCGAAGGAGGTATAGATCCTGTCTATGCGTGACTTCACTGATGGAGTGACATGCGTATAAATGATATCAGTTCGTTTGGACCGCCAGGTGTCAACTAATCGGAATCCGTGGACCAGTCTTTCTAACGCTAAGCATTTATTAAAATAGCCAGTAGAATCGTCACAAAACAAAATGGAATTGAAATCCCCAGCAAGGATAATACTCATATGCGGCACAGAAAACAGAGGCACGATATCAGCATTGAAAAAAATTTCACGGTCAGTTTTGTGTAGAAAACCTGACAGGCAATAAACATTTACATATAGAATATTATCGCATACAAGGCTGAGCCCATTGCCAGACGGTAAACGAGTAAGGTGGTGCACATGGATTCCTTTCTTCACTAATATTGCAGTACATCTACCACTATATCCAAGATTAACAAAACAATTATACCGATCTATAAAACTTAAATCGGCAATTTTTAGTTCTTGCAAATTGAGTATATCAAAGTCATGTAATCGTATAAAGTTTTGTAACAAGCGTTGTTTCGTAGGACTAGTTATACCATTTAAATTTAAAGTACCCACTTTACGAACAGTGACAATAGGGTAAGACATACACAGCTGATAGAAAGTAAATAGAGTTATTATAGCTGCAAAATAAACAAACTGCATGATGAGACCCGACAAACAGAAAAAAGAAAAAAACAACACTATTCAGGTTGATTCTTTACACTGTCTGTTTGTAGTGAATCGTCAAGGACAGTCGAGAAGCTAGGTTGCGATGATGTGATCGAAGCACCAACAACAGGCTCACGTGAGTCACGTGTCACGACAGCCTTCCCTTTCCCTGTGTTTGTTTTGATTTTCTTGTGTGTTGACAAGGCAATCTTACCTGCTTTTTCACTTATATAAACCGTTCTCACAGTTTTGCTGCTTTCCGCATCTACTGATTCAGATAAAGGAGGCGGAAGGTCGTGAAGTACTTTAGTAGGCGGTATCTGAGAAGCACTGGTGTTGGAAGCTTCCTCTATTGCCGACACACTTGTTAACGAACACTGGTCATTGACATCAGGCACCATGGGCGGATCTCCTATATCTTCGGGGGACGCACTAGTTATCGAATCCTGTATCCCGGTATCCGTGGGTCGATCCATGGAAGTAGGCACATTCAGCACAGGAAACTCATTGAGGTCCTGTAGCGATGGAGCACTGTGGGCACTGGGTAATGAGTCAGATAAGGCCGTTGTTAACATACTGTTACCAAGTTGAAAGCTCTGATCGGCTGTGTAACGAGGAGTTTGAGGAAGAGTTTTTCCAGATAACTGGGACATATTGAGCGTCAGAGGAGCAGTACTCAAATGTTTGGAGCACTGTAGACGTCGGGGACAAGAATTAAACGTGTGGTCGACCTGGTGGCACGCGAAGCAAGTTGAGGGTTGCCCAGAGTATATCACACTTGTTCGATAACCTTGGATGAGTAATTTCGAAGGAATATGCTTCTTGAGTTCCATATACGCTATACGTACGCCATTAAACACAACAAAGCGGTACTTCTGGGACCACTGCTCATTTTCTATCTTTTTCACACTTCCGTAATTACTGAGGGCAGAATTGAGAAAACTAACGTCTAGTTCAAGGGGAAGATCTGTGATACGCACACGTGTAAGAGTATCTGAAGCATTTTGAACTGAAACAAGACTCCGGGAGCCATCTTGATGCAAAAAGGGGAGTTCACTAGGTGTATTAAGGAGAAATTGTTCAAATTTTTCTGGAGAACTAAATTTTAAGAACACACAATATTCCTCACTGTTTAATTGAATACCATCAATCTGATCCAAATTCACATGTACCTGTTCATCCAGCCAAACATGGATATCCAAAGCAGTAGGGCGTATATGCCGTGTACTTTTATCGAATGCAAGTTTCACTGTGTTCTGACGTAAACCACGAAACATGATGCGCACCAAATCAAAGAAAAAAAATACTCTTCAAACAATAACTAGATACTCTACAAGTATCAAAGCTGTTCACTATAGCAAGATAGCACTAATAACAGACACTTGAAATAGCACTTAGCTAGCCGCACTTAACTGGCGACTCGGTAGCCACAACGAGCAGGAGCAAACGTCCGCACTCCTTCACGTCTACCTGTGAACCGCACCACTGAGCTACCGCGCCCCCTATTTAGCAATGAAATATAATTAGTTTGGTGTTTTATCCTGTACTAAAAATTAAATTATGTTCTGCAATTTTTAAATCAAGCATTACCACTTGAAGAAAAGATGGAATAGCAGAATGTGTGATGTAGGGTGTCACGTCAGAAGGGCCCGGACAAAAGGGCGAGGACAAAAAGGCCCGAGTCAAAACGGCCCCGCGTCAAAAAGGCCCCGGTCATAAGGGCCCGAGTCAAAAGGGCCCCAAGTCAAAAGGGCCCCGGGTCAAAAGGGCCCGGGTCAAAAGGGCCCCGGTCATAAGGGCCCCACGTCAAAAGGGCCCCGCGTCAAAAGGACCCGGGTCAAAAAAGCATCACGAAAAAAGGGCCCGAGTCAAAAGGGCCCCGCGTCAAAAGGGCCCCGGTCATAAGGGCCCGAGTCAAAAGGGCCCCGCGTCAAAAGAGCCCGGGTCAAAAGGGCCCCGCGTCAAAAGGGCCCGGTCATAAGGGCCCGAGTCAAAAGGGCCCCGCGTCAGAAGGGCTCCGGTTATAAGGGCCCGAGTCAAAACGGCACCGCGTCAAAAGGGCCCCGGTCATAAGGGCCCGAGTCAAAAGGGCCCCGCGTTAAATGGGCCCCGCGTCAAAAGAGCCCCGGTCAAAGGGGCCTGAGTCAAAAGGGCCCTGCGTCCAAAGATGCCGGGTCGAAAGGGTCCCCGGCAAAAGGGCGCGAGTCAAAAAGCCATGAGCCAAAAGGGGCCCCGAGTCAAAAGGACCCCGCGATCAAAGGGCCTCACATCAAAAAAGCCTGAGATATAGCGTTTTATTAGATTAAAAGTATTCAGTGGACACCACCTGCTTTGTGTTGAAAGAACGTACATGTATATCTGTATACAGTGTTAGTCAAAGTTATTACAACAGCCCAGTTACGATTCATGTGAACAGAGAAAAGTGTTGCAGGTAGGTATTGATCAGTGCCGTGTCATGGTGCGGGTGAGCGGGGCAACGACCCTGGCTGCCGAAGTAAGGTGGCGCAAAATTCAGGAGTAAGAAATAAAAGGAAAGAAGGAAAGAAAGAGAAAGAGGAAAAAATACTTGGAATATTTTAGATCAATAGCAGATTGTGTTACTCGTGTTTGGAAAATCTATGTACACCCAACAACAAAAGTCTCTCCACCCTAAGAGCTCTAATTCCATAACTTGGGGTCCAGGTAATTTGCAGTTGATAGAACGCCTGGACAGATGCAACCCAATTTACACGTAACTTTTCTCGGCACTGCCAACAGTTGGTAGCACTGAATCCAGTCTTTATGCAAGTAAAATTGTGAGTAGATGACGCACGAAACATTTCTCCATTCTGAGATGAACCTCTCTGGTTTAGAGCGTGTTGTCCAATGAACATCATATGTTAATCTCAATATTGTTGTGTATGTAATGTATTATTTCACTATATACTGTATATTCAAAGAAATAAAAACACTGATCACACATAAATCAGAAAATGCTTGAAAGTAGACGAAAATATCAAATCTAGAACAACTGCTGGAAATAAGTTAGTAAATGATTGCCTTCATTGAGAGACCTTCTCCAATTCTCCTCATTCCAATATTTTTTTTCTTTCTGGAGGAGAGAAAATCTTGGTTGTCACACTGAGTATGTATTGAAATTGAAATTGAAACATTTGGAAAAGTTAGAAAATGACCGGGATTTGAACGCGGGTCGGCCGAATATAAGTTCAATGCGTTAAAAACTTACCCACCTCGTCACTTCATCTTCCGCCTAAACTATTAGCTAGTTAAAAGAATTGCATGTAAGACTATACACAAAATACCCGTACTAATACTCGTATAAGGAGGTGTTCCTTATGAATGTCACAATGATTTACTCGAGGTTTCCTTCTTTAACTCAAAAACAAGTAATATAGACCTTCGTCAATGAGGAAAATATCGCGAAGCGTTCTTCAAGATGAGGCTACCTCATTGTTTTTAACTGGTCCCGATTTATATTACTGCAATTCTTCCTTACCGTGACTTCTAATTTCTAAAGAAGAAAAGCCGGCAGACATTATTTTCGCATTCTTTGAATTGCATCAACACGTGTAGAAATAGTGTGTGCTATGTTTATGTAACATAGCTACTAGTTTATTTTCTTATCTTTGTATCAAGTGTGAAAGCAGAGAACTGCCATTTCAGTGACTCGGGTTCGAATCCCAGCGTGACAGTTATTTTTTTCTTTATTCGAAGGTATTGTTTATGTAATTGATATTGTAATTCTGTTATTATTATTATTATTATTATTATTATTATTATTATTTATTATTATTATTATTATTATTATTATTATTATTATTATTATTATTATTATTATTATTATTATTATTTTGCGTATAACTGTATGAATTTCGATGGCAACTGTCGCCGAATATTAAAAAGTGAATATGATAGAACTATGATATAAAGTAAAGAGATGCGCGTAATTTTATCATAAAATTATATGGCGCAACGAATTTTATCTTATCGTAAACGGTTATTGTCGAATATACACGGTTAAAGGAGCACTCTGTTGATCAAATTAATAGAAGTTGCTAGACAAGTATTGACCACCGGCAGAAAAAAGTACAGAGTAACTGCAAGTCGAGTACGTACTATTGTACAGGGATTCCATGTCAGAAGAGCCCGGACAAAAGGGCGAGGACAGAAAGGCCTGAGTCAAAACGGCCCCGCGTCAAAAGGGCCCGGGTCAAAAGGGCCCCGCGTCAAAAGGGTCCTGCGTCAAAAGGGCCACGGTCAAAAGGGCACAGCGTCAAAAGGGTGCGGGTCAAAAGGGCCCCGCGTCAAAAGGGCCCCAGTCGAAAGGGCCCCGCGTCAAAAGGACCCGTGTCAAAAGGGCTTCGGTCAAAAGGGCCCGGGTCAAAAGGGCCCCGCGTCAAAAGGGCCTTGCGTCAAAACTGCCCGTGTCAAAAGGGCCCGAGTCAAAAGAGCCTCATGTCAAAAGGGTCCCACGAAAAAGGGCTTGAGTGGAAAGAGCCCGGGTAGAAATAGTTCCACGGTCAGAAAGCCTGAAATCAAAACAGAAGTGGAAATCAAAGATGCACGAGTGGATAGTGCCACCTTAGTAAGTAGAAGTGATTGTCTAATAGAAGGGAGAATATCAGTGGTTATTAGAGACAAAAAGGAAACTTGAATGGTGATCTTAATTTTGTTTGGTTGCTGTTTGTTCTGCAACAATCCCTATCGCTTAAGTCGTTTCTCGATGAAAGTTTGCTTACAACCGCGTCTCTCTGAGTTTGTAGACGTGGAAGACCCGGGTTCGATTCCCGGCGGGATCTCATGTGGTTCGAATTCCACGTTAATCAGTAGGTCCACATCTCACACAGCCTCGCTGCTGAAAGGGATGCTAAAGTGAAAATCATATCATATCATATCTCTAAGTTTGTATTCTCGAGACCTAGCCCAATCAGACTATCTATTAATGACTGTTCCCTTAGTTCTAAAATTCAATTTCTGCCCCTGAATCAAAGTAGAAAAATACGTATTATATGAATAATATTATCTTGAAAACGTTTCTTTAATTTTGGTGTAAGAACATACATGTGCATCTCCATACAGTGTTAGTCAAAAGTATTGGGACAGAACAATAATAACGACACGCGTGGACGGGGGAAAATCAAATGTTGCAATTGGTGTTATTGCAAAAACTGCATTGGCTTGGAGTGTGGTCACCGTGGAAGCCATTTTGAATTACACTATATTGCGGATCGTCAATTTTTTAATGGAAAAGGCTATGATCTTACACTTCAGTTTAGGCTTTATATTTCCACAAATGTGAAGGTGAACTCATTTTTGACACATTACCATTTGTTTATGAGACAGGGTGACATATGTATCTAATAGAAAAAAAGTATCATGACAGGGCAGTAACAAAGAGACAAATGGACAAAGGAAAAGTAAATGTTACAGGTTGGTATTGGTGTTAAAACTGCGTTAAATGATCATGGCACCCAACTTGAATTCCGCATATTATATACAATAAAATATTTTCAAATAGACAAAGGTACTTGTGTCACATAAATTTAGGCTAGAATCTGGCTACAAACGATAATCTGAATTAGGGATGCGCACGAGACAAGATTTGAGGCTGTCTCGTCTCAAAAATGTACTGTAAATGTGATGTCTCGACTCGAAAAATGTGCATTTTTCTATTTTTGGAAGAGCTGTTTCGACTCGGATATTCTCAGGAAAATTCTGTCTCGACTCGTCTCTTGCGCATTCCTTACTGAGTCGACTTTCGACCGATCTCTATTCATTTACGCGATAGTGTGTGCTAAGTTTGACATTTGTTTCTAGTACAAGAAAGTATTTAGACAGGTAACTAATAAATAGTACTTCATTGTGTTCTTAACGTTTCTGTTCGTTTGCTTACGTTTGTAAAATATTGAGAAGTTACCACGTATGTATAACATATTTTAATAGTAAGTATATTTGTTATTAATTGTTACTTTACGACTATAAATCAATAGAATGCTTTTAATGTGCAGTTTCGAATATTTGGTAGAGCTCAACAACGTCGTTCAAAGAGTAGTGGGTGATAACGATGTTTCTTCTGGTCAGTGTGTTGTACCATGCAGAGTTAATACGGGAAGGATATAATGGTAGAATTGCTAGAAAGAAACCATGTATACCCAAATTAAGAAATATAAGATACTTAAATTTTCTAGAGCTTTTGAAAATAAACTCAAAAACTGGTGGGAATGTTTTTTTCGGCGAATTTAAGTTAAACCTGCATGAATATGATGGTAGAATAATAGTGTTTCGACAAGTAAATACAGAAATAAATGTCAAGAACTTCCAGCCTGCTTTAAAATACAGAAGAAATATTTATCTTAACGTTCTTAGAAGGACTTCTAATTTTATCAAGATATTGATCCCAAACAAAGTATATGTTGTAAAGAAAATATTGCTTTAAAACTGCCCAAAAGTTCGCTAAACCCCACCACACAGTACCGGCTTTAATCCCATTGAGAATCTTTGGAGCGAATTGCAACGTAAGGTCAATATATACGAGTTACGGTGAAAGAAGGTTTGAGAAAAGCATTACATACAGATTGGAACAATATTTCCCCACACTACACCAAGAAAATTGTAACAACGATGCAGAAATGCTTAAGGAAAGTTATAAATCATTGTGTGTTTGCTATTAAATACTAACTGTATTAACTTGGAGGAATAAAATAATTTTAGAGGACATTTTATAGTAGTTTTTTTTAATAATATCTGAATATTTATGTGATCAACAGTGTCCACATCCCCATTCAATGTAGTTTTTGCAACAACACACACTTGCAACATTTGCTTTTCCTCCGCCATATTATTATTTTATTGTCCTGATACTTTTGTCTACTACACACTAATGTCAAACATAGCACACTTTCCTCGTAAAAGAATGGGGATTGGTAAAGAATGAATCATATTCTCGTTTGTAGGAAAATTCAATCCTAAATTGATGTGCTAAACATACTCCTTTCAATTTAAAAATATTATGTGATATCCAATATGGCGAATCTAGGATGGCTGACATTATGTCCACGCCCTCACTCAGTGTAGTTTTCGCATCAACCTGCAATATTTTACTTTTCTACGTCTACCTGTCTCTTTGCCTGTCCAGATACTTCGGTCTACTAGATACAAATGTCAAACGTAGCACCCTATCTCGCAAACGAATGAAGATAGATTTTAAAAAATGAATTCTTCTTCTCATCCGTGGGAACATTCTAGCCTAAATTGATGTGGCAAACCCACCTATTTCCATTCAAAAGATATTGAGTGATATCAAATATCGCAGAATCCACCATCTGCAATATTTACTTTACCTCCGTCCACGCGTATCGTTATTATTGGTCTGTCGTAACATTTTTACTAACCAGTAGGGGATACATGTATGTTTTAGGACACTTTCCCCCTTCCACCCCCTAACTACCAAAAAATTATGCACCCACCACTAACCATTACACTTTAACACAGAAGGAGCCAGCTAATTATTCAAAGTTACACGGCGCAAAGTATTCCCATAACTACAATGTTAAAGTGAGATTGAGTATGCTTTTATGACATTTAAAATCATAAAAACTTACATCTAAAATCATATAACTTATAGTGCTGTCTTTAATTTAACAGATACTTTTTGTTTGATTAAAATCGATTCACAAATGCCCGAGTAATAAGATGAACTTAAACTGTATATGAGTATTGAATAAACGCACAGCCACAGTATATATTTATATTTTCATTCAACCAACTCACTGATACATGCACACACAATTCAGTTTGCTTGGTGAGAATAAAAAAATAAGTTGAACTAAAGCCAAGGCTATCTACTTCGATTGTATATGAGGATGATTTTGCATGCAAATTGTGTACGTGACTTACATATGAACATAGCTGTAGTAACAATGTAAAGGAGAACTTGTTTCTTTTTAAGTCACAAGTTGCATTCTCTCAGGCAGTCATTCTTTTCTTTCTTTTTAGTAATTAAGCAGTATATGGAAGTGTAGTAATAACAACACCAAAACTGTCACGTTATAACTAAAACTAAGAAGTTTAAAACTTTTTCGATTGTGAAGAGAGAAAATTGTAGCTAGATAACGTGACAATGTAACTTGATGATTTTTACCTTCACGTGACAAACAGGGTTGGAAATTAATTCTTTTTATCATGTTTTTCCAGAATTGTTAAAATTATGAATTAAGCTCTGAAACTTACAAATGAACTAGTACTAAATAAGGTAAATATGATAATTTTTTGAAGCGATAATCAACACGTTTTAATGGCGGCTCATGAGGGAAAATATCTCCAGATCTTTATAACTTTGTTGTATATTAACCGATTTTCAAAATTCAAACGACAATCGATAAAGAAAAAAATTTGCTATTTTTTGATTGTATTGCAGGTTGCATAACTCTAAAGATACTATTTCGAATTTGCTATAACTTCGTCAAATATTAACCGATTTTCAAAATTCGAACGACAATCAATAGACAAATAAATTTCCTATCTATTGAATGTCTTATAAATTGCATAACTTTAAGGATATAATTACAAAAAACATAAATAAATCCCTTATTTATATATGTATCTTTAAAATTCAAATGACATTGTGTTCTATATATCCAAAGGTCTAGTTTTTTATAGTCTGATACTATAAAAACACTTATACACTTAAAATTACAAGTTCGGATATTGATAATGAAATCATAAAAACACTTATACACTTAAAATTACAAGTTTTATTTTTTGGATTCATTTCTAAAGTAAAACTGATGTATTTTATAACCATTATCTAAATCTTTCAAACCCTCATACTTAACAAACAGCTTATACTTTTTCAAATCTTTCAATACTTGCTCAGTTTCATCATTATATCTTTGTGGAAATAACGTCTTATATTTCTCATCTAAATGTAGTAAAACTCTTTGACCATAACGCTGTGTTTGAATCAATTTCCATAATGTTATCTCGTACGCTTTACCTTTTTCTAACTCATCTATGCGAACGAATCTCAATGCTTTAACATCATTTTTTTTATTCAAAAAATTAGCCATAGTTTATTTATTATAAGGAAAATGCTCGTTTTATGAGAATTTCATAAAACCAATCCTCATTTACATACAGAAAAAATTTACATAAAAATTTTACATACAGAACTCAACAGTTGGATAATTATCTTTTAAACCAGTGTATTTGATTTTTATTCCATCTTTAACGATCTCACCAATCATTTTATCTGTTAAGTGTTTTGTAAATCTAGGTGGAAGAAAAACCTTGAACTCCTCACACTCAATTAATATGCTCTTTCCAAACTTAGTTTTAATCTTTTCCATTTTCACAATCTTATATTCTGTATTTAATTCTAATTCTCTTCATCCAATAACTTGTTTTTGTTCAAGACTTCCAAGTTTATTTAAAAGCTCAATATGACTTGACATCGTATTTATTATATAGAAAATCAACGGACACTCTTCAATTTTTATCTTCACCAAAAAATATTTAATCATTTTTTATCAATTTTGTTTATGGAAAAACTTTAATAAAACATACATTTAACTATCTAAAACTCTTCTACTACTTTCTCATTCTTAGGGTCATATGTAAAGTTCTTTTGTCCAATTAAAATCGCATAACATATAGTATTAGCAGCCACAGCTTCTGCAAAATCTACTACAATCTTTATGTTTGTTCTCTCATTTACCGATACATTTTTCCTCTTACTACAATTAATCACATACATTGGTCTGTTATCTATTAACTCTTTACGATCATATTACATTTCGATATTGCCACATGTTATTCTCTTAAGTGCAGTATAATCTTCGTACATTTTAAAATAATCCTTGTTAGCAATATCTAAGTTTCTTGATTCTTTTGGAAATACCTCATTCCTTCCATTCTTAAGATAGATATTCTTTACCTTACAATGATCAAACTTACTTGCATCTGCTGTTTGTTTGCCACTTCTATCAGTTTGGAACATTACAACTACGAAATCAGGCATATCAAATTGTCTAGAATTAAATTGAGTAGTAACATCAAACTCCAAGAAAGAACCTACAACAGTCTTTTGAACACATTGATAAGTATGGAATGAAAACATGATTTTAGGTTCTTTAAGAATATTCAACTTTAACTTGTTTTCATAATTAGATTCGTATTCAACAATAGGCATTCTTATCTCCATACTTTTTATTGTTATTTTTCCATCATGAGGAGCTGCTGCACCTGCTCCTGATCCAGTCCATTTATACAAGACATCGTTATTGTTGTTAGCTTTTGTAAATGTTATTCTCAATCCACCTTTCCACATAACCTCTTTATAATCACTTAAAAAGCCAGGAATTAATCTTAATGGATATAAAACACTAAAGTCCTTTCTTAGACCAAGTTTATCATCTGTTTCAAATCCTGCTTGTTTTAGATATTCAACTTCTGGTTTGGAAATCTTTAATGTTCCGATAGCTGTTGATGTTATTCCTGGTAGCTCAATCTTGTCTATAACAACACCATGCTTTCTAACCTCAATTTCAGAAAAGAAGAATGGTAAGAAGTTATCTACATGTTTTATAGTATCATTTGCGCCAAATGTTCCTCCGACTGATGCACCAACAACTTCAAAAGTCATATGACAATCTGCTTTGTGTGGATGTATAAAGCCATTCCCCACATCGAAATCATACTCAATATCTTTGTTAGCTTCATTCAAATTATTAAATGTTCTTGTGTTAGCTTTAAAGCTTTGTAACTCGTAACTCTCAACACTATCCATTTATTATAAAGAAAATCTTGAAACAACGCTTTTATGGGATATACCCATAAAAGAATCATACATAATAACAATTAAAAACTTATAATCCCCATCCTAACTTAACCTTAGCATTCATAGCAGTACCAACCCCAAAAGCAGCTAATCGTTCACCAATTGACGCATCACTACTAAATGCTCTTTTCCATGCTTTAGTTTCTAGTTCCTTATCTGCAATATGTCTTGACTCTGTATCTTTATTGTCTCTGTAGTATATATCGTGTTCTTTACAAGCCTCATCTAATGGGTTAATGCCTTCATCACCTCTCTCTAACCTTTCTTGAAGCTTAGTCCCAGGCCCGCTAAATCTGAAACCTGGTATATGTAATTCAAATGGGAGTTTATTAATCAAATCATTTACTAATCCTTTTCCAAGCTTCTTATCATTCCAGAATCGTGGTGGTAATGTATTTAAGATCTTAATCAAGTAACCTATACCTTTTGGATCATTAGGAATAAATTGTGAAAGCTTATTATTAATCATACTCACTATACCTACTTTCTCATTATAAAAGTTATTATTACCAGCCTTTTCTTCTCCATCTACAAGGTGGCGCGTATTGTATCTACCAGTTGCAGTTGGCAACCCTGATCAAATGCGCATACGAATGCTGCGCATGCTTACGGCACTGAATAGCAGGGCCTCTGGCAATTAGTTTACCATGGAGCGGTGGTCTGTGCAGACGCGAATTGCGGCGGTGGAAGCCTTTATCCGAACCGGTTCTGTCAGTGAGGCTCAGCGGGCACTGCGACGAAACAGTGATGATCGCCATGTTGCTATACCCGAGAGACACAGTATTCTGAGATGGGTGAGACAGTGGCGGGCCACAGGTAGTGTTGTGAACCGGAAATCACCAGGTCGTGGACGAAGTGTTCGAACAAATGTAAACTTGGAACGAGTGCGCGTAGCGATGGAACGCAGTCCCAAACGTTCAGCACGGCGACATGCACGAACATTACATTTGACACGACGTTCATTGGGTCGTTTGCTGGGTGATTTGAAGTTCCATCCGTATAAACTGCAGGTGGTACAAGAGTTGAGAGCCATTGATAAGGAAAACAGACTCAATAACTGCCAGAACATTCTTGAGTTGATTAACCGAGATCCACTGTTCCTCCAACAACTTTTGATGTCCGATGAAGCAATCTTCCACCTGACTGGGTATGTTAATAAGCAAAACTTCCGGTATTGGTCTCAGGAGAATCCTCGTTCATTACATGAAAAGCCTCAAGGTAGCCCAAAAGTTGTGGTATGGTGTGCAGTTGGAATGTGTGGCATTATTGGTCCCTATTTTTTTGAGGATGACGCCGGACATGCAACAACTGTAAATTCCGACCGCTACTGCCATATGTTACAGACGTTTCTCATTCCGGAATTGCAGGAAAGGGGTGTGATCAATAACGTTTATTTCCAGCAAGACGGTGCTACGGCACACACGGCACGCCAAAGTATGTCTATACTCAGAGAAACATTTCCAAACCGCGTGATATCCCGATTTGGCGATGTCTCATGGCCATCCCGTTCCCCAGATTTAACAGCTCCTGATTACTTCCTCTGGGGATATGTTAAGGAAAGGGTCTTTGCCAATCGCGTGAAGACAATTGACGAACTGAAGACTGCCATTCGTCATGTGATAAGTTCCATTCCACAGGATACGTTAATGCGTGTGATGAATGCCTTCCCACGTCGCCTGCAGCAGTGCATCCAGGAAAAAGGCGGACATTTACAGGACGTTATTTTTAAAGTTTAGTGAGCTCCTTCGACAAGTGTTGTACAGTGTACAAATTGCCAGTCCATATACTTATATTCCATAACAGTTTTGCATTAAAACTTGCATAACACACCTTTGTATTTTCATTTGAAGTTGGTAGATACAATACGCGCCACCCTGTATAACTATTAACCGATCAATTAACTTTCTCACATCATCCATCCATATATATTCTTTAGGTATCTCTGTATATTGTTTAATTCCTTCACCAGTCCTTTTAGGAGTTGGAGGTAAAGATGGTTTAATATAATTATCCCAAATAGGCTTGATAATATTAATGTACTTAGAACCTCTATTAGATGCTACTTTTTTTATCTCGATTATATTTTTGGAAGGCAGCATCTGATTCTATTATTATTTCCTTGTACTGTTCAAAATCATCATCATCATAATCTTCAATGGTTTTATTAGTATTCATCGTTAACAATTCCCATAGACCTTCTGTTCCCTTATAAGTTTTACCATTAATTATCAAATCATCACCATTCACTTTAACTTCAGAATTTCCTATCTTATTTATTATTTTTCCATCTTCTTCTACAGTTCTTATTCCAAACACACTATCATTTCTTTTACTATAATATTTCGTTGCAATCTTACCAAATGATTGTGCTGTTGTTAAAGGCTCTACTCCTTCAACTTTGTCTTTAATTTGTTTTCTCATTTGTTTTATTTCTCCTGTTATAGGCGTATCACTACTACTTGGGGAACTATCATAAGTTATATTTTTAGGTGTTTCTAGTAGACTAGGATCTATTGAAACCGTCTTATGTACAACTGGAACATGTTCAGTTATTAGATTTTTATTTTGTTCTGCTACTTCTTTGATCTCACTTCCTAAGTTTTGAATAGCATCAATTACAGGTTGTTCTTGTGTCTTAAATTTATCATATATACCTGCTCTTTCTTTCTTCCAAGATTTGAAGTCCTTTATCAAGAACTCCTTTAACTTGATATTCTTATTAATATCTTTCTCATCCATTTATTATATAGAAAACGAACAATCGTCAATAAACGTCAAAGAACATAAATAAACGTGAAAAAAGTCAAACGTTTAAGAAGTGTTTTATCTTGTTCCTATACTTGCCATTGATTACCTTCCTTGTCATATCAATTACTATAAAACCATAATCTTCTTGCCAACATTTTGAACACATCTCTTTAAATGTATCATAAGACATATCTCCTCCAACAAACTCATTATACACATGTTTAAGATTAGTATCATCTTGTCTGAATATACATAGGAAGTTAACGTTATCTCTTATAAGCTGTTTAGGTACTTTTGAATATGTTTGTGCAAGATAGAAACAGTCTAAATGTCTATGCCTACCTCTTGTAAAGTAATTTCTAACAGTATCTTGATTTTCCAAAATGTAATCGTCAAACACTACTACAGAGTATTTTTCACATTCATCAATAGGTACAATCGAATCATTACCGCTTAAGAACGTTGCTATTTGTTTCTTAAACTTTAGTTCTGCCTTTTCAAATCGATCTTTTAACTGCTCATACTTTGGCTGATTCATGCTTTTAGAATATATATAGAAGTAATTATTGTTTAACCAACCTGGCTGTAATAAAAAATTAAATAACAAAAACGTCTTACCACACCCAGATAAACCCACGATAAGGCATCGAATATCATCAGGTATAAGCTCTCCATTTCTTTTCTTAACTGTTGTTTCTTTTATCATCTCTTTTACATCCCAATTAATAGTTTTCTTACTCATTTATTATAGAGAAAATCGACTTTTTTATGATCTTATATCTTTAAGTTGTTCTCTGATCTTAAGCAACGTATCTTTTATATATTCGTTATCCATTTCACCATTTAATGTTATTATCATCTCTAACTGTTCTTTAAATGAGTTAATACAAGTGACAATGGTTTTATATTCATATTTTCTTTTGCTTACAGTACATATCCAACTTAGAAGACAAACCTGTTATTATAGCACTTCCAGTTGCAAGAGACGTTGTTAATATTGAGTAAATTGTTACAGGTATAAAAATATTAATAAATCCAGTTGTTGCAGAAAGTATGACTGATAACGTGATCAAAGTGTAGTATGCATATTTAACAATTCGTAGTTTTCTCTTTTTCTTCTTTAAACTGTATTCTAACTTTTGAATAACATCTTCTATTAACTTGATTACTTTCTCTCTTGGAATATCTCTAGGTAAATCAAACTCATTCATTTATTATATAATAAATGGCTAAGGTATTTAAGTTAACGAGTGATACTTCTGTTTTAAAGAAGAAACTCCATTACGAATTAGACAACAGTAGCAACTATTTAAGTATAGGACTAGTTGGGTTTTACAGTACATATCTATCTCCAAACATAACAACAGAAAAAAAAACAGTTTCTCATATGGTAATAGACAAGTTTTTATACCAGAAGGTCAATATAATTTAAAATCACTTAATGAATATTTAAAATCTCAATCCATCAACATAACATTATCAGAAGATCATTTAAGAAATAGAGTTAAAATTGAAACTGATAGTAATGATGTTACAATTGGGAGTATAGGTACTGTCCTCGGGTTTAATGTTTTTGAAATTTTAGAAAAGAACAAAACACATATTGGAAGTAAGTTGCCAAAGTTTCATCCGTTTGATACTTTAAATGTTCACTGTAATATAGCAGATGGCATGTTTGTGAAAGATACAGAATATACACATAGGGAAACATGAATTTTAGCATCATTCAAAACAGATGCTGAGTTCAAACATAGTATTATTTACGAGCCTACTTATCCATTATTTTTCCCTATATCCAAAGACAAGGTTGGCAATTTTGAGATAAGGATAATAGATGAGAATGATTCCTTAATTGATTTTGGTGGAGCAACAACAACTGTATTTTTACAAACTAAGATTTTCTCTTAAATAAATAGGAAGATGTGTTCTATTAAAGGTTGTATGTTTAATGTTCCTTATAACGAACTAAAGGATTTAAATATTGATCATGTATTAACAAAGAAACAACTTAACAATAAAGCCAAGAAAATTAAAGAAGGTAGAGGAATGGATTTAACTTTAACTACTGCACAAATGAAAAAGATTAAGAAAGAGCATATGGGTGCTTTTATCTTTACAATTCCAGCCATTTTAGCAGCTTTAGGAGCAGTTGGCTCATTAGCAGGTGGTGCAGCAGCAGTTACTAAAACTGTACTGGATGCTAAGAAGAATAAACAAGAACTTGAAGAACAAAAAAGACACAATATGGCTATAGAAGAAAAGCAGGGAGCAGGTAAACCAAAGAAGTCAAAAAACTAAAACCATTGACCAACTTCGATATAGAGAGGTTGGTTAAAGAATTAAAGATAAAACAATTTAGAGGCGTATTTATGAGTGATGAACTTCCACAAAAACCCTATATAAATGAATGTGGTGTAGTTAACTTTGATAAATCAGAAAACATTGGTACTCATTGGATATGCTATTGGAAAAATAACAACATAAAGTACGTGTTCGATTCTTATGGTGGTGTTCCTCCTAAACAACTAGTACAATATCTTGGTACCGAAAACTTATTTTACAATGACGAACGAATACAAGACTTTAGTTCAGTTATATGTGGTCATCTTTGTGTTAAGGTTTTAAATCTTCTAAATCAAGGGTATTCTTTTAGTGATTGTATGTATATGATTAAAAATGATTAAATATTATTAAGTTTAAGTACTTTTATGGCTTATATTCATAAAAGTTTTGTTTTAAGATAAATATGGAAGCTATACACAATGGATTTTTAGATTATTTTGAGAAAAATGAGGATGAACTAGATGCACTAGTTAGATTTAATTTTAATTGGTATTTTCGGGATGTTAGTAAGATAGACTTAAAAGATAGAAACAACGCATATACAGTTGTTCAGTTATGGAAAATGTTAATACCTAAATTTTTGTATACGGAAGAAGAGTTGGTAAAGTTATGTCCAATAATTACCTTAAAGGATATGTTATCAAATTATAGCACCGCACCATTAAAATGCAGTAATTGTGGTAGTAAGTCATTAACAAAAAGTAGGAGTACATATATTTGTGATAATTGCTCTGTAATGAATGGTTTTGTTTACAGTACTTGTGAAGGAATGAGAGCTTGCGTAAGAAAACCATGGTATGATACTATAAAAAGATTTAAGTTACAGTTATCTCGTTTACAAGCTTTACAGTATAGAATTATTCCTGAAGAGGTGTTCAAGGTGTTAAATGATGAATTTAGAAATATATCAAAACATTTAATATCAACAAAAGATGTTCTAGAAGTATTAAAGAAAAACAAATACACAAAATATTATGATGATGTTTATTTAATACACTATCACCTTACCGATCAAAAACCATTAAACTTACGACATATGGAAGAAACACTTATAACGGACTTCGAAAACTTATACAAAACCTTTAAAGAACTGTATCCGAAAAGAGTATTGTTTATTAACTTAAAATGTGTATTGTACTATGTGTTTGAAAAAGCACAATGTTCATGTTGATATTGATTTTAAACATTCATCTAAACAAATAGAGATGTTAAAGAAATGTTTTGAAAAATTAGGTTGGACATTTTCTGTATAATAAATGAGTATGGATATATTTGGTAATGTTAAAGATAGAAAAGATAATGTTGATATTAGTGAAGAAAAATTAAAATTGTTGGAGAATTTAAATGATGTTGTTAGCGTAAGTCAACTTAGATCAATAGAAACCCAATTAGAGAACGATAGAAAACGATTTGAAGATGCATTAGAAACGTTACAAGACACATACATAAAGAAAGAAGATCTTCAAAAGGTTAGGATGGATACTACTAAATTGATTATGCAGAAAGAAACTGTACCTCTGCTATATCGATTAAGAGCTAAAAACGTTAAGGAGCCAATCTTTAGAATATTTAATCTCTCTAACGGTTACAAATTTCTCTATAATGGGAAAATAATGCACATGGAATTAAGTTTGGATAAATACTTTTTAGACATATATTTAGGTGATACTTTGATTGAAAATATACCTTTTGGTTTTAAGAAGAATGATATAATAACGATTAACGGTTAGTGGTTAGTGGATGAAGAATAACAATAATCAGGGGTACATATGTTCATCCAGACTTGTTCCAAGAAATAAAAAGATGGTCTCAATTGATAAAAGATAATGATAAGTCAGGTTTTGTTTATATAGCAACTACCAAACAGCACCAAGAGAAGAATATATATAAAGTGGGTTATACAAAAAACCTTGAACAACGCTTAGGTCAGTTTAATGAGTTTAGACTTGACTTCGAGCTATTTTATTATGAAGAAACGTATAAGACAAATGATGCTAAAAAGTTAGAGTCACTTGTGCATAAACAATTAGATGAATTTAAATATAAAGGTGAATTTTTCAAGTGTTAACTCAACATGATCAAAGAAGTTATAGAAGAAATTCAAGATGATGAAGTAATCGAAAAATTAAAAGGATTGGAGTTAAAAGATGAATAGGTGTAAAAAGGTAAAGGCAATGAGTTTTGGACGTCCTTATCAGAAGAAGATTTGATTAAAGAAATTGATTGTTTATATGATAGGTTATTATCTGATAATTAAGATTAATATTAGATAATTAAAGTTACAACTTTTATGATATAATAGTGATAAAAGTTAATTAGTTAAACATTAAACAAACCATCTGCTGTAACATCGAATGCTAAATTCAATATACCACCTAAATCAGGATTATTACGGTATTTTCTTATTATAACTCTCCAATCTACATAATGTCTAAATAAATATATAAACTCTACAGAGAGGTGTTGAAAAATTGAAATGTTATGCCAATGAACTTTGTCTTTGAACTCTGCAATAAATCCTTCTGTTAAATTTTGAAACAATGAAATTATTTCCCAATCTACTTTGTCAGCGTAATCTCTTATAAGGTTTTCTGATAATTGTTGAGTTCCAGATAAGCGCCACCAAGAAACTTTATCTGCATGTTTTCGTATAAAGGCTTCAGAGAGTTTGCTTCCATAAGATATAGCATCAAAATCAACTTTATCTATAAACTCATTAATAAATTCTTCAGATAGGTTTTGATTATACGATACTTCTTTCCAATCAACTCTATCTGCGAATTCTCTTATAAAGTCTTCTGATAAGTCTTGGCTTCCTGAAATAATCTCCCAATCAACTTTATCAGCTAATTCTCTTATAAAGTCTTCCGATAACTTTTTCCATAAACATATTTCCCTCAAATTAACTTTCTGCAGATATTTGCGTATGAAGTCTTCTGTAATGTGATCATAGTTATATTCCTCCTCATAATCATCATAACCTATAGATAACCATTGTTCATTAGTCAATGAATCTAATATCTCATCTGACAAATTCATAACATTTGCATAGAGAATGTTTTGTGTAAGAAATGAGTTGTTTTCTTTAGTGGCTTTCTTGAACAAATGATCTAACATACCTATGGACACGCTAAAATTTATTTTGTCTTCATCATTATAACCACCAATATCTAAATATTTACATACACAATCAAATACAAGTTTGTAAGATAATATTTCCTTAGCACTAGTCATGTTTGTTTTTATTCTTAGATTTTAAATTTATTTCATTTTTGTTGGTTTTCTATATAACAAATATGGAAGCACATTTTGATTTATTACATGATAGACTTAAACTAATTCATCATGATCTTAAACTCTTAGCAGCACTAGTAGAGAAGCAAATAATGTTAAAGGAAAAAGAATTATTAATAATGCAACAAAAAACATCTGATTTGAATAGTGATGATGAATATAAATATGGCAGTGATGATTATGATGATGATGATGATGAGTAAGTTTACAAAAATGATTTAATTTTAATATGTGTATATGTGACTTTGATGGGGTATTCTCATCAAAGTCGTGTTCTAATACAACGCGTAATATGTAGACAATGGCAGGAGTGTACAATGTTAAGCGTTGTATTAGGATATATGGAACTAAAAGTAGCACAAAAATGAATAGGAATAATCCGGCGAAGATAAAAATTGAGTAGTAGAATTTTCTATATAATAAATAAGATGAGTGATTATAGTAATTTACTGTAATAGAGTTAAGGCGACAATGTAAAGAAAAGGGAATCAAAAAATATTCCCGATTAAGAAAAGCAGAACTAATAAACCTTCTTAAACAATATGATGATGAACAAAGCAGAAGGCAGATTAGAGATATATTCCTCTTTAAACAAGAAGTAATTGAAGAACCGAAACCAGCACGTATACCTATAAAAGTAGAATTAGAAGAAACAGCATTCAAGAAGCGCTTACAAACCGTTAAAGTTGAAAACACAGGAGGATATAAACACCCAATAAAATTTTTAGATACAAGTGGAAGAGTTGCTATTAACAAAATCAAAGAGGAATTAAAATTTCATCCAGTTAAAGTAAACCTTGTTCTCATTTGTGATTATATAAAAGATAAAGAAATACAAGAACGCAATTTCAAAACATCAAACGAGAGAATATTAGAATCAACTGACTTAAGTGAATATATATCTTTGCCAAACAAAAACTTCGTAGAGAAATGGAAGAATTTCAAGGCCGAGAATCAGGATGGACGTTACATCAAATTAAACACCTAGAAATCAGATTAAATAAGTATGTACCATTAAGAGCTTCTTCCTATATTGAACTTCCAAAGCAGATTAAAGATAAGAAAGCAGTGATTAATGTTAAAAATAAAGACAATAAATGTTTCTTATATTCTATTGCAAGTTACTTAAAACCTGTTGAAATACATCCTGAAAGACCTTCACACTATAAACAGCCTGTTAATGAGTTGCAAAAGAAGTATTGTGATAACATTGAATTTCCTGTACAATTAAAAGATATTCCAAAATTTGAAAGAAGAAGTAATATTTCTATCAATGTTTACAGCTATGACAAAAACTATAATGTATATCCACTTCAAATCACAAAAAATAAGCAGGAAACTCATATCAATTTATTATATGTAAAAGATGAAAAAAAACAGTCATTTTTGTTGGATAAAAGACTTATCACGATTAATAAGAAGTCAAGTGACAAAACATACTGAGAAGTTATACTTTTGTGATAGATGTTTACAAGACACTTTCGAAATGAGAAGCAGTTGCAAAACCATGAGCTATATTGTAAAGAGCATGAGGCTGTTAGAATAGAACTTCCTAAACCATATGACAATCAAATAAAGTTTCAAAACTATAATCGATCATTAAGAGTTCCATTTACGATAATTGCTGACTTTGAATGCATCTTATGTAAGTTAAAAATAGAGCATAATTGTAGTAAAACAGTAAAATATCAAAAGCATAAGCCAATGAGTTTTTGTTACTATGTCAAATATTCAAATGGGGACTATAAAGCTCCTGTTAGTTATATAGGTCCAGATGCTGCGAAAGTATTTATTGAAATGTTACAAAAAGAAGGAATAGAAATTATGGAAATATATAAAAGGGTAGTTGATATGATCCCGCTTAGTGAGGAGGAAATAGAAGTTTATAACAGTTCGGATACTTGTCATATATGTGAAAAAAACTTGAATGACTTACCACCAGCTGTTGAGAAAAAAATAAATATACTGAAGAAGAAAATACAGTTCTACAAGGATAAAGATGATATGAGTGAAAAAATAGAAGAATGGAAGCATGACTTAAAAAAGTGTTTGTATAAGATAAATAAAAATAAAGCAAAAGTAAGAGATCATGATCATTTAACTGGGAAGTTTAGAGGTGCAGCTCACAGTTATTGCAATTTAAACTATAAAAATCCCAACTTTGTTCCTGTATTTCTTCACAATTTAACTGGCTATGATACGCATTTGTTTATTAAGGAGTTAGCTTATGATACGCAGAAAATTAAACTGATTGCAAACAATGAAGAAAGGTACATAACATATGAAAAATATGTAAAAGCAGGACCAAAAAAAGATGGAATAAATTTAAGATTTGTTGATTCATTTAGATTTATGTCAAAGAGTTTAGCAGAGTTAACAAAGAATTTAAAGCCAGAACAATTTCGAGAAACATTAAAGTTTTTCCCGATTGATAAACTTGATCTAGTTAATACTAAAGGTGATTATCCATTTGATTATGTTGATTCATTTGAAAAAATGAAAGAACCTGTTCCATTATCTCCAGACAAATTTACAAACAGATTAACAGGAGAAAAAATGAGTCCTGAACGTCATAAGCTTCATGTACGAGTTTGTAAAGAATTCAATCTAGAGTTATTGGAGGACTTAACTGAACATTATAACAAAACAGATGTCCTTCAATTAACAGATATCTTTGAAAACTTTAGAGATGTGTATTTAAAGGAATATGGATTAGATCCTGCTTGGTATTATACAGCACCAGGTCTATCGTGGGATGCAATGTTAAAGATGACTAAAATTAACTTAGAAATGTTGACTGATTATGATAAAATACTAATGTTAGAAAAGGGTATACGAGGGGGAATCTCACAATGCAGTAAAAGATATGTAAAAGCTAACAACAAATATATGCAAGATTATAATAAAGATGAGTGTTCAACATACCTAGCATATCTAGACGCAAACAACTTATATGGATGGGCTATGAGTCAATACATGCCTTATAAAGACTTTAAGTGGGTTAAACCTTACATAGATATAATGAACATTCCGGATGACTCAGAAACTGGTTATATATTAGAAGTAGATTTAGAATATCCAAAGCATTTACATAACAAGCATTCTGATTTACCATTAGCTCCAGAGAACATGTGTCCACCCGGCTCAAAACAATCGAAATTATTAACAACGCTTTACAATAAGGAAAGATATGTAATTCACTATAGAAACTTAAAACTTTATATGTCACTTGGAATGAGATTGAAGAAAGTGCATAGAATATTAGAATTCAAACAATCAGACTGGTTAAAGAAATACATTGATTTAAATACAAATATGAGAACGCAAGCTGAAAACAAGTTTGAAGAAGATTTTTATAAGCTCATGAATAACTCGGTATTTGGAAAGACTATGGAAAAGATTCGAAAAAGACAGCCCATACAATTAGAATGTGATCCTAAGAGGGTAGAAGCATTAATTGCTTAACCTAACTTTGATTACAGAACAATATTTAGTGAGAACTTGTGTGCTATACATATGAAAAAAGAGCGATTAACGTTTAATAAGCCAATATATGTTGGTATGAGTGTGTTAGAGCTATCCAAGCTATTAATGTATGATTTTCACTATAACACGATGAAGCCGAAATATGGAAACAATATAGATTTATGTTATATGGATACCGATAGCTTTATATATGAGATTGAGACTGAAGACTTTTACAAAGATATAGCAGAAATAGTTGACCAGTTTGACACGAGTGAATACAAGGAAAATAACATATATGGACTACCACTAATAAACAAAAAAGTAATAGGTAAGATGAAAGATGAAAATAAAGGTAAGATAATGACAGAGTTTATTGGATTGAGATCAAAGATGTATGCTTATAGAGTAGAAAATAAAGAAGAGAAAAAGCTAAAGGAGTAACTAAATGCGTAGTTGCCAAGGAGTTGCAGTTTGATGATTATAAAGAAAGCTTATTTAAAAATGTTAAAACGTATAAAGACATAAACCTCATTAGAAGTTATAAGCACGATATATATAGCATAACCGTTCATAAGCTAACATTAGATTCCTCAGACGATAAAAGATATATACTACGAGATGGTGTAAATACGCTAGCTTGGGGACATTATAAGATAGAAGAGGAGTAGATGTAATTATATGTAGTGTAGTTTTAGTTATAAGTTTTAGATGTAAGTTTTTATGATTTTAAGTGTCATAAAAGCATATTCAATCTCACTTTGGGGTATCCCTCTGTGTTAAAGTACAATAGTTAGGGGTGGGTTCATAATTTTTTGGGTAGTTAGGGGGTGGAGGGGGAAAGTGTCCTAAAACATACATGTATCCCCTACTCTAACCCTATATTGTTTCCACATGTATGTTCTTTCAACACAAATAAGCAGGTATGTCCACGTAATATTTTTCATCTAATAAGTATTTTTATACTTCTGAAGTTTTGTAGGCTATATCTCAGATTTCTTGACATGGGGCCTTTTTGTTAGGGGGCCCTTTTGACTCAGGCCCTTATGACTGGAGCCCTTTTGACTAAGGCCTTTCTGTCCTCGCCCTTTTGTTCGGGCTCTTCTGACGTGACACCGGTTATGGGATAGGAAGAGATCATATACAGAGGTACAACAGTTATTTAATGCTACATTTTCCGACCATAACCCAATTTCGAAGTCAACTGCCTAAGAGACCATTAAATGTTTTGCAGAAAGGTACCGCATGCGATCAGGAAGGCCGAAACAATGTAGCAATTTGGCAGTTTCTTTTAATTTACAATCTTTTGTGGAAATTCCGCATTCATTGATAACCAGAGTTGCTAACAAGCTAGGTGTTTCCCAGAGTTCAGCGCAATGAATTTTTGTACACTATGCTCTTTATGTAAAGTCATTCTGAAGTATGATTAGTACCATACTAAAGAGTTCGATTAACATATGTTAATTGCAGTAGTCAAACCTTTAGTATGACGCTAATCATACGTCAAAACGACTCTGCATAAGGCGGTATAAATTGAAACCCTAGGAGAATGCGTTTAGTGCATGAAATAACGGAAGACGACTTTGATCACCGCATTGAGTTTTGCAAAGTAATTATATGAAATATCGATGACAGCAATATTGTCGTAAATGACATGGTATTCTCTGTTAACGTTCAGACTGTCAGTATAACGTCCCACATTATGTCCTTTAGGATGACGATGATTAAAGCAAGTGAATGATGATGAAAGAACGGGTGAAATCAAAAGGAAACGAGGGTACCCCGGGAAAACTCACCTATACAATATTGTCCACCACAACCTTACTTGGTCGGGAATCGAACCAGTAGTCCTACACACCAGAGCTAAGCGTTCTACCACTGAACCACCGTGCCCCTCCCTCCGGTATTCTTTGACGAAGTGATATTTACCTTATATGGTCTGGTGAACCGAAAAAAATATCACTATTGGAGCGATGAAAACCCACATTGATGGGATGTTATTTCGAAGAACAGAAGTGCAGAAGCTACTGACAGAAATAAACTACATTCTTAATTAGAAATATTACGAATGATATAAGAGATATGTTAAATTAAAAGTAGGAATGGAAAATATTTTTTGAATACGAACTGTGGTTTAATTAGGAATACAGCTGGTAAATAATAATATTGGACTACAAAGGTATTCAGAAGTCTTGCTAGAGGAAATATAAATATATTGAGATTATTATTATTATTATTATTATTATTATTATTATTATTATTATTATTATTATTATTATTATTATTATTATTATTATTATCGAATTGAAAATTCAATGGTGTATCTAAAATCAGGTAAAAGATCAGAAAAAGTACGTGTAGCCAACAAGCGGTAAGAAATGTGTGAAGTATTAAGGGCTTGCATTGAGGGTGCCAGGTAAACATGGTTGGGAGCCACTGTTATACGATATTGCATTGAGGACGTACTCTGTACACGTCGTTCTTTGTCTAGGCCTTACTGACATGGAATCAAATAAAAAATAATGAAACCAAAAAGTATATTATAAACAAAAAACTATTATATATATTTTCTCCACTAAATCTCATCAAATTATATATATAGATATATATAATATTAACAACTTGACTTCGGTGAACATTACATTATTCTTATTATATATTAACGGTGCTAACCTAACACGAAGCCTTATAATAAGGATTTAAAAACAGCTGAAAGACAAATGACAAACGTTACAAACAAATAGCATTTGTTCGTATTTTCTGTTGCATCTGATCAGATTTTATACGTATATAATTATTTTACATTACAGTATATTTTTTGAACAACTTGACTTTGATTAACATTACACTATGATCATTATATTTTAGAAGTACCAATCTTGCATAAAGCCTTACAGTAAGATAAAAAGAGTGAAAAAAGACATTACTAACAAAAAGTATTTTTGAGATAAACATATTACATTTATTATATTTAAAAAGTACTTACTTAACATGAATCCTTAGGAAAAAAATCTTCATATCTTGTCGATTAAATTGGGTCTAAAAGGGCCAGTGTCACTTGTTGGCAAAAAAAATGAGATGTTCGTCAAATTTTAACGCCTATAAATGGATATTTTCTTTTGCAAGAAAAGCAAATGTTAATATGAATAGTATATATATATACTCTAAACTACTTCGTGTTGACATTAGCCCTTTTAGTCCCAAGTCGCAGATATATAAAGTATGTGAACTTACATTGAAAAATTCTGGCTACTTTAATGGTTTGAAATTCTTCCAACTTATATTGGACATAAGTTTATTATCATTTTTGCTTAACTTTCCAAATGCCAAATACGATTTACATTTGTCTCAAACTGCTTGCGTGGATTGCAAATTAAAATTGTGAACCAAGCCACGAAGATATTTCTCTAAAGTTCTTTGAGTATACTCCTGTACAATAGTACGTACTCGACTTGCAGTTACTCTGTATTTTTTTCTGCCGGTGGTCAATACTTGTCTAGCAACTTCTATTAATTTGATCAACAGAGTGCTCCTTTAACCGTGTATATTCGACGATAACTGTTTACGATAAGATAAAATTCGTTGCGCCATATAATTTTATGATAAAATTACGCGCGTCTCTTTACTTTATTTCATAGTTCTATCATATTCACTTTTTAATATTCGGCGACAGTTGCCATCGAAATTCATAGTTATACGCAAAATAATAATAATAATAATAATAATAATAATAATAATAATAATAATAATAATAATAAATAATAATAATAATAATAATAATAATAATAATAATAATAACAGAATTACAATATCAATTACATAAACAATACCTTCGAATAAAGAAAAAAATAACTGTCACGCTGGGATTCGAACCCGAGTTACTGAAATGGCAGTTCTCTGCTTTCACACTTGATACAAAGATAAGAAAATAAACTAGTAGCTATGTTACATAAACATAGCACACACTATTTCTACACGTGTTGATGCAATTCAAAGAATTCGGAAATAATGTCTGCCGGCTTTTCTTCTTTAGAAATTAGAAGTCACGGTGAGGAAGAATTGCAGTAATATAAATCGGGACCAGTTAAAAACAATGAGGAAGCCTCATCTTGAAGAACCCTTCGCGATATTTTCCTCATTGACGAAGGTCTATATCACTTGTTTTTGAGTTAAAGAAGGAAACCTCGAGTAAGTCATTGTGACATTCATACGGAACACCTCCTTATACGAGTATAAGTACGGGTATTTTGTGTATAGTCTTACATGCAATGCTTTTAACACGTTCGCTGCTGAGCACGCCCTTCGGCGTCCAGTACTGAATTCGGCATATGCGCAGGACGCCGCTCGGCGCTTGTCCCTGCAGCTGATTCACTTTCCCGCCAGCGCTAGTGCAGGTATTGGCGGGAAAGTGAATCAGCTGCAGGGACAAGCGCCGAGCGGCGTCCTGCGCATACGCCAAATTCAGCCAAATTCAGTACTGGACGCCGATGGGCGTCCTCAGAAGCGAACGTGTTAAGTAGCTAATAGTTTAGGCGGAAGAAGAAGTGACGAGGTGGGTAACTTTTTAACGCATTGAACTTATATTCGGCGGACCCGCGTTCAAATCCCGGTCATTTTCTAACTTTTCCAAATGTTTCAATTTCAATTTCAATACATACTCAGTGTGACAACCAAGATTTTCTCTCCTCCAGAAAGAAAAAAAAATATTGGAATGAGGAGAATTGGAGGTCTCCCAATGAAGGCAATCATTTACTAACTTATTTCCAGCAGTTGTTCTAGATTTGATATTTTCGTCTACTTTCAAGCATTTTCTGATTTATGTGTGATCAGTGTTTTTATTTCTTTGAATATACAGTATATAGTGAAATAATACATTACATACACAACAATATTGAGATTAACAAATGATGTTCATTGGACAACACGCTCTAAACCAGAGAGGTTCATCTCAGAATGGAGAAATGTTTCGTGCGTCATCTACTCACAATTTTACTTGCATAAAGACTGGATTCAGTGCTACCAACTGTTGGCAGTGCCGAGAAAAGTTACGTGTAAATTGGGTTGCATCTGTCCAGGCGTTCTATCAACTGCAAATTACCTGGACCCCAAGTTATGGAATTAGAGCTCTTAGGGTGGAGAGACTTTTGTTGTTGGGTGTACATAGATTTTCCAAACACGAGTAACACAATCTGCTATTGATCTAAAATATTCCAAGTATTTTTTCCTCTTTCTCTTTCTTTCCTTCTTTTTTTTTATTTCTTACTCCCGAATTTTGCGCCACCTTACTTCGGCAGCTAGGGTCGTTGCCCCGCTCACCCGCACCATGACACGGCACTGATCAATACCTACCTGCAACACTTTTCTCTGTTCACATGAATCGTAACTGGGCTGTTGTAATAACTTTGACTAACACTGTATACAGATATACATGTACGTTCTTTCAACACAAAGCTGGTGGTGTCCACTGAATACTTTTAATCTAATAAAACGCTATATCTCAGGCTTTTTTGATGTGAGGCCCTTTGATCGCGGGGTCCTTTTGACTCGGGGCCCCTTTTGGCTCATGGCTTTTTGACTCGCGCCCTTTTGCCGGGGACCCTTTTGACCCGGCATCTTTGGACGCAGGGCCCTTTTGACTCGGGCCCTTATGACCGGGGCCCTTTTGACGCGGGGCCCTTTTGACTGGGGCCCTTATAACCGGGGCCCTTTTGACGTGGGGCCCTTTTGACTCGGGCCCTTATGACCGGGGCCCTTTTGACTCGGGCCCTTTGGTCGCGGGGCCCGTTTGACCAGGGCCCTTTTGACGCGGGGCCCTTATGACCGGGGCCCTTTTGACCCGGGCAATTTTGACGCGGGGCCCTTTTGACGTAGGGCCCTTTTGACTCGGGCCCTTCTGACCGGGGCCCTTTTGACGCGGGGCCGTTTTGACTCGGGCCTTTTTGTCCTCGCGCTTTTGTCAGGGCCCTTCTGACGTGACACCTGTACAGGAGTATACTCAAAGACCTTTAGAGAAATATCTTCGTGGCTTGGTTCACAATTTTAATTTGCAATCCACGCAAGCAGTTTGAGACAAATGTAAATCGTATTTGGCATTTGGAAAGTTAAGCAAAAATGATAATAAACTTATGTCCAATATAAGTTGGAACAATTTCAAAACATTAAAGTAGCCAGAATTTTTCAATGTAAGTTCACATACTTTATATATATCTGCGACTTGGGACTAAAAGGGCTA
This sequence comes from Thermobia domestica, assembly GCF_964235325.1. Taxonomy (NCBI): domain Eukaryota; kingdom Metazoa; phylum Arthropoda; class Insecta; order Zygentoma; family Lepismatidae; genus Thermobia; species Thermobia domestica. The sequence continues at coordinate 237,453,124 of NC_137454.1, read as the reverse complement.
ATGTCAACACGAAGTAGTTTGGAGTATATATACTATACATATTAACATTTGCTTTTCTTGCAAAAGAAAATATCCATTTATAGGCGTTAAAATTTGACGAACATCTCATTTTTTTTGCCAACAAGTGACACTGGCCCTTTTAGACCCAATTTAATCGACAAGATATGAAGATTTTTTTCCTAAGGATTCATGTTAAGTAAGTACTTTTTAAATATAATAAATGTAATATGTTTATCTCAAAAATACTTTTTGTTAGTAATGTCTTTTTTCACTCTTTTTATCTTACTGTAAGGCTTTATGCAAGATTGGTACTTCTAAAATATAATGATCATAGTGTAATGTTAATCAAAGTCAAGTTGTTCAAAAAATATACTGTAATGTAAAATAATTATATACGTATAAAATCTGATCAGATGCAACAGAAAATACAAACAAATGCTATTTGTTTGTAATTGTCATTTGTCTTTCAGCTGTTTTTAAATCCTTATTATAAGGCTTCGTGTTAGGTTAGCACCGTTAATATATAATAAGAATAATGTAATGTTCACCGAAGTCAAGTTGTTAATATTATATATATCTCTATATATAATTTGATTTGATTTAGTGGAGAAAATATATATAATAGTTTTTTGTTTATAATATACTTCTTGTTTCATTATTTTTTTATTTTATTCCATGTCAGTAAGGCCTAGACAAAGAACGACGTGTACAGAAGGGGTCGTCCTCAATGCAATATCGTATATCAGTGGCTCCCAATCATGTTTACCTGGCACCCTCAATGCAAGCCCTTAATACTTCACACATTTCTTACCGCTTGTTGTTTACACGTACTTTTTCTGATCTTTTACCTGATTTTAGATACATCATTGAATTTTCAATTCGATAATAATAATAATAATAATAATAATAATAATAATAATAATAATAATAATAATAATAATCTCAATATATTTATATTTCCTCTAGCAAGACTTCTGAATACCTTTGTAGTCCAATATTATTATTTACCAGCTGTATTCCTAATTAAACCACAGTTCGTATTCAAAAAATATTTTCCATTCCTACTTTTAATTTAACATATCTCTTATATCATTCGTAATATTTCTAATTAAGAATGTAGTTTATTTCTGTCAGTAGCTTCTGCACTTCTGTTCTTCGAAATAACATCCCATCAATGTGGGTTTTCATCGCTCCAATAGTGATAATTTTTTCGGTTCACCAGACCATATAAGGTAAATATCACTTCGTCAAAGAATACCGGAGGGAGGGGCACGGTGGTTCAGTGGTAGAACGCTTAGCTCTGGTGTGTAGGACTACTGGTTCGATTCCCGACCAAGTAAGGTTGTGGTGGTCAATATTGTATAGGTGAGTTTTCCCGGGGTACCCTCGTTTCCTTTTGATTTCACCCGTTCTTTCATCATCATTCACTTGCTTTAATCATCGTCATTCTAAAGGGCATAATGTGGGACGTTAAAGTGACAGTCCGAAAGTTACCATAGAATACCATGTCATTTACGACAATATTACTGTCATCGATATTTCATATCATTACTTCGCACAACTGAATGCGGTGATCAAAGTCGTCTTCCGTTATTTCATGCACTAAACGCATTCTCCTAGGGTTTCAATTTATACCGCCTCATGCAGAGTCGTTTTGACGTATGATTAGCGCCATACTAAAGGTTTGACTACTGCAATTAACATATGTTAATCGAACTCTTTAGTATGGTACTAATCATACTTCAGAATGACTTTACATAAAGGGCATAGTGTACAAAAATTCATTGCGCTGAACTCTGGGAAACATCTAGCTTGTTAGCAACTCTGGTTATCAATGAATGCGGAATTTCCACAAAAGATTGTAAATTAAAAGAAACTGCCAAATTGCTACATTGTTTCGGCCTTCCTGATCGCATGCGGTACCTTTCTGCAAAACATTTAATGGTCTCTTAGGCAGTTGACTTCGAAATTGGGTTATGGTCGGAAAATGTAGCATTAAATAACTGTTGTACCTCTGTACATGATCTCTTCCTATCCTATAACCGGTGTCACGTCAGAAGGGCCCGAACAAAAGGGCGAGGACAGAAAGGCCTTAGTCAAAAGAGCTCCAGTCATAAGGGCCTGAGTCAAAAGGAAACTGGTCAAAAGGGCCCCCTAACAAAAAGGCCCCATGTCAAGAAATCTGAGATATAGCCTGCAAAACTTCAGAAGTATAAAAATACTTATTAGATGAAAAATATTACGTGGACATACCTGCTTATTTGTGTTGAAAGAACATACATGTGGAAAAAATATATGGTTAGTAAAAATGTTACGACAGACCAGTAATAACGATACGCGTGGACGGAGGTAAAGTAAATATTGCAGATGGTGGATTCTGCGATATTTGATATCACTCAATATCTTTTGAATGGAAAGAGGTGGGTTTGACACATCAATTTAGGCTAGAATGTTCCCACGGATGAGAAGAAGAACTCATTTTTTAAAATTTATCTTCATTCGTTTGCGAGATAGGGTGCTACGTTTGACATTTGTATCTAGTAGACCGAAGTATCTGGACAGGCAAAGAGACACGTAGACGTAGAAAAGTAAAAGGTTGCAGGTTGATGCGAAAACTACACTGAATGAGGGCGTGGACATAATGACAGCCATCCTAGATTCGCCATATTGGATATCACATAATATTTTTAAATGGAAAGGGGTATGTTTAGCACATCAATTTAGGATTGAATTTTCCTACAAACGAGAATATGATTCATTCTTTACCAATCCTCATTCTTTTACAAGAAAAGTGTGCTATGTTTGACATTAGTGTGTAGTAGACAAAAGTATCAGGACAATAAAATAATAATGTGGCGGAGGAAAAGCAAATGTTGCAAGTGTGTGTTGTTGCAAAAACTACATTGAATGGGGATGTGGACACTGTTGATCACATAAATATTCAGATATTATTAAAAAAACTACTATAAAATGTCCTCTAAAATTATTTTATTCCTCCAAGTTAATACAGTTAGTATTTAATAGCAAACACACAATGATTTATAACTTTCCTTAAGCATTTCTGCATCGTTGTTACAATTTTCTTGGTGTAGTGTGGGGAAATATTGTTCCAATCTGTATGTAATGCTTTTCTCAAACCTTCTTTCACCGTAACTCGTATATATTGACCTTACGTTGCAATTCGCTCCAAAGATTCTCAATGGGATTAAAGCCGGTACTGTGTGGTGGGGTTTAGCGAACTTTTGGGCAGTTTTAAAGCAATCTTTTCTTTACAACATATACTTTGTTTGGGATCAATATCTTGATAAAATTAGAAGTCCTTCTAAGAACGTTAAGATAAATATTTCTTCTGTATTTTAAAGCAGGCTGGAAGTTCTTGACATTTATTTCTGTATTTACTTGTCGAAACACTATTATTCTACCATCATATTCATGCAGGTTTAACTTAAATTCGCCGAAAAAAACATTCCCACCGGTTTTTGAGTTTATTTTCAAAAGCTCTAGAAAATTTAAGTATCTTATATTTCTTAATTTGGGTATACATGGTTTCTTTCTAACAATTCTACCATTATATCCTTCCCGTATTAACTCTGCATGGTACAAAACACTGACCAGAAGAAACATCGTTATCACCCACTACTCTTTGAACGACGTTGTTGAGCTCTACCAAATATTCGAAACTGCACATTAAAGCATTCTATTGATTTATAGTCGTAAAGTAACAATTAATAACAAATATACTTACTATTAAAATATGTTATACATACGTGGTAACTTCTCAATATTTTACAAACGTAAGCAAACGAACAGAAACGTTAAGAACACAATGAAGTACTATTTATTAGTTACCTGTCTAAATACTTTCTTCTACTAGAAATAAATGTCAAACTTAGCACACACTATCGCGTAAATGAATAGAGATCGGTCAAAAGTCGACTCAGTAAGGAATGCGCAAGAGACAAGTCGAGACAGAATTTTCCTGAGAATATCCGAGTCGAGACAGCTCTTCCAATAGAAAAATGCACATTTTTCGAGTCGAGACATCACATTTACAGTACATTTTTGAGACGAGACAGCCTCAAATCTTGTCTCGTGCGCATCCCTAATTCAGATTATCGTTTGTAGCCAGATTCTAGCCTAAATTTATGTGACACAAGTACCTTTGTCTATTTGAAAATATTTTATTGTATATAATATGCGGAATTCAAGTTGGGTGCCATGATCATTTAACGCAGTTTTAACACCAATACCAACCTGTAACATTTACTTTTCCTTTGTCCATTTGTCTCTTTGTTACTGGCCTGTCATGATACTTTTTTCTGTTAGATACATATGTCACCCTGTCTCATAAACAAATGGTAATGTGTCAAAAATGAGTTCACCTTCACATTTGTGGAAATATAAAGCCTAAACTGAAGTGTAAGATCATAGCCTTTTCCATTAAAAAATTGACGATCCGCAATATAGTGTAATTCAAAATGGCTTCCACGGTGACCACGCTCCAAGCCAATGCAGTTTTTGCAATAACACCAATTGCAACATTTGATTTTCCCCCGTCCACGCGTGTCGTTATTATTGTTCTGTCCCAATACTTTTGACTAACACTGTATGGAGATCCACATGTATGTTCTTATACCAAAATTAAAGAAACGTTTTCAAGATAATATTATTCATATAATACGTATTTTTCTACTTTGATTCAGGGGCAGAAATTGAATTTTAGAACTAAGGGAACAGTCATTAATAGATAGTCTGATTGGGCTAGGTCTCCAGAATACAAACTTAGAGATATGATATGATATGATTTTCACTTTAGCATCCCTTTCAGCAGCGAGGCTGTATGAGATGTGGACCTACTGATTAACGTGGAATTCGAACCACATGAGATCCCGCCGGGAATCGAACCCGGGTCTTCCACGTCTACAAACTCAGAGAGACGCGGTTGTAAGCAAACTTTCATCGAGAAACGACTTAAGCGATAGGGATTGTTGCAGAACAAACAGCAACCAAACAAAATTAAGATCACCATTCAAGTTTCCTTTTTGTCTCTAATAACCACTGATATTCTCCCTTCTATTAGACAATCACTTCTACTTACTAAGGTGGCACTATCCACTCGTGCATCTTTGATTTCCACTTCTGTTTTGATTTCAGGCTTTCTAGCCGTGGAACTATTTCTACCCGGGCTCTTTCCACTCAAGCCCTTTTTCGTGGGACCCTTTTGACATGAGGCTCATTTGACTCGGGCCCTTTTCTCGTGGGGCCGTTTTGAGGGAGAGGCCCTTTAGACTCAGGCCCTTTTGTTGCGGTGCCCTTTTGACCCGGGCCCTTTTGTCGCAGGGCCCTTTTGACCCGAGCAGTTTTGACGCAAGGCCCTTTTGACGCGGGGCCCTTTTGACGCGGGGCCCTTTTGACCCGGGACCTTTTGACCGGGGCCCTTTTGACACGAGCCCTTTTTACCCGGGCCCTTTTGACGCGGGGCCCTTTTGACCCGGGCTCTTTTGACGCGGGGCCCTTTTGACGCGGGCCCTTTTGACGCGGGGCCGTTTTGACGCGGGGCCCTTTTGACCGGGGCCTTTTTGACCCGGGCCCTTTTGACGCGGGGCCTTTTGACGCGGGGCCCTTTTGACCGGGGCCCTTTTGACCGGGGCCTTTTTGACCCGGGCCCTTTTGACGCGGGGCCGTTTTGACTCGGGCCTTTCTGTCCTCGCCCTTTTGTCCGGACCCTTCTGACATGGAATCGTGATGTAGTCGAATGTGATCGGGGAGCGTTTTGGTTCGGTTGGTCAGGAGGATGGGCGCTAAGACGAGTTCTTGCTTCGGGCGACAACTAGCCTAGTTACGTCACTGTTGAAAATTGGCACACACAGAGGCTTGTTTGTTACCATGTAAGCAGGATGACGTGTTGTTTGCCACGACTCGATTTTTGTGTTGTTTGCCACGATTTTGCCTCAATCTTTGCATTCTGATCTTATCAGATCTGATCATCGTGAAGATACACACAAACTTGGAGTGAAAGGAAGGGTTGCCAGGCACATTTCTTTTTGATTTCCTGAGACAAGTGGTAAGTGTTCTCGCCTTTGGAACGAGAGAGGTCTCATTAGACTTGCTGCTGAAAGAGAACATTAAGCTCCAAACAAATGAATACAAATCATCATTAATATCACAATAGCTTAGTAAATTGATAGTCCTATAATTGCATTTTCTCTTTTAACGGATTTCTTAATATCATCTTAACGAGAGGTCTCATTAGACTTGCTGCTGAAAGAGAACATTAAGCTCCAAACAAATGAATACAAATCATCATTAATATCACAATAGCTTAGTAAATTGATAGTCCTATAATTGCATTTTCTCTTTTAACGGATTTCTTAATATCATCTTCTGTTACATAATGTTCTGTTTTTCGTTATGCTACCCGACTAAAGAACTGGATGTTATGTCCTTAAGAAAAATGAAATGAAATATTTCCGTTTTACGACCCACGTTTATGCCTTGTAAGCTAAAGGATATGATGATGATGATGATAATGATGATGAGAATGAATAAAAAATAGTGTATTGAAAAAAAGTGGAAAGAAAGGGAAGAACCCATAGAAAACTTACACTCACGGTGTTTGCCCACCACAAAGCTAACTTCGTGCGAGCTTAAATCTGACGAGGGATTCTGATAGTATGAAACAGCAGCAAACAAACATATGTAGAAAACCGGAACAAAAACAAACGTAAACGGAAGATCGTAATCATACTGATAAAATGGAAATATTTCCTGGTATGACTATAAACGCGTAACATTATCCTTCTGAATTTTCTATAGCTATACTTAAATATAAATATATCTCAATAGAATCAGCCTATACAAACTCACTAAAACATAAATTAATAAGCAATCAAGTGCTGTCTAATGTCAAACGACCAAAAATATAAATCCACTAAAATAGCTTACAGTTAAAGTCAGAAATGTAAAATTCAGATATAATTTAAATTTTGAGAAATTTAAAATTAGGGTTAGGAACAAAAGCAGTAACGTCTTTGGGATCGTTTGTGTTGCACATATATGTTGTTTATAAATGTAAAAGATTTGATTGTTATAATATGGTCATCTGGCAACCCTCAGTTTCTGAGTCTATTTTCTATAAATCTTCAAGATTACGATATAAGATAAATCAGAGAGAACAATACCGTGGCAAACAACCCCAAAATCGAGTCGTGGCAAACTACATCGTGGCAAACAACACGTAATCTGTAAGCAGTTAGATTGAGAAAAGTATTCAACCTCCGGCAATGAGTTTTGTGTGTATGTGAAAATGATATAAAATTATTATTATTATTTTAAATTTAACTTACCAGGGTTATACTAATTTCGTTAAATGAGGCGGATGAGTGATGCAACTGAATAATTTTGAAATTAATTTTTTGGTGATCCCCAAGCAGGAATCGAAGCTGAAACCACGTGCATAAAAGGCACAGGCGCTAACCACACTGAGAAAAATTCGTTATCTTGACAGCGGTATATTGTACAAATTTACAGAATTCACAAGTTTCCTACGTACGGGGAGTATACGTTATCCATATGCTACATACGTATTGATTCTTTCTCGCTTAAATGTTATATCATGCCGCTGCAGGGTATCTGACATCTAACAGTCTTCCGTATATTAAATACGTATACGTATGTCACATACGTCAGCTATATGTTATATACTTCCATCTGTATGTGAGATCCTGACCGTCAACATACATATTTCTTTGTTTCATACGGAAAGTACGTATAGATGGAATACTTATACGGAAAGTATTATAAAACATAGTTCAGTTATACGTTTGCCGCAGGATGCTCCATAAAATCGTATGTTACATCTAAAAACTACAGGATTTACGCATGAAACATACGATTTTATGTGAGACAGATACATTTTTTTCTCTGCATCAGGGAGAAAGCGTGGGTATCCACATTGCATTGATTTGCGAAGCTAAAGCTTGTGTGTTGTGTGTACTAGTATCTGTTTGTATTCTGAAAACTTTGAGGGTCGTGTATTCTGAAAGATGACTCTTCAGTTAGTGTATTAGGATTAACAATATAGTTTCTGTTGTGTTGGCTTTGCTTATTCTTCGTTTAGTCACAATGAAAGTACCTTGTTAAAGAAAAGTACCTTGGCGGTAAGGATCTTGTTAAATCAGTAACAATTTCACGTGTTGGTCGTTTAATGTGGAAAACGAAAAGAAAAGATTTGAACCGCATGTGCAAAGATTCGAGTACATATACATGACAAATCAAATTATGGAGGACCGAAAAATTTCAACTCTATTATAGCTGTCACTAAGAAGAGGAAACGTATGCGCAGCTAAGACATCTGTTGACAAACGTATCTGCATCAAACAACTGGGAAGAGATCTTTGGACATTAATGAAGCAACATCACGCTGCAAAGAGCAAATAAAGTGCACAACAATGTCAATTCCATTTGATCCGTCAAACCAAATACCAAAATATTGTGGGTTCTATTTTTAACAAAAAAAATAAAAAGTAAACTTACTCCATTGGCTTTCTTGAGTTTGGATATATCCTGTAATGAAGATAAGAGGGTAAGAACCAGACCCGTATCCACGAGGGTCCAGGAGGCCAAGATCCCCTAAAGTTTTACTTCCCCGCCATAAATTTTTACAGTAGCCTTGCAAATGAACAATAATATTGTGATGAACTATAATATGGTTGGATTCCTCCCCCCCAACTTCTACATTTTTGGCTGGGTACGGGCCTGGTAAGAACAGAGAACAGAAAAAGATTTGTTTTTTCGTGTCCCTTTCAATGAACTGAAGAGCTAAGGATCAGATTATTATTATCACTATTATTATTATTATTATTATTATTATTATTATTATTATTATTATTATTATTATTATTATTATTATTGATGTTGTTATTATTATTGTTATTATTATTTTGGTATTTTCTATTTCCACTTCATTGCACTTCGTGAGTGTGGATAAGGAACAGTTTTGTGTGGGACGATACAGATTGTTATCGTGGGTTCGAGAGTTATCGTAGGGAGTAACGAGCGGACGTAACCACCATTATCCAATAAGATGATAAGGGATTTACTACGTTAAAAATTCTATCTAGATAATTGCTCTAGTTATCTATTGCAAAAAAAAAAAAAAAAAAAAAAAAACAGAATTCTAGAGTTAGCCTTAGTTCCAATACAAAAGTATTTAATTTGGTCCTTGTTTTCATAGTAATGGTTTTTCCTGTTTTTCTGGTGATATACAATGTTGACAGTTCTATAGTGGATTTCCTAATTTGTCTCAGTTGGCGCACAAGACAAGATTTGTTGCTGTCTCGACTCGAAAATGTGCTGTAAAAGTGATGTCTCGATTCGAAAAATATATATTTTTCTATTGAAAGAGCCGTGTCTCGACTCGAATTTTGTCAGGAAAATCCTGTCTCGACTCGTCTCGTGCGCATTCTTAGTTCATAACGCAGTTGAGCTCCTTGCTTCATTTGTTCCGTAACTAGGGAGGAACTTCCTCTTGATATACAATTCACTTTATTAGTATTACACTGAAACACAATATATGCGTTTAGCCCAGCTATGTTTATCAGTGTGCAATACAAACACAGTAGCCGCTTACGTATATTTCTATCTACATCATATTCTGCACACATCCCATCTACCGCGGGATATTCAATTTGCCAATTGATGACATTGTTTTCCCTTCATAGGTACGAATCGATTGTGCAAGAGATGATGTTTGTCCCGTTCTAAAAGGTAACCAAGAAAGTTCTGTCGCTTTCTCACTCACCACTTTTGAGCATTGATATGTCACCTAAGACGTACCTAGAAGATTACAATAGTCCCCATCAGCACCGATGACCTTCTGCCAACGTTCTGGAATGCCATGGATTCCATCGCGGTAGAACTTGATGAGCTGTGGAGCGAAGAAGGTATCAAGTGTATTTTGCACCTCTACTAAGAATTTGAATTGGCGTCCTCTAAGGTGACTGTCCAGGGAATGAAACAGGTGATAATCATAAGTTGCAATGTTAAGGGAGTATGGCGGATGCAATAGAATTTCCCATCCAAGGCGTACGAAGAATGGTGTCCTGGATCATCCTAGTCACATGGGGCTAAGCGTTGTACACTGAGAAAAAAATGTAGGTGGGGTAATTAAAAAGATAGGTTACATGCGTAATTCCTGTAGTTTTTGGACTTAACGTACAGCAGACGTATAACTGAAAACGCATGTTTTATAATACTTTCTGTATAAGTGTTCCATCTATACGTACTTTTCGTATGAAACAATGTAGGCGGTGAGGATCTCACATAAAATGGACGTATATAACATATAGCTGACGAAGGTAACATAAGTATATGCATGTGATATACGGAAAACTGTTAGATGTCAAACATCCTGCAACGGCATAATGTAACATCTAAGGACAGTGCCTATGTAGCATACGGATAACGTATGCTCCGTACTGATTTATATAGTAAGCAAGAGGATACCGTATATTTGTACAATACACCGCTGTCCGGAGAACGGATTTTTCTCTGTATACTGTAACAGAAGGACACTTCGCGATTCAGAAGTGTTTAGAGTTTTTCAGACTTTAGAGTTTTTCTTGAACACGGCTCAACTGCTGACCGTACGCAGTTCCATTGATGTTCTGACCATGTGGTAGCGGTTCCCGATGCACGATGCAGTGAGCAGTCCACCAAACACACGGGAGGACCTTGTAATGGTGCAGTGCAAATTTCCGCTGTTTTGAACCGTTTTATGGGATGCTAACCAATGATGACGGCGCCGTAGAGCTTCGTACAGGACCTCTTTCTCATCACATGTCAACAATCTATTCAGAAATGGCTCCTTCCTCAGACGAGACATCAACGAAACACATATGTTTCCTCACGTTGCCTTTTGGCCGGAAGTCAAATCATGTGGAACCCATCGACCCAACTTGTAGTGTTTCCGAAGTTGATGGAGGTGCTGCCGAATGGTTTCTCCACTCACACTGAATTGTAGTCTCAGTTCCTCCCATGTTTAGCAACTGCTCGCCTCAATTTCTGCATGAAGATCTTTATTTTGTGCATAAGTTGGTCTTCCGGCATTTGGTGCATCTTCGAGTGTTTCATCACCGTTCTTAAACTTGTTTAACCAGCGCTGCACTGTCCACGTATTCACGACACCCTCACAAAAGTCCTGGCATGTCTTCTGCCCCGCATTTGACCCCAGTTTGAACTCGTATAGCACATACGCCCTTATGACGCTCTGTGGAGGTTCCATGTTCATTCTGTCTTCCTGACGCAAGTTCATGGTGTAACTGAACTGCCACAAGAGGTTGTATGTTGGGTATATCCCACCAACACCTACCATGGCCTTACCACCATTCGCATCTAACTCACGGTGTAAGTGCCAATTGAACACAGACCTCCACCAAAAGTGACAGAAATATTTTGGTTAGCTTTATATATCTAGCTAATACACTATTTGAAAACCGATAACTTGAAATGAGATCAGTCAGTGACGACGCTAGAAGGGCAGAGGAGGGCAGGAGAGGAGGAGGACGTCAGTTCAAATTCCCCTAGAGATGCAAAATGCACTTGATACTTTATTCGCTTCACGGCCCACCTTCTGATATCATCTGCTCCCAAACATACTCAATCATAATGTAGATCAAGTAATAAAAAGTATTATTTTACGTGTACAAAAAAAAACCAAAAACAAAAAAAAAAGCTGCCCCCAAAAATACCTTTATCCCTCCACTTGCTCTCCGAAGAAATTAAACCTGGCGTCGTCACTGATCACTATCCGAATCATTGATCATTGTCTGAAAAATCAATCAATGTCCTAAAAGATCACTATTTTCGAAGAGGCTAGAGCAGTGATTCTCTACCTTTTTTGACTGGTGACACATTTTATTGAACGTCCAGCACATCACAGCACACTTGTTTAATATCTTTAATATAAATAATAATAATAATAATAATAATAATAATAATAATAATAATAATAATAATAATAATAATAATAATAATAATAATAATAATAGTATCTATTATAATAGTGAAATATAGGTTTTATAATGGTTTTATAATGACTTTATATAGCATTGTATGAACATTATTGCTAACTCTGGAAGTGTTGATTGGTACATTGTACCACTCGATTTTAACTTATTATGATTAAATTATTTATGATTTTTAAATTCTAAAATTTCGCGACACGCCTTAGGAAATTACGTGACACACTAGTAGTGACACATCAGTTGAAAACCACTGCCCTAGGGAGTCAATTTCCGAGTCATTTAATACGAAAACCCGATTAACAAATCACCCAATACAATTTACACCTGAAGTTTTATATATTATGGTTGTGTCTGATAAGCACATAACGAAATCGAGACTGCAGAGTACTGATAACTGAAAAGGAGTATCTATATGATTTTTGAACAATTGATTCACGTCAGCCGAAATGAAAGATACACGAATATCTGTGTTGTATCTTTCGTTAGAAAAAAAATATTAAGTTCATTTGTTTTGTTGCGTGCATGTATGACGCAATTCGTACATTGTAGGGTTAAGACCCTGGATCCAAGAAACTTTTGCGTTCCTTATCCCCTTACTTGTTCGTATAAATCTAAAACATAAGTCCGCGTCTACTTACTGAGCTACTAGCAACGCGTCGGCAAATTCTGAATCAAATGCACGAAGTACGCTGCCAGACAGTCAGGAATAGTCTCAGCTACTTGTAGCTAGTAGTGTTGTTTTATTTGATTTGATTGTCAATTTAGCGTACCTTTCAGCAGCGAGGTTACACTAGAAGTGAAGCTACAGCTTAACCTGGTATCCGAACACATAAACTCTCACAGGGAACCGAAGACGGGTCCCCTACGTCAAAGACACGACCAGTATTTCTTAACCTTTTTGACTGACGACACAGTTTACTCATTGTCCATAACACCATACCACCCTTTTTTGTTATTTTTGTAATAAATAATAATAATAATAATAATAATAATAATAATAATAATAATAATAATAAGAAGAAGAAGAAGAAGAAGAAGAAGAAGAAGAAGAAGAGAAAATGAAACCAATTAGTTGTTATAATGACTCTATATAGCATTGAGCATTATTGCTACCGTTGGAAGCGTCGACTTGTACAGTCTGTCTCGATTTTAATTAATAATTTTTAAATATTTCATGATTTTTAAGTTCTAAAATTTCACGACACACTTTAGGGAATTGCATAACACACCAAAGCGTCGCGACACATCGATTCACATCCACTGTGCTAACCGCTTAGCTACGTAAGAGCTTGCTAGTAATAGTGCCACAACGAGAAAAATCGGTTGCACTGTAGTACTAACTTTGTTTTCAGGTTAGATCTTCCTTAACTTATCTTTCATAGACAGTCTGCTTTTTTTCCCCACAATTTTCAATCAATCATATTTCAATCTTGATTTTTTTTGTTTAAAGAATGCCGCCCTAAATCTAGTAATATATGGCTCGTAAATGAATACAAGCGTGCATACTATCTATACAAAGTGTATGTAATTAGGCACTTAGATGGCTAAACATGTGATTACAAAATGCTACTGATCGAATCAAAATTTGGTTATGCACCTTGCCCAATTGTTAAATAATTAAATTAATACAATATTGTCTTAATTGTTGCAATTAAACCATCTCAGTACTTTAAAATCGGTAAATTAAATGCACGGTTTACTATACGATAGTAGCTACACCTAATAGCGTCAGCCATGTAAACGATAGTGCAGGTAGCAACCTATGTTAGCATGGTTATTTATTATTATATTACACTTAGTACGGCGCACAGAGTAAGATATTTGTCGTTTAATATTTGGATATGTAACCATAGTATGATTTCATCACCAACATCATAGGTCTTCTGCCATTATTGCTGCAACTGAGAAGCTTCTATGCTCCACGGTCTTCCGCTAACCTGTTTGTCTTCACGTACGATTTATTGTTTTGATATCATCCATTAATTGTAGTCTCCTGCGCCCTTTCCCTCTCTTTCCTGCAACCATACTCTCTAAAACGTCCCACATGATACAGTTCCTTCTTGGCCAATGTCCCAACTAGTTTCTTTTCCTCTTCTTAATAATATATAAAATTGTTGTTTTCTCCTCCATCATTTCTAACACCTTTTCATTCATCTCCCGTCTGACCCAGCTAATTCGCTCCATTCTTCTCCACACCCACAGTTCGAAAGCTTCCAGTCATTTTTCATCATTTCTCCGTAATGTCCATGTTTCTGATACATACAGTACAATACTCCACACGAAGTATTTTATGAGTCTTTTTCTCAATTCTTTATTCAAGATCCACAAAATAGTGCTTTCTTCCTCCTAAAGATTTATTTTGCCATTCCTATCCTTGCTTTTATTTCACGTTCACATTTCATATAATTAGTGATAATAGAACCAAGGTATCGAAAACTATTCACCTGTTCTATTTTGTCTCCTCCTACTTCTATATTTGATACCGACCCTTTAGTTCCAGTCAGCATGGCTTTTGTCTTTGTAATATTTATTTTCATATCATATTCTTCACAGTCCTTTCTCAGGTCTTCTAACATCTTATTGATTTTCTTTTCAGATTCTGCAACAAGTGCCATATCATCTGCAAATCGTGTACACCTAATCATTCTATCTCCTACTAAAATGCCGTCTTCATTTTATAGGCTCTTTCTCATTATCTCTTCTAGATAAATATTAAATAATGTAGGCGAGAGACTGCATTGCTGTTGACCTCCCCTTCCAATTGCATTCCCTTCTGTCATTTCCTCTCTTATTCTAATGAACCAACAAGTAAGTATTAGAATAGGAGAGTATGATGTAATCCTTTTTTAAAAAATGGACAATAACACGCGTTTAAATTCCAGCTAAAGTTACCCAGTGTGCAAACTAAGGGAACATGGAAGAGAACGCTAAATTTTGGCATAAAATGGAGAAAAAATCAATATGACCTATTCAGAGCGAGCAAACGAAAGATAATATTTATTTTATCTGCTTTTTACGCTTCAATAATAACTGTATCATATCGTAACAAACGATATGCTTAAAAGAAACAAAGGCTATAACTACATACATTGTTTGCTTTATAGATGGTCACCATTATAAATCAGTCAAATATGCTTAAGCGTCATTAGCTTGTGGAAAATGGCGGATTTCATGAGAGCGATAATGTTGCTACTATATCGCCTTAGAACCCAGCTATTTATTTTGTCCCGGAGCAGTGTTAATGACAGGCTCTATGTCGCGTGGTGTTAAATAACTACTTGTATGAGCAGAATGTATTGTGCCCCTGTCCAAGATTAAAACGATAATTGATTCCCTGGAGTGCAAAATGAACTATGACCCACGACATCACTTCTTTCAGCCTTACCAGCAATGTATATATATATATATATATATACTCTTTTATGTGCTCTGTTCACACAATTGGTAGTCTTGTCACTCAACCAATAACGTTGGGCCGTACAAACATATCACCAGTTCGTTTCATTACTATTTGTTATCTCATATGTCATGTGAACATTAAAACTACTAAATGTAGACAGAAATAATACAATAGTGTAAGCTGATGTCGATTGTATACAGCTGTTTGTTTTCATAATCTACTCATATTAACTTGAATTGAACATAGATATCTTTAAATGTCGATTATGGTTTAACTCATTACATGGAAGTGAATTTTTTCACCTAGATGTTGACAATAAACTTACCTCATTTGTACATGTTTTTCCTTATCTCAATAAACAACTTAAAATATTCTCTAGTAGTTTTCAGAAGGTTAAGATAGCTCGGTGAACCGGTGGCAGTAGACGAGTGGTGTCGGGGTTTCAGCTTCGGATCACAAGATGCAATTCATCTTGAGTTCGTATCCCACTGATGAACAAGGGCTTTTCTCTAATTGTCTTCAATGTTTCTGTGATTTTATTCCTGTAAGGTAGAGGATAGAAGAAACCATGCCAGTGTGGTGTAGTAAACTGTCTGAAGCGATAAAGTGAGATCGTGAGGCAAAATTCATCGGGTTTTCAAATCCCTTTTAAAAGCACGGGTTTTTCTAACTTATTTTCATGTTTATGTGTTTGTGATCCTGTCGAGTCCTGTAGAAAATCAACAATGTAAGAAAACGCATATATACGAATGCTGGTTTGCTGTAGTCGAACTATCTGAGGCAAACGATCGTGAGCCAAAATCCATTGAGTGTTTGAATCCCTCTGAAGAGCATACACGTTTCTAAAGGGTCTAGGTATTGATAGTAGGGAAACGTATCCAAACCGAGCAGCAATGTAAGTAGGAAATTTTAAACAACGGAATTTAGCCTGCTATACATTCAAACGAATTTGTTGAAGCTACAGAATGCAACTTATTGTTTGAAGTAAAACAACTGATGAGTTAGGTTATGTTAACGGTAAAAGTTGAGGATACAAAGTAAGTATGTGAAAGCTATTCTGAAATTTAAAATAAAGGAGTAGTCGGAGTAGATAAAATAAAGGTAGTCGGAGACCCCCATCCTTCAATTCTAAGCAGACCCGTTCGGGAGAGTAATGCTCCCGGAAGTACGCTTTAAGTCGGTCACAAAATTTATATCATAGGAGTCAAGATGGAACAAAACGAGCCCTGCGGGGCTTCTCCTACTAATACTAATCTGCACAAAAATAAGTAAATCATTTTTTTGAGTATTATTTTCATGTTATTTTAAATAAAAAAGTGAAATAAAAAATAAAGAAAACTTTCTTTGATCCGGGTTTAAACCCACGCCAAAGGCTATATTCGTTACTAGCACATAGCGCTAGCACGCTCGGTCACGAGGACCGACAGCAGTAAGCGTTTCATTTCTCCTATTTGAATGCAACGTGGCAAGAAACGGATAACGCCAACCAATCAGAACTGTGTATTTCATTCGTACTTCCGGGAGCAGTACTCTCCCTACCTAGTCCTCTAGGCAGTGCAGGTAATGCTAGGCAGCAAGTGGCAGTACTTGAGAAACAGTGCCTGAACGAGTAAGATCTGTTTCTGATACTGCCCAGGAGGATGCAATTTTCGGTTGAAGAACAATAGGTAATTGTGAAACTCCTCACTGCAGCTGGACGTTGTGCAGCTTATATTGGAGAGCCATCACCAATTGGAGAGATGCCACTGCAGATAACACTGTTAGGTGCGTGAGTTCAAAGCAGAGAAAACGAGTGTGAAAAATGAGCAGAAGTCTGGACGTCCAAAAAAAGCATCAACTGACACTACGTAAAATTGCCCATGTTGAAGACTTCGTCATGAAAGGTAGGTTTGTCACCATGCAAGAAATGTGATACACTGTTCTAAAAATGGGAATAGTAGAACGAACAATTACAGATGTACTGGCCCTAAGGAAAGTTTCTTCTCGCTGGGTTTCATGAATGCTTAATGGTGATTAAAAAGATGCAAGAATTCGAACAAATGTTGCAAATTTGACACTTTTCATAAACGAGGGTTCAATTTCTTGGATAGTATTATCACAATGTATGAAACACAGATTTCGTTATTCGACCCAGAAACGAAAGGACAGTCGATGCAGTGGAAACACAGATTTACCCCCTCCCCCAAAAAGAAAACAAATTGGTCAGACAGCATCCACTGAAAAGATGCTGTACGCTGTCTTTTGGGATTCCCAGGGAAAGATATATTGTCCCACTCCGTTTTGAAGGGTCGTACAATTACTGGCGAGTATTTATGTACACTTTTAGACACAGATGTTTTTTTTTTTTTTTTGCCAAAAATGACTGAGAAACGACCACAAATGGAAAATTACGATTTCATCCTCCACATGCACAATATACCGCCATGCTAATATTGTGACATAATTCTTGCTGCCCACAATATTGAACTTCTGCCACACCCACCATACTTGCCAGATTTAGTCTTGCGTGACTTCTGGTTGTTCCTAAACCTCAAGGATTCTCTTAGTGAATGTCATTTTGCCAGTAGATCATCCAAGGGAAGTGTTATTTTCCAGTACCTGAAGGATTCCCCAAAGATAACTATACAACATGGTACTCAAAACGGACTCATGGTAACTGTGTATCAATAAAGAGAGAGAGTTTATTAAGAATATACACAGGTGAGTTAGATGTATTTCCTTGTTCTTGGAAATTAGCACGAAACGGCACATACTTTTGGTACATTGAAACGATGTATTGACACACAGAGAAACAATAACAGTATTTTTTTATTATTCATAATATGATGAACATTATCAACTATCAAAAATAATGACGGTTCTTACACCAAAACTTGGGAAGAAACCATACAGAAACTATCTAGCAATTTTTTCCAAGGGACTTATAAGATAATGAAAATGGAAATCAACGCAAAATAAGAAGAGAATTTGAGAACATTCAACCCGTAGACGTCTTACACAATATTCAGGAGATAACAAATACCGAAGTGGAAGAACTTATAAGAAAATTAAAAACAGGAAAAGCCCCAGATTTGGATGGCATAAAAAAATTAAATTTATAAAAATAAGAAAAGTATTTGGATTCCCTATTTTACAAGATTGTTTAATCTTTTACTCAGGAAACAGGAATTCTAAACCATTTGGAAAGAATCTAAGTTAATAATATTGTTAAAATGACAAGTTAAAGACCCAACCGATCTAAGTTCGTACCATCCTATCTGTCTATTCAAAAACTTCGCGAAAATGTTTGAAAAAGTCATAGCAAACAGAATTAATAATGTTAGAAACATTCAAAATGATAAACTACAATTTGGTTTTAGGCCCGGCAAATCGACAGAAGATGCTCTCAATACATTTGTAGAACAAATTAGAAGAAGCTGTTCAGTAAACAAATACGCATTAGTATTATTTGTGGATATCGAAGGCGCGTTCGACTATCTTTGGATTCCTTCATTAATTCAAAATCTAATCAAATTAAATGTACCGGAGTACTTATTAAACATGATTAGGAATTACTTTACAGATAGAAAAATATTAATTAAAGGCGAAAAAGGGAATATTGTAGTTAAGACAGAAAAAGGATCTCCCCAAGGATCGATCTTAGGACCGTTGTTGTGGGACATAGAATTGCAGCTTTGCCTGGAAATTCTAAACAGTAAATAAGAAATAGACCGAGTAGTGGTTTTTGCTGATGATATTGCAATTATCATCTCAACGAATCCACGAAGAGAATTAGAAATTAAAACAGAATTAGTCGTTAATATCTTACAAAATTGGAGTATCGAAAGTAAGCTAAGGCTATCTGCAAAGAAAAGAAAGTATATGTTGTTTGGTACACAACTGCGTAGGAATCCAGAATTTTCCTACCCTGACTTTACTTTGGGATTCATTTAAACATATCTTAATTAATCTAATTAACTTTCTCGGTATTCCAAGTTCTGTAAGAACGTTGTATAATGTTTCTCTCCTAATCGAGTCATACGCCTTTCTAAAATCAATAATTAGTTGATGTACCGGGGGATGTATTGTATTCCCACCATTTGTCGAATATTTGGCGAACGGTAAATATTTGGTCGATAGTTGACCGATTTCGTCTAAATCCGCACTGATAATCTCCAATAATTTCATCTGCGTATGGGGTCAATTTTGCTAATAGAATATTGGAAAGGATTTTATAGAATGTTAACATAAGAGAAATGCCTCGATAATTATTACAGTCAGTTTTGTCGCCTTTCTTGTGAATTGGAACAATGATTGATTCTTTCCACTCTTGTGGCAATTCTTCCTTGTTCCAGATAAGGAGAATGAGTTTGTGTATCTTGTTCCACAATTTTTCGCCTCCAGCTAAAATTAACTCAGCCGGAATTTCATCTACATCGGGAGATTTGTGTTTCTTTAATTTCTGTATAGCGGTTTTTACTTCTATTCGATTGGGTTCTGGAATATACACTTCTGCGGTGTGTATCTCCTTTTCTCCACGTACACTAGTTTTTGGTTGCGTGTTAAGCAAATCGTCAAAGAAATAGTTATATGTTAGTAGGTGTATAATCGGCAAAGACATGTATGCGGCAAATTTCATGTCAAAAGAGCAATATATAAGAACAAAAAAAGAAAGAAAGAAAGAAAAGTAAAGAAAAAAAGACGAAAATAAAACTTTCTTGTCCATTTAGCAACATTTTGTTTTACCATTGTAATTTTCGTATTTATAATTGTTTTCCTATGAAATTTACCACAAATATATATTTCCCGATTATATACCCAGTATCTGTATTAAAACTACGCTGCAAAATTATTATCAAATTATATTCTTACAAGAAGACCGTTATAGATATGCGACAATAATTTTGGACATGAGTGTACATTAAGGTCAGATGTGCAAGAACAAATCTGAAAGAAGCTCAAGATAAACAAGTATTCCTCATACCCTAGCAGTATTTTTTTATACATCTCTGCTTCACTTATAGTTTTGTCGTCCCAATACATTACAATTTGAATTTTCTAGAAGCACTTAATCAACTAGTTCTTATTTTCATTGGTGAAATTATAACTTTCGAGTTGAAATTCTACTCGTTTCACCTACTACAGAGAACGTCCATAGCATAAGTCTCTGATTAAGATTGCTACGTTTCGGAGCTGGTGTGAAAATTTAATAAATTCGAATGATAGCAGTTAAGGATAATCCGGAGTTAAAGACATGCGTATTACAAAAAATTTAACTGGTGTACATAATAGTGAATCTAACACGCATATTGCATAGTAGTGATCCCTTTGTCTGCGGGCGGACTCTCTCTCTCACACATATACAGATACACACACACACACACAAACACACGTTTTATAGATAAATAGATAGATAGATATAGATATGGTATATACATAAAGGAGTTTTACTAATCTTAGCTGCTTGAAAATATTGATCGCGGGTTAATATAATATTAATATTAATACTATATTTTGCATTTCTTTCTAGGGAATTTTCTATTGTAATTTCCCTCTAGTTGAATTTCCGGATTTTTTTATTGACTGTCATTTTAGGCATAACGAGGATTAGGCCAAACGAGGATCCTTTTTCCGCCTAAAATGGCAGACTCAAATCTTATCACTTATCTGTCATAAAAATGTCAGATAATTGGTTAGGCGAAACGAGGATTGGGCAAAACGTAGCGACACGTTCAAGAAATGATGCAACAATATTCAATCAATAAAATTCCTTATTGGAAAATGGTTAAGGTTCTGGATTTTATATTGAGTTCTAAGGATAAAAACTGGTTTTGAAAAATTAAAATTTTCTGTAAATCTCAGTTAAAATAATGTACAACTTATTCTGGGCGAGCGGTCCTGGGTTCGATACCCGGTGAGGGCACTCGTTCGAAAAAGTGTAAAAAGCTTTTTCAGCCCAACCATCTTGAATGAGGTTTTCCTGGGTTTTCCTCATTCACACCAGGTAAATGCCGGTGTAGTACCTAACTCCAGTCCGTTTCCTTCCTTTCCTTTCCCCGGATAGTGTGCTCGCTGAGGGACGTTATTCCTCATACGTGATGGGCTAACATGGACATAGATGCTGAAAGACCTGAAATCTAAATCCCTCCCCATAAACTACATTTCTTGTCTCCGGAATGCACGGATCTACATAAAGAAGTTGTAGTTGGTGAACCCAACTGTTTAAAAAAATGTTAATTTTTCAATTGTATACCGTAGAATGTTAGAACAAAATAAATAATATTTGTATGCTGAGGACAAATTTGAGAATGATTTGATTTCATTTGAGTTCATCGGCAAATGCAGCAATGAAGTTATATGATACGTGGACCTCCAGCCTAACGTAGGATTCGAACCCCATGACCTCTCACGGGAAACTGAACCTGAATCTCTCACGCCAAAGGCGTGTACGCTAATTGCTTAGCCACAGCTTAGCGTCTTACAAAGAAACCATCAAAATACAAGTATGAAATGGCAAAGCAAGGATAAGTAAAATTGAACACAGAACATACTTGTAGTCCTTTTCATCATTTGAAGCGTACATATATGTATTCTGTAACGTAAGAACGAAAGACGCAACTGAGAGGAAGCAATTACGAGGCATGTGAATTTCAGGTATTCGACTATTCCTTAGATATAAAAATAAAAAGAATATCTTCGAAACATATTCCTTTTCTACACTCGCTACGACGTATAAGATAGATAACAAGTATACGGTAGCGTATAAAGAGGAACTTTTATTGTAGTTGCATTTTTTCCTTGGAGGAAACCATTATAACTACACAGAGGAAATAATCAACCAACATATACGGTTACATAGTTGTATTTAAGAAATAACGCTCACAAGTACTTTGACTATAAGAGACATTAAGAAAATTACATTTCTTTTTCATACAGTACAGTAAAACCTACTTTAACGGACATCTCTAGCCACAAAACAGACCTCTCTAGTTCCGGCAAAATGTATATGTTTTATCACGGGACAGAAGGCTCGCTTTTAGGAACACTCGTAGACACGGATACGAACTTCCTCCCCCACCCCTAGTGTTTTAGTAACTTCTTTATAACAGCGGACAGGAATTATTATTCTGCACAAGTATTTAGTGCAGAAAATTCTTTTCATAATTTTAAAATAAATTTGTCATGCAGTAGAGTAGACAGAAAATCTGCTCCCGATAAAATATATTTGTCATAAGTGTCCATGATCTGGTAAACAAACGCACAAAATATTTCGAAACAAAACTAGAATTTCTTCTTTTTTCTGTCGTATTAATAATAACATTGCATGTTTGTAGTGTGTGACATTTACTTTTATATTACGGTCATTAAGCGAAAATGTAAAATTATATTTACAGCACACTAAGAAGAAAAATTGTATGTGGCGTACGTAAAATCGAATTTTACATTTGTATATCCTGTAGTTTTTGGACTTAACGGACAGCAAACGTATAACTGAAAACGCACGTTTTATAATACTTTCTGTATAAGTGTTCCATCTGTACGTATAGATGCGTTCAAGTTATTAGACTCAATATTCAGTTTCTGAATATTTTAATGTTCTTACAATATTACGTAAGAAAATACGTTCGAACTTAGTCCAAATTACTACTTTGTAACTCTGTCCTAATTTCTAGTGGATGTGGCATATACTTTTCAGTATCAATAAAACAAATGCGTACGTAACATTCAAATATAATTACTATAAAGTGTGTATATCCAAATTGGAAACAAGAAATGAAATGGAATATTTACAAGAAAATTATCTATCACACAAAGATTATTATTTCTTATGAAATCCCTCATTCTTTATTAAGTCTTTTATCCTTTGTGGCATCCTATGTACGACTTTAACACACTTTGCCTTCAATTCAGCATCGTGATACCACAAATTGATGATCTCCTTCATCAGTTAAAGTTCGGCTCTAATGTGCTTCTTCTTTAGATTTTCTTTCATGAAGCTCCAAACGTTTTCAATCGGGTTCATATCAGGACTAGTGCCTGGCCACGGAAGAACACTAATTTCGTTGTCCTCGAAGAATTTTATCACAGCTTTGGCCCGGTGGCATGGGGCTCCATCATGCATAAAGATGAATTGTACGTCATCAAACCAAAGTGCAGTCTGGGAAAGCAGTTCTTCTTGAAGAACTTGTAGGTATTAGTCGTGCTTCATTGTTCTCTCTACTATATACAGTCTTCGAGGCCCGAAGACAGAAATCACACCCCAGATCATAACTGCAGTAGGATGCTTCACGGTTTATGAAAGACATTCCAACTTGAATTCCTCCCAGGTCAACGTCGCACATATGAACATTCATCAGACACAAAGATACATGATTCATCACTGAAACACACTATTCTCCAATCGTCAGCAGTCCAATCTTCTAGGCCTCGTACCCATTTGAGGAGCTTATTTGCCACGATTGGAGTAGATTCTAATTTTTGTTTTCTTTCTTGACCGTGTGCTTTTATTCTCTCTTCACAAAGAATCCTTCCACACAAGACAATTTCAGGCCAAATGTCTGCGCCACACTCAACCATTTTTATGCTTAAGTCTCTTAGAAATTGCACTTCCGTTTCCCAGAGCCAATCGTTTTAGTTTTCTGATACCTTTGGTTTTTGCCCACACTTGTCAACCCTATTTTGCCTCTTGTTCATTTCAACAGAGATACTACTCACAGATTTTTGTTCTATCCCAACTCTACTAGCAATGTATTGCTGTGTATATCTTATTTCCACCAGAAGTATTTTCTTATCTTCCATTTTTCGGGAAGAAAGGTCTTTTCCTTTTCCCATTATGCTGCAATTATAGGACTATACAGAATAAAAGACAGATACACGAAACACGCCACGATCATTTTAAACTGGCCCATTCGAACTGCTGAACGCTTTGAATGTCGTTAACTTCTTACGATAGCAACCACAACACTTTAGACTGTAATTTGTTGATAGGGACCACAATAGCTATCTACAACAGAAACAACACTTAGAATTCTCCCACCCTCACTAATACCATCTGCTGTTCAACGGTGATATCACCACTTCAACTGTACAGTAAACAAATGAAGGATCTCATATTGGTTTAACCATTAAATTAAATGTTCTAGAACTCTGAAATTAGGACCCCTACATCAATTTTACATTTTTCGAGCGTGAGTTTAATAATTTGAATACGTCTGTACTTTGCGTATGAAACAATATAGGTGGTCAGGATCTCACACACAAATGGACGTATATAACATATAGCTGATGAAGGTAACATACACATATGTATGTAATATAAGAGAGACTGTTAGATATCAGACATCCTGAAACGGCATGATATAACATCTAAGGGCAGTGCCTATGTAGCATATGGATAATGTATGCTCCGTACTGTTTTCTGTAGTAAGCAAGAGGATTCCGTATATTTGTACAATATACTCGTACCGGTTTCCGGAGAACGGATTTTTCTGTGTGTCAAGTACTTGAGGAATTACCACCAATGCGGTAGTTGGAACCCATATAAATAAGCCTACTACACTATGCTTACTGTATCTGATATTGATCTACAGTATATTTACATTTACAACTATTGTACTTATACCTACTATATGCTACGTACAACTACCACATGAATTGTATTTTAAATTTGTGTAACCTCTCTGTAACGGATAACTCTCATTTTCGGACAAACGATTATTAGTGTTATTGGTGTTAGTTGATCATCAGAGGCTTCATAACATTGTGATTTTTCTCTATAATGATATAACTATAGAATATGTACACGTTCTTTAGTAACAGACTGAGTTCAAAATCTGATAGACATTTTTTATATAGAGATTATAGGCTTTGTACAACTTTTAGCAGATTTTTTTAAGTGCTTGGTCCTGTATTTGTAGGTTAGATATAGAAGCTCTGGTTTACATAATCAGAAATAGGGGTATACAAACAGCGGTACGAGTCAATATGCTAAATACAACTATTAAACTTAGAAAAGAAGCAGTTTAACAGATCATAGCCCGTTCTGGACTGTGAAAGCAGAAACTGGATGTTTTCCTGTTCTAAAATGTTTTCGCTTCTTTTCTTGTAGTGGTCAAATATCATTAATAAAGGAACTTAGACTTAAATAAAACCCAATTAGAAAAATTACAAAATGTTGGGTAAAGGGGGAAGCACTGGGCATAAAAAAAAAGAGAAACGGATTACAAAATTACGGAAGAAGAAAAACGAGTTCCATGTTCCATGACCTATTCACTTGATTAATACTAAACCATAAATCTAACTATAATAATAATAATAATAGTAATAATAATAGTAATAATAATAATAATAATAATACTAATAATAATAATAATAATAATAATAATAATTATTATTATTATTATTATTATTATTATTATTATTATTATTATTATTATTATTATTATTATTATTATTATTATTTAATAGCCTACAAAATAATTTCAACTGAAAAAAAATAACGTGCCAAGTATTCTTTCCGCTGAAAAAAAATACTCCGTTGGATTTAGAACGTTTGTACTTCAGGTGTTTTTGTGTAGAATTAGTTCTCTTATTTCAGATGTACTTTTAAATTTATGAAGGGAACTATTGGTGTTTCAAACAAAGGTAAATCACGAGAGCTTACAAATTCAAGCGGGATACCCACTTTCATTCTTTATCTGGAGACCAAATACAAGTTTAGAGAAAGCCCAGAGAGTCATGCTTCATATTCATTTTCTTTACACTATTAAAAGAAAAAAATCCCAGACAAATGACCGGATGCTAGCTTCAAATTAAATCTGGACAAGAATTGTAGTTTAATGGACAAGTACTGAACGTTAAGGATATTATCTGGAAGTAATTCGCCTGCTAAAATTACTCATAAACCGTACGTCTGTTGATTTCAAAATTTCCTGAATGTTCCGTAATAAGGTAGCTTCTCCCCTATTACCTTCTATCTTTTATCTCGAATATATTTAGCTAAGTGTCTTGTATTATGTTGGTAGTTTCAGCATCTAACACCATCCGCCATCACGACAATGGTCTAACAATAGATCAAAAGCGAAGTTTATTTAAGAGCCCATCAAGCAAGGTCGTTCCGTTTTCTGTCGCAAGTGCTATTGACGAAGCTTTAGTATGCACACCATTACGTAATACTCTCTCTTTCTCTTGTCTTCCCTCTCAGCTCAACTGTCTCGGGACCATTTGATTACTACAGCATCCTCACTCTCTTTTGTCTTCTTTTTTTCCTTGTTTAGTTTTTTTTCAAGGTCATCTACGCCATCAAGCAATCAGCCGCGCAACCATATATACTCTAGCTGGAATTGAGTAGCTATACATTGAGAGATTAAAAAGAAATTAAAAAACTGTAGTTTAAAGGAGATATAAGCAAATATTTAACACTGACAATCACCTTTTAAAGGAATTACAGGATATAGAGAATAAATTATAAAAATACTTGTACTTCCTAACCTTGCCTACTATTAGCTTAGTATTGATCGTAAGTAAATGCATTAATGTTCAAAATACATTCAATTAAACTGGCAAAAAATTAATTAATACATTATTTTTAACTATCACAAATAATAATAATAATAATAATAATAATAATAATAATAATAATAATAATAATAATAATAATAATAATAATAAATACAGTATACTATGATGCAGATGTGCACACAGACATTTTGGTTAGAAGGGGTCTAAGCTTTGGGGTATCCAACACTACAAGCCACTACGTCTATCTAGTATTGATATTATTCTGCCCCCAATAATGAAATGAAATCTTTAACTTTTACGTCCCACGATTATGCCGGTTAGGCTAAATGAGACGGTGATTATGAGAAATGAATGAAAATGGTGGAAAGAAGAAAGTGGGAGGAAACGGGAGAACCCCTTGAAAACCCACGAGCACTGAGTTTGTCCACCACAAATTCTACACGGCGCGAGCTGGGATCGAACCAGGGATCCCTAGCACTGGAGGTGAACGCTCTACCACTGAGCTACCGCGCCCCTCCCCCACTCTGCCCCCAATAGTAAAATAAGTAATTGTAAAATACTCCACCCATATTTTCCAAAAAAGATATAATGCAACTAGATTGATTTATAAGAAAAAGAGTACAGATGAAATGTAAGATCAAATTTTCTTGTTACATCAATCATTTTTCTGTTTAAGTAAAGGTTTATTGAGAAACTGTAGAAATGTACATTGAAGTAGGGATGGTATCGAGACGTGACGAGACTTTGTTCAGTCTCAGTCTCGTTTCGGTTGATAAATAGCGGTCTCGATCTCGTCTCGAGACAAAAATCGCCGTCTCGATCTCGTCTCGGTCAACAGATGCTTGTCTCGATCTCGGTCTCGATCTCAAGGGCCAAGTCTCGGTCTCGTCTCGAAAGTCTCGAAATAAATAGTGTGAAATTAAAATTGTGAAAGTATTATTCGCACAGTCTCTCGTTTCCGCTTCTTATTTTTTCCTTCATTCTTGACTCTCTTCAAAGCTAATACGCTAGCGCTATTTTTTCCATGCATGTGTTCCACGTTCAATCACCGGTGTGTATATCATGCCTGGGATAAAACTCTAACAGTAACCCATATTTCACTTTCAGCAATAGACTTGGTCTCATATAGCCTCAGTACTGCCCATACAATTAAATTCTATTAAATTAATTCCAGTACTATATAGTAGTTTATTTCCTTCCTTTGAATTAGAATCGATCAATATCTCTTAACGGATAATGCAACATAAAGCAGCACGTATGTATTTAATCTTACCGGAATTGAAATTTTACAATTTATCATTTATTATTTAATACATTCTGCTTTGACTGTCATTTTAAAAGAAGACTATAACGCTCATTATCTTAGCAAATAGGGAAATTACTACTACAATATATTTTGTTTCAAGTTGATCAAATACTTTATTACCGTTTTACATCTCCGTGTTTAACTGGCACTTTATGACACGAACTTCCTGAAGCTTGTGGTCTGAGCTACAGGACTCATCTTTGATATGTGTGGTCTCAAATTGGAACACCAAGCAAGTTAGATTCAAAGTCCGATGTTTCGCATAGTTTCCATTTCACTTTAAGTACATTCTGTTTCTTATACAAGTTCATAAGGTCGTAATGCATTACATAAGCATATTTCCAGTGCCGTAACATAGATTAAGCTTATTCCTGAGCTGTTAGCGGAGCAAGTAATCTTCATTCAAGAAAATTAATCGTGCGTTCATTACGTCGAAATTTTATATTCATTGATAATTACTTGCGAAACATGGACATACATATTTTATAACTACATAGGTAATTCGAGAGATCTGTATCTATTTTCTCTCTCTTGCCAAAACAAGTGATTCTTTCTATTCTCAATTAATTTTCGTAATTTTGCTGCAACATGAAGTATTGAATAATCAAAAATATTTTATTTCGCTGTAGGACTTTCGTTAAATTTTGGATCCGTTTTCACCCTACCTTACTTAGTAATATTTAGATCTGAACTTTAGAGGTACAGAGGTTTGGCCGATTTCGTTCCTTCCCCCTCCCGGGCAGAATGGACTCACCCGACAGTAAGAATGCTTTGTAATAGACTGTTCTTTCTAGTGGTTTGGTTTAGTTTAGCTCTGAGGTTCAGATATAATAAAATCATCACCATCATCATAATCAATCATTATCAATCCATTGCTGGATGAAGGTATTTCCAAGTCTTCTCCACAGTTATCTATCTTGGGCAATTCTTTTCACGTTACTCCCCAATGGTTCTTGGTTGACACTTTCTTGTATCCGCACGTTTCCTAGACTGTTTTTGTCTCGTGGTATTCAGTCTAGAGTTGTTTTCGTTCATCGATCGTAATTTTTTGTTGCAATATGTCCAACACATTTTCCAGCCCATGTTAAAGTTATTACATTAGTGCCAATCATTACTTGTCAAATAATTAATTTCTATGTATTTGGGCTACAAATAGTTCAGATCCGCTACTTTTGGAGCACAGATACGTTAATTTTTTGACCTTCGAATTTGGCAACACTGAGTCAATGATTTAAATCAACACAATGTGTGGGCATCCACTTGGCCTAGCGGCTAGCACGCTTGACTTCGATTCGTGTGGACCCGAGTTCGATTCCCGGTAGGGGTTCAGTTGAGCGACCTAAGTGGTTCGGATTCCAAATCAGTAGCTCCACGTTTTCTTTAGCCGCCTTTACGTGGGACGTTAAGCTAAAACAAACTAAACTAAAAATCAACATAATGTGTATTACTAACTGTAAGTCCTTGAATTATTGCATATACCACATATACTTTATACAAGATTTAAGCAATTTTAAAGAAAGTTACATGTAACTTACAAACGTAATGGTTTAGAACACTGTATTTTAAACATATAATAGCTTGATATAAAAGTAAAACATTAGTGGAAGTTTAGTGAACATTCAGTATGACCAAAGCTATTAAATATAAACTTTTGTACAAAGTAACCCCATAGGTGAGGTTACTTTGCACAACATACAAAAAGTATGTTCAACATAAGAACATAACGTTTCTGTGCAATCTTTTCCCTTAAGTATTTATCCATTTTACTTTCTACACAAAACTGTATGCAATCTATAAATATTGATATTAGAATGATGGCACTGGTATATTTGTAAAGAAAATTACAAGAAAATTATTTTTTTTTTCTGGTAAAGGCACAGGAACCACATTCTAATAGTTCAGCATATGTCATACAAATATGCCAACTTAGGAACACACCCACACAAAAGAAAAATATCCCCGTGAACGGATTTACTTTGGGTATTCCTTATGTCCAAGAATATCATCCCAACCGTAATCAGTGGAAGATTTAAGGGGTTTCGGACTTCCAGGCTGAAGCCCACCCAAATTGCATGATTTCTTTTCTAAAAAAATCTAATGTTAGTTATTCCTATTCGTATAAGCTGCAAGACACCCCAAAAGTCTTAGTGATTTCTGAAGAAATGAAGCTTCTATGAGTGAAGCCCCTCACAAACTACTTTTCTGGATCCACCACTGTTTATAATTTATTTTCCAACAAGAAATTCATTCCGGTCTCTACCTAAATAGGAAACTTACCTAAAATTAGAAGACAGGAGTACCAGTAGTAGTAATTTCCCATCTAAGGAGTTACTTTGGACCGGTGCAAAGTAACCCTGAGTAGAGGCTGAAACCGCCCTCTCCCAGTTTTACTCTTTTTATCACTTTAAAACGTTTCACATTTCAATTTCAATTATTGCTTCAGAGTCCCATTATACACAGTAGTATTCTACGAAACTGACTTAACTTTGACGAAAATTCTTGTACGTGATATTTTTCAAATTTTGTCTGCCTTTACAGTGACGACTTTCCACACCTCTACAACAACGAATCCTCCCGGTAATTAGAACTGATGTTAACCGCTAACATTATAGACAAAATACAGTTAGATGTTCCATCTTACGGTGGCAGTTGAAATTTTCTCTTTACTGTTCATGGTTTTACCGATAGAAGACGGTGAAACTCTCTTCATATTTTGTGCAAAGTAACCCCTGATGCGCAAAGTAACCCCGTCTTACGGTAGCTATATGATATGGATCAAGTTTGAGGTGGTCGGTGATCAAACTAAAACAAGTGAAATGAAATTAGGGTGTAATTAGAACTTTTAATTAAGCACGATTTTAATCTAAAGTGTACACTAGCCTTAAGGCTTAGGGGGAACAACTAGTGTTAATTAAAAATTATCAGTCACATTTAATTTCAGTTACAATTTGCATCAGGGACGGATCGAGGACGAGCTTCTGGGGATGGGTGGTTTGTATTACTGCTACTTAGAGCTACTTTTAGGAGCTCCAAACTCTGGGATGGGTTTTATTTATATAAAAATAAGAAAAAATCCCTCTTCTCGGGGGAGGGAGAGCGACTGCCCAGATCGCCCCTCCCTGGATCCGCCCCTGCTTTGCATTTACATGTATTGCTGAAACAAAAACTTCGAAATTAACATTATACATAGCCCAAAGACTATGAAAAACATCGTCTTTTGAAAACATTCTTCCACCATACATAAAACAAATCACGAGTACCGGTACTTTAAAAATAGTTTGCAGTTTAGCTACAGTTTAGCACTATATTTAGATTAATGTTTAGCAATTTATTTAAGTTGGTAACACTGCCTAAAATAATGTAACTGCGACTTGTTATAATTAAAACCACCAGAAACTATTGTTGTAATGTTATAGAAGCAAAGGAAAGCAACAATTATTATAAAAATTTAACACAAATACATCATTTTAAGCAATAAAACAATTACTACCGATGTGTTTATCTCTGAAACAGATTGAAATAATAATTGTTATGAAAATGGCATTATGATCACTTAAGTGTTTGGAAGCATCTACATGATGAGACGTGATATGTCACCATGTTTTAAAAGTAAAGTCTTTAGGAAAATTTAAATTTTCAATTTCTTGTAACTTTGTTCCGTCATTCTTTCGAAATACATTACAGCATGATCACAGTATTTGACGCTAAGATGCAATTAATGCGCATTGCACCGTCCATGCCATTTGAGTTATTAGAGATCTCAAAAATGTTGATGTTAGTGATACTGTATTGTTCTTTATTACACTACATAATGCATGTGGTATTGTGGTTTTATTTAATACCTAAATTAGAAATATGTAATAATCTACGTAGTGCAATTTGAGAAAATATAACTGTGTTGCGTTGGCAACACTGGTTGTTTATGTAGTGATATTGCAGAGTATCCGGAAGAATTTCTCCTTAAATATTTCACGCATACTAGAAATTTTCAGCATTTTAATATATATATATATATATATATATATATATATATATATATATATATATATATATAGCTTTCCTTGACACTTAGGTAAACACTGGATAAAATGGGCTTCAATACTTCTTTCTTTACACTGGATGAAGTGGCACATTATGGTATGGCCTCCCTTGATCATATCCTGGATCCGTGGCGATATATATATATATATATATATATATATATATATATATATATATATATATATATATATATATATATATATATATATATATATATATATATATATATATATATATATATATGTAGCCTGGATCCGTGGCTGTAGAGGGACAAAGAGAGAAGGCTATATACATGTACATTAGCAGTGGATTTTGTTTCGAGAGAGGCTTGAAGAATGGGTAACAAACACTTGTGTTGTACGTGGAATGCGAAAAAATGATCCCGAATTTATTTCGGGTGGGGCTCGGGTCCGATAGCCAGCCCCTAATAAGCCACTGTATATTAGTCAACCGTTCCCATATTATCTAACACAGCAAGGAGACAAATTTTAAGAAAATACAATTTTAATAGCTACCAACATCAATATTCGAGACGAGACCGAGACCGTCGACACTGACTTGAGTATCGTCTCGGTCTCGTCTCGATTTATGGAGGTCTCTCTCGGTCTCGTCTAAGTATATAAAAGTGCGTCTAGGTCTCGTCTCGCTACATAAATGTCCGTCTCGGTCTCGGTACCATCCCTACATTGAAGTAGGAAGTTTTTTGTAGTCTGGACCCAGTTGACCCACATGGATGCACCCCTGCTACGATGTAATGCTAAATTTTTCATCGGTATATGCACCACTTTTCTTTAGAAAAAATAACTTAATTATACCCACAGAAAAATAAACTAAAACACATAACTTTGTACTACTCCACCTTCCACTCAATCATTGTCTGTTCTCCGAACTTTTGTAGAGCTACCTCGTGGCTAAGCGGTTAGTGTACGAGTGTTGGGTAGAGTAGAGACCCGGGTTCGATTTCTGGCGGGAGCTCATGCAGTTGGGATACAACGTTAAGCTGTAGTTTCACGTTTCATGTAGCCTCGCTGTTGAAAGGGACGCTAAACTGAAAATCAAGTCAACTTTTGTCAACGCCTGTAATTATTTGCAATTTATAAATGTCTTAAGCCACCTTTCAAGGCTTAATGCTTAACATATATGCTTTTTCGTAGTTTGGGATTCAGTACCTGATGGAGTACTCGTTTCAAATACAGACTTAATTAAACCATGGGACTTGATGGTTGGCGTGTGGGCTAGGCGAATGTGACGAGGGCTACGATACGACGTTACAATTGGTAACGGGAAGTGGTTAAGCAAATGCGAGTGAAGGGTGAATCGCTTCTTCCATGTATAAACTGACAGGAATGGCACAAAGACGTGGCAACACCGCATCTCTCTCATTTTGCTAACAGCGTTTAAAGAGAATTCGGGCCATCAATTCGGGATGCCTTCAAACGTCATAAACGTTGTCCTCTAGCATAGTTTGAATCGTACTTTAAACTGTAGATCATCCACCATATAGCCTCAGTGCTGAAAAGGGTGCTAAAACTAACTAATCAATAAATGTGCCATAATACTTGTGACTAAAATCCTATTCACGAACATGAAACAAAATATTGAAGTACAACTCGCACGATTATCTCCTAGGTTACAAGAAATGAACTCATTTTAACAAGGGTCAGTTAGAAATTACATGTTTCTCAAATGGAGTTTTCAGATCTGATGATTTAACTTTAATCAAGCTCGGAAAGACTATTTCTATCGTTGTACATTTGCATTGCGCAGCAGACCCAGTTTGAACTTTCGATTTTATTTCCTTCTGGATGATTTGAGTGCTCTTAAACTTTCTTATCACTGTACATACTATCCCCAAGACCAGACCAGCCATTTCAAACTGAATAATCTATTATGTTCGCAGTTTCCTTCTCACATGCTGTTTCGGGTAGAAGAAGTTCACAGGTAAACTCACGTTGATAAAAGACGGTATTGACAAGCTTGAGTTGAGTTGATTTTAGTTTAGCGTCCCGTTCAGCAGTGAGGTTATATGAGACGTGGACCTACTGATTAACGTGGAATCCGAACCACATGAGCTCCCGCCGGGAATCGAACCCGGGTCTCCCACGCCAGTATTGACAAGCATCGACCCCTCATTTACCCAGTAATTCGAACATTATGTACAATATTTTGATACAATATGTATGCGGTATGGATAACCACCGTTAAAATCAACATTTCTCGTTAAGATGTTAAAGGATCGACTCCGTTAAAGAATTCAGTCGAAATAATCGCTCTAGTTATTTACTTTTCTAAATAAGAAAAATTCAAAAATCGAGTTACACATATGGAATATGGACTATAGATAGGCACCGTTATCCACTAATATGTTAACTAACTGTCTCCATTAACCAACTCGATCGAGTTAGTTGCTCTAGCTGTTTATTGTAAAAATGGAATTAAAATATTCGGAGACGCTCAAGAGTTACCATGCAAAGCAACGGACGGATTTAAAATATGTGATCCTAATAAATTATAATAAACATCAGAACGAACAGGAGTTCTCTCCCAAAGGAAGGTTATCAGTTGAACAAAAGGTAATTGAAGACTTAATTAAGAACATCTTCCACTAAGTTGTAATTTGTTCTAGAAGAATAAAATCAATTTATTCAATAGCGGTGTTCTGTCTACATTTAACAATACTCATGAAACTCTTGGAGCGTTAACTGCTCCTTTATGCGCAAAGAGGAACTGCGATTATTACAAGCTTCATGCATATCTCCATAATCAATGCCCTAACAACAAAAGCATCTTGTGTACCTCTTAGAACATTCCGTTTCAAAACAACACAGTCTCTCGACACAAAGTTCACTTTACCATGTTAAATAAACTATCTCACAACTGCACAGCTCAAGCCACGCGAACAGAAAAGAACGCTTTTGTCCCTGTGATAAATCATTGAGAAAATGGTAAAAGGAATTAGTTTGTATTTGGAAGGTATTTGGAAGAACTATCCTAATTCGTATATATTTCAGGACAACATAAGAAAACCAGTTACTTTCGCGAAAACTGCAGCAGATTCTTCCTCCAATTCCATATGCTTATTTGCCTTGGCGGTATTTCTGTCAAACCATTTGCTTCTCATCTCTGCTATCATTATTTAGATTTAGTTGTTCTGTTTAGCTGTTCTTTGATGTTTCATACATCATCTAATGTTCATATCGATGTAAGCAAACATACTGAATTAAGAACAACCATCTGCATGCTTCCCGTGCAACATGGTAACTAAATCTAAATATAGGTACCGATTAGTGTTGTCAGGTTTCAGGTAAGTAGAAAATCGTGTAATACAACTGAATAAATCATTGAAATCAGATTATTACATTTTTCAAATATGGTAAATTTATGTATTTTATACTAATGAAGTTAACATAATAACAATTTGAAAACTATGTTGTTGTTTTTTCAAGAAACAGCTTTATAGATCAAGATCAATTTCGGGTAGCCTATGACCATAGATCATCACTTGTGTCATAAATCTCGGATGTTTTATTCTAAAGGAGCAACATTTTAGTTTTACGATATTGTTTCTCTTTTCTCTTTATTTTAATCACAGTGGAAAGTAATAAAATCTGGCATTGAGATATATTTGTATAATTATCATCACAAAAATCCAAAATTCAACATTCCGGAAAAATAGCACTAGCATATCTAACAACGATATGTAGTTCAAATCCGCCTAATGAAATGTCCTTTCATACGAGCTAGAACAAGTTATCCGAAAACTCTAAATTATCATAACCTGGTCCTGGTCCTACATTAACATTGGACATTAACATTGGACATTTAATTCCACAAACGGACTTCTAACACATAATTTACGCTGTATAGCAAGATTCTCATTATAACATATAATAAAAATAAAATCAATATTGCCAACATGTACATTTATCCGTTACAAGGATAGTAAATTTTCTATATCTCTTTCAGGTAACTACAGTAAGATCGTTCACAGTTGCACGACAGATGTCGTGGTCACTGGATCTACATGTAAATATATAGACTAAGCATCGGGGCTTAAAAATTGAGTTCTAAGGGGCAAATCATGTAACAATTTAGCATCTGATACTTTTTTTATATATACCCACCACTGATCATAAAAATGCCAAATGTCAGAAAATACCTCGCGGGAAGAGGGAGAAAGGAGGGAAAAGCTGAAATTTTAACCGTTTCTATAATTCACTATATCTACGTAACTATTGGAGCTAAAGCATCCAGACTTCTTTTTAATTTTTTGTCTTATTATCTACTACAATTAAAGTTTAGTGCATTTTTGTGCTAAATATAATGGTTTGCGTGTTATTTTCATTTTTACTCACAAGGAACGGACATGAACCTGTCATCCGGACGTCCGAATCAAATCAAACATCATATTCGATAAACACAACAAAGATATGTTCATGCACAAAAAAAAAAAAAAAAAAAAAAAATAGGTGCCATGGCCAACGGAGTAAATTCCTGGGGCCCATTAACCCTGTTAATATAAAGAAAATTCTAGACTCGCAATGAAATAGCTATTACATCAACACTGTTCATTGGAAAGTTATTGTTTATCATTCATTCTCTTCAGCATGAAACAAGCTTTCCAGAGGTGCTATGTATTGGGGCCCATAACATACTTGAACAGGGAAAATTAAAGAATGTCGGTAAAGTTCCCTCAGGAATCCCTCCCATCAACTTTGGACTTCCCTGGAGTGGCCCGGGTAAAAGCATACAACCAAATGTATCTCGAAAAATACTATAGGGAATAAAAAAATGTGTGTACCAAGTTTTGCATTGATAGAATAAGTATGAGGGGAAAGCGTGTATTGGTATACAAGTTTTCCCCTTATATCTATCTCACTATTGGAATTGAATTCATATTTAAAAAAAAAAAAACAACTAAGTATTGAAAATAAAACTATAATCCCTATAGTTGTAAGATATTATTATGTAGTCATATCATCATCATCGTCATCAACATAGGTATTCTGCCTTTATTGGCAGCTCACTTGCCGCAGCTGAGAAGCTTCCATGCTCCACTTTCCTCCGCTAACCTTTTCGTCTTCGCGTATGATCTTTCTGTTTTAATATCATCCATTAATTGTAGTCTCCTTCGCCCCCTCCCTCTCTTTCCAGCCCCTACCCTCTAGGAAGTCCCTCATGATACAATCTCTTCTTAGGCAATGTCCCAACCAGTTTCTCTTCCTCTTCCTAATTATATCTAAAAGTGTTCTTTTCTCACCCACCATTTCTAACACTCTCTCATTCGTTTTCCGCTCGACACAACCAATTCTTTCCATTCTTCTCCACACCCACATTTCGAAGGTTTCCAGTCGATTTTCTTCACCTTTACGTAATGTCCACGTTTCCGACCCATACAGTACAACACTCCACACGAAGCATTTTATGAGTCTTTTTCTCAACTCTTTGTTCAAGGTCCCACAAAACAGACTTTTCTTTCTTTTAAAGGCTTCTTTCGCCATTCCTATCCTTGCTTTTATTTCACGTTCGCATTTCATGTCATTACTAAGAATACTACCTAGGTATCGAAAACTATTCACTTGTTCTATTTTCTCCCCTCCTACTTTTATATTTGACACAGACCCCTTCGTTCCAATCATCATGGCTTTTGTCTTTCTAACATTTATTTTCATCCCATATTCTTCAAAGCCCTTTCTCATTTTTTCTAACATTTTATTGATTTTCTTTTCAGATTCTGCAACAAGCGCCATATCGTCTGCAAATCTTATGCATCTAATCATTCTACCTCCTACCGAAATGCCATCATCATCATGTAGGCTCTTTTTCACTATATCTTCTAGATAGACATTAAATAGTGTTGGCGAGAGGCAGCATCCATGTCTTCGAGATGTAGTCATAAATTCCCAAGGTGTGTCCAAATATTTATAAAGGTCATTGTCTTCCACTTTTGGCGCTATTGAGCAGAGCTTATATTCTACACGTGTAATATTTCATTGAAACGGCTAATTACCAGTCTCTGCCTGGCACTTGTTACTTCCTTCACGCTCACACAAAAATTACAAATTTCCGTAGTGCTGTTTACTAATGTATAGACGCTACCATTCCATAGAGTTGACAACTTGGGAAATTGGCGCTTCGTGTTTTTTGTTCCCCGCGTACTCTTATACGAACCTAGCCTAAATACACCTCCAGCCCTCATACATATTGTAAGGTTCCGGATGTCCCCATAACATGTGATAACCATGTGTACTACACGTGTTAATAATAAACAAAAGCAACGCAGACGACAGTCCCGAAGAGGAGTCGCTCACGTTCGCGAGCAGTAATCAAGACGGAGATCACCGATGGCAGCTGACACTCCAGGATAAAAGAGAGCGGCACGCATCATCGAGCATAGATCTACCCAGGTTGATCAAACCATCTAAACCCCTCTCACGACGCTTGATCACCGAGAGGTACCTATCCTTAAGCCCTGAGACGAACGGTCATTGGGTTCCTATCCTCTCTCACGACGCTCGGTCACCGAGAGAGAAACCTAAGCTTAACTCCACTCACGATGCCTGGTCACCGAGAGGAACCTCACCTGCAAAAGCCCTAAGACTCTTGGTCGTTGGGTTCCTTTCTTTATCTTACCTAAATTATTAGTGGAACTGCTTTTTGTATACCTTTTGTATTTAAGAAGACAATTTTATAATAAAAAGGTGATGGGAAAGTCCAAATTCCTGTGTACAGTAATTGCTCCACCTCTTTAGACTGAAAGAAGTTTACAATATACACTTCCAGATAAAAGCATGGGCAACTTAAAAATTACAAATGGGAACCCTTTATTTTTATCGGAGATTCTGATTCTGCGATCAAAAGCACGTAATCTTTACTTTAAGCGCGTTTTGTTATGGCCTACAATAAACAATAACGCATCGTACGCCACAAACAAAAAGCTATTTCAAGACAAGACATGAAACCGTAACGTTGACGCTCTGACTTCTAAACAGGTAAATATACGTATGTGTTTCAGTCGATGCTTACATATTAGTCTTAGTGAATAATAAAATTAGTCAGAGCTTCATCAGCTTTGTGAAAGTCATATGAAACATGTGTTTAATTGCCCAAGTGTTACTTATTTTTTCGGTATGCCCATATCAGTCCGAAAAATTCGACAGGGTGTGCGTCATTGATGCGACGTACGCATGCGTGTATTGGCAATCATGGAGGGCCATTTCGAACATCTACTGTGGCTCCACTCGAGGTAAGAACAATGTGTATTGAACTGTACGTACGTATGTTGGTTCAGGTTACTTCTATTGTGATCATCGTTACTCCATTACGCACCATTCGTGCACCGCAAGTCTTGCTGGACATTGCCCATCACTGTGTGTTCGTTGTCTTCTTTTCTGTTCAGTCATTGGTTTTGTGCTTCTTCTTCGTATTTGTCCAGTAGAATTATTTTGCGAGATAGCTGCGTCCGAGGCACGTATCGTCTCGGCCAGGAACACTACCATCAACTACCAAACTCATTCTGCTCGCTGAGAAAGCTCTGTCGGCACAACTACCTAATGTACCATTTTGCTGATATTCATAGGCACATTTAACTACTTTTAAAATCACAAATCACTTCCCGCAGTTTATACATATCTTGCTGTTCCGTTCCAATTATCAGGATTCAATTTTCGATTTCAATTTATTACCCCCTATCATTCGTACACGACGCAGAATTCCGCAACATGCAACAGAACATTTTGTCTTGTTTTGATGTCATAAATCACCTCCGAGAATTGTGCACATCTTTCAGATTTACCCTATATATATATATATATATATATATATATATATATATATATATATATATATATATATATATATATATATATATATACATGGTGAATCTGAAAGATATATATATTACCCAATGAAGATATTATTTCTTAAAATTCAATACAGAAGTTCGAGGGCGTCTTGGGTACACACAAATACGATACTTAAAAGGACTTTTTACCATAAATTTTTTCTTCCTTTCTATTTATCTTGCATTCTTTTTCTTCTCTACGTGGTCAACTCTATAAGGGAAAATATATTCTGTTCGACGTTATACTGACACCAACTGATTATTAAATAACATACAATCAAATTTGTTTTACGTC
Organism: Thermobia domestica; assembly: GCF_964235325.1. NCBI lineage: Eukaryota > Metazoa > Arthropoda > Insecta > Zygentoma > Lepismatidae > Thermobia > Thermobia domestica. Next base: position 237,412,714 of record NC_137454.1, on the reverse strand, counting down.
TGTCAAATATATGAGAGAGAAACATGTCTACATGAACGTTTGTTGTCAGCGGACCGTAAACTGTTGACTTAAATCGTTTTGTTAATGTTGACATCAAAGCTAGCGTGCACAGAATCAACTGAATGCTCATTAGTTGCTAAATCATTTGTTGGCATATATGTGTCTGATCACACACAAACACACACAATATATATATATATATATATATATATATATATATATATATATATATATATATCAGATAATGTTAGTGCTAGAAGACAAATATCTCTTCATTTTCATAAACTAACCTATCGGTGCACACGCTTTCTATTAGGTGATAGCTTTGTACATTTGTTCGTCAGATAATTACAAGCATAGGAAAGTAGAATCATTCACAATGTCAATAGCCCAAACACCAAATATTCATTCTTTTAAAGGGAGATCAGCGTAGATTTGATGCCTTTTTCTGTTACAATTACAAAAAAAAAGAAAGAAAGAAAGAAAGAAAAAGAAAGAAAAGAAAAAGAAAGCAAAGGAAAATGAAATCTTAAATTTAATAATAGTTGTTTTCTTTTGTAAGATATGTCAAATTGTAACTGACCAGAAATTCCGAAACTAGTGAGCCCGACTATCCTGATCAATTAGACTCGAGTTAGATATACAGGGTGTAACAGGAGGCAATGCAAATATTGCGGAAGGTGATTGTACGTGACTAGTACATGAAAAGAAGTTTATATGAACATATATCACGAAACGTATAGTTTTCGAGTAAATTGGGGAAAGGAGTAACAACGAAAAACAGCACGTACGTACTCACTGATTTATTACCAGTAGTACCATTAATGCATACGAAAGTGAGAAATGCAATGTGAAGGTTTCTGTCGGAAAAAAGACAAATATAAATACGTATACAAACAAGTGATATGGACCAATGAATACCACGTTATCATGAATGCGAGAACACAACGAGAAAGCAAAACAGAGACGCAATATACCCGATGTGGCACAATGAGTGCAGAAACCAATTATTACGTCCCAATGTACAAGAGATGTTCAAAATCCCTATCATTAACCTGAAGACAATGCTGCACGTCGTCGTAAGGCTTGTGTACATGTGCGAAGAGCCAGGTCGTCTTATGTAATACGTGCTGCAGCGACATTGTTATCATGACGAGTTCATCACGGGTGGCTGGTTTTTGACTTCGTACATTTCATTCTCCATCCACTTGAGATTTCACAGTCAATTGGTGACAAATCAGGTCGCCAACGTATGGGTCTACTATGGCGTCCAATCCAATGTCCGGGGTATTCCTAATTGAGGAACTCTCCGACCTGCAATGTCGAGTATGCTGGAGCCCCATCTAACTAAAAGTATATGTTTCGGAGAATGTCCAGTAGTATGTCCTCAAATGTTGGTGGTAGTGTCTCTAGAACCTGAATGAACGTCTGTCTATTCAGGTTATTATCTAGGACGATTGAGCCAATGACTATGTCATTCATCACTGCACACCACACATTAAGTTCTCATGTTGCGTTATCCATGTACAAAAGGCCCCACGTTTTTCTTTGTCACCATCATGAAATGAAGGCTTTGTACACGCTGGAAATATTACGGATGCAGGGCTTCCTTCGCTAATGTTCTAAACATTGCCATATGAAACCTGATCTCCAGCTGACACGCTAAGCGCCTGGTACTTGTTGAGGGACTGCGTTCCCCGGATTGCAGTACACGCCGAAGTACCGCACGTGGCAGTCTTCTATCCCTCTCAGCATGTCCAGCAATGGGCACTGTGTCATAGTTCCTGATGGACTGGTACACGTTGACGAACACACAGATGTTTGGTGTTCGACGGTTTTGAAATATACTTCTGTACTCGTTTACTGCCTCATGACTATAGCCATTGCAGAACCCATAGACGAATATTATGTCTCGTATCCTGCATTTGCGAACTCAGTGGGCATGTTGGTCCATTCAACACCCCACATTGCAACTGATATACGCTACTGACCTGTCCACACTCCTCACGCTACTGACGCACAGGACATGGATCTGGAATCTGGGTCTCGCTACTTGGCGCGGAGCATAGGATCTAGGCTCACGCGGGAGAAGCCTTCACATTGCATTTGTACACTTTCCTATGCATTAATAGTACTACTGGTAATAAATTGGGGAATACATGATGTTTTTCGTTGTTCCTTTTATCCCGAATTTTCTCGAAAACTAGGCGTTTCGCAATATATGTTCACATGACCTTTTCTAATGCACTAGGCACTTGCATTATCTCCCGTTACACCTTATATAAGTATAAGTTTTTGTGAACACGAATTATACGTAGTGTGTTCAAAAAGTATAGAACCCTTGGTAGGCAAAAATATTTATTGATTTGGATATCCGAAATACTAATCAACTTAAAAGTAGTCTCCTTGGAAAAGCAACCATTCTCCTAGCGTTCTCTCCCTTGTCTGAAACACTTCTGAAACGCAGTTTTTAGAATGATGAACAACCGTGCTGTTATATTCCGCATGATGTCTTCTCTTGACTCAAATGGGGTCCATTTTAGTGGAATTTTCAGCTTGAGAAATAACCAAAATTCACACGGAGCCATGTTGGGTGAGTAGGAAGCCTGATGACACACAGCCTGATGTTCTGTTTGGCGATGGAAACTTGAATTGAATTTTGTGGACATTCTTCTCATGTCCAATTACGCTAATGAGCCCAAGCACGAGCGAGTAAGATTTTCTTTGAGGACAGTGAGCCCTAGCCCTTAGTAATCTCAAGCACAGTGAGGTTAATGAATATGAGATCGGGCTAGCGTGAGTCTTATTAAAGATTGCGAGCCCTATCTCAATCAAGAATACGGTCATTAAATGTTAAATATTAGAAGTTACTCCGTTACAATAGCTAACAATATACTTCCCACTTCAATCTTAATAGATAATTTATCCAAGATACTTCAATCCAAGACAATCTAATGGATAATTTATTAATTACATAGTAATATGTTTTCATGGATTTTGTCCACTTTTTGATATTGCGGTTTTGCCATGTAAATTGCCTATGCATACTTGTTGACCGACTAAGAGCTTTTATTTCCCATGTTTTCACGTTTTTGTTCCGGTATAAAAGATACCATAGTTACATATCTTCTCGAGCTTTCCTGTATCTTCTCTTTTACCCGTCTTTCTTCTGTATCGATATATTGACATGTATTAGTACAAATGTCTCCGCGATAGAAATCGCGAACCCCCTCCCGCGCCAACAGATACCTTGGATTATAATTGCATGGAGGAGTGGCATGCAGTAGATAGTTGACTTTGCACTCTGTCTAGACTCTGGCTTTCCCTAACGCCGTTCTTTTTCTAGCTTGAGCGAGTGCGAATTTGAGCATTCTCCAGTCTCACTAAGATTATTGAATGAGAATCTCATTGCGTATAGCGAGCATGAGCCCAAGTGATACCGACTGCAAAATACCCATCTCTGACTCGGATTTTGATAGCGGTTAGAATTCCTACTTAGCAGTGTGGAAGTTCCGGGTTCGAAGTTAATCTCTGGCTATTCAGACTAAAAACTTTTTTTTTTGCTATGGCAATCAAATAACATTCCGTACCTATAGCATATTTTGGTATTTTTGTCCTGTGTATAGTATATTATTGTATTCTTTCTGGATTTGCTATTAGAAATTCTGACGAATATGCCGTTGATGTAATTGGGTGAGTAAGATCAGGAAATAAAAGGTCGGTTTCTATTTAGAGATACAAAGATCCGTAAGAAAACTGGCTTTTCTGTTTTAGAAAAAAGATCTTCAATGTCGTTTTTGTCTGGGAAATATTGAACGTCTTTAGAACATTTAATTTCAGTGAAGAAAAGTAACAGTACGTTTCCCTTTCTTTCAATTACAGCTCGAAAAAAAGCATATAATACTTGTATTCTGAAGAGGAAGAGCATGAAAAATTCAAGAATCAAGGAAATATATATAATAGGCCTAGTGAGATTTTGTAGAATAAAAATATCGTTTGCAATTTTATATAAACTAGATTAATGAGAAGGGGCACAATGGTTTGGTGGTAGAGCGTTCACCGCTGGTGCGTGGAGTCGCTGATTCGATCCAAGCTCACGTCAATGGTCTTTGTGGTGGACAAACAGCGTGTTCATGAGGTTTCTTGGGGTTCTCCCGTTTCGTTCCACATTAGTCATTCCACCATTACATTCATTTCTCATCATCAAACGTCTCCTATAGCGTAGCCGGAATAACCGTGGGACATAAGTCTGAAAGACTTCAATTTAGTTTTCTTAGATTAATGAGAATGTGGTCCACGTAGTTTAAGACTGTTAAAATTGGAGGCGGGGAGAAAGTTAAGGAACCATATACTGAAGTTTCCTATTTCTAACATTTTTACACGATATAACAGTGAAGACATTAAAAATCCTGTGCATCATAAACTTTTATTCCCATGTTATAGTTAGATCATACTCTTAATGGCGTTTATGGCTTTAAATTTTTAATTTTGCTTTAGTTTAGTTTCTAATAGAATATATTAAGCTTACAAAATAAAGGATCCCGAAAGGAAACGAGATGTAAGCAATATTTTATATTAAAACAAAAAATGTTTTACGTTGCCTTATTCTTGACTGCGAGTTTGGATTTTGGCAACTCGTAAATAGCATGTTGTGGTTAGGTAACCAAAACGCTACTAATGCTGCTGGGTTATGTAACTTACACTTTCTGGCAAACCAATAAAATACCAGTTTGAAAATCAATCAAGATTGCCAGCCTCGGAGTGAGCATCGGACTCACAAAATGGAATATTGTAAATAAACGTTTTAAATATTGTACAGTCCGCAGCATAAAACCTGCAACATGAGCATGTAAATTTATTGTGGAACAACAAAGTCTCTTGCTCCAAAATAAGTGTGCAGGGGAGGACGCCGAGATTTCTCCTGCGTGATTCGTGCCACTTAGACATTATGTTGATTACCTGGTCTGTTAGGCGTAGTTTCACAATAAACTTACATGCTCACGTTGCAGGTTTTTTTGCTGCAGACTGTACAGGAAAACAAACATGATACTTAAATAAGAAAATCATAAGAAGCCAAGAAAATTTAATAAAAAGATTATTTTGCATTTGATGGTCTATAACAAAACATAAAATGATTAACTATTTTTAATAGAGGTGGGTTCATATGAGAAGACACACGCAAGTGGATTGATTTTAGAACTACGGAGCAAGTGGATTATCAATTTGACTTGCCGAAAGCGCTAGAAACGAATGAGGTTATATTACGGGTAAACTGCAAATGTTAAATTTTGTGACACGTTAGTTTACATAAAACCAAGAAAGTGTGCATTTGACAATGTTTCGTGAGACACATGGTACGGGGGTCAATTGTAAGAATTGCAGAACCGAATTGGGAACAATTGTGATCGGTTCCAGATTCCCAGCCAACTTGCATCGAAGTCTGTATGCATGATTATGTTTATAATATGAAAAGAAAATACTACCGAAGTGACGGTACGAGCAAGATATGAAGAGCAAATAAGTTGTACCTAAATTTAAAGCTATCGATATTATCAGAAGTACCAGAGGCAAATTAAATTTAAATGTATATTTAGTTATGGTTTTAGTACTAGATTTTGTTTAACACTAATAATTCTTATTAGCTTAAAAAAAATATCTTTAGGAAACAACTACTATAGTATTGTGCTCTACTTTATTAGGTCTACAACTTGTGATTTATATTGTTTATTGTAATATATATTGCTGCTCTCTGTAAAACATACAATTACGTTATGTGCGTACCTGACAAAACACAAGATTACACTCTACCTCGGGGTGTGGATCAATTCATTCAATTGACTTAAATTCGATCATGCATGGATTGCAATTAAAAAAAATAGAAATAATTGGAAAAATGTATCACCACAATATTTTCTTTCATTTTGAACATATGCTGTCAGGTTAATCGAAGTAGCGCTATAGTTTGTTAGCTGGTTCGTCGGGTCATACTGTGATGTGGAAATATTAGATCGAATGAGATGTGAAGATTTTGAAATATAGTTGTTTAAGAATTAGATGCATACTGTTTGCATAGGAAATGGTTCTTACTGAAGAATCTGAACGAAAAATTAACATGATGCTAGAAAATACGAAGGAAAGTAAAGGAAGGCTTGAAATAGAAATAAACGTTTAAAAAGACATTAAAAAATGACACAAGCAATAGCAACTCGAAACCAAATATTCTTGTAAACTATAGAAGTAAGAAAGGCGAAAATACAGGCAGCTACTTTTAGGTGCCTAGGTAGTAATTTTAGTAAAGATAAGCATGGAGAAAGAGTAACAAAAGCAAGAATATTTTATGAAAAAAAAACATTTGAAAGAAAAGTAGCGTAGACTATCATGACGATCCATGAATAAATAATTATAGGGGGAGGGAAGATAATCAAATATTTAATGTTGTTGTTTGAGGAAATTTATCGTCCCTTTACAGCTCCGAAGCTATGTCATAGACGTGGATGTCCAAATTAAGATAGAAACAAACGATCGAATATTTAGTGCTAGTGCCCTTCCACCGGGAATCAAACCCAGGATGATGTGCACCAAATACACACGCGCTAGTTAGTAGATAAAAAGGTAGACTATTCAACACAATAGGGCAGAAACATGAATATACGCACGAAAGCGATGGAACTCTACTACTTGGTGTGAAGTGAATCGGGGAACATTAAAATGATAACACAGTAAATCAACGAGAAAGTACTGGGAATATTAGAATCAGAAACAACAATAAGAGGGATAATTAAAAGAGGCCGAGTAAATAATAGCGTAGTGGATTACTTGATTCACGTGACTATTCATTTACTCTTTCTTGTCTGTCATTACTGGAATCCATACCATGTTATGCAGTGCATATTTATCCATGCTTAATGCATTCAAAATCACAAAAAATTGTCCTTTCAATTGCAAATTAACATGTATTAATAATACATGTCCACATTGCAAATTTTCATGAAGTACTGAACATATATGATTACACATTACATGTAACTACACTGAAAAAAAAACTAACTGAAAAACATATTTAACATGTATACATTCTGTATTTCAGGATTTAACGTCCGCTCGTATGTACGAGTAACATACTGCTGCAACGAACGAATGGTTGAACACTATATAATATAAGTACTGTACGTATAAATGTAATGGTGTCATTAACACTTTCAGCCTGACATCTTACAGTAATGAAGAATCTATGCTTTTGGAAAATCCCGACATGAGCAACTGATGGTACAAGATCTATATTCTGATATTCGTGCCTTTGGGTTTTAAGTTAGAAAAGTAGAACAGCGTTACGGACGTCTGTTATTATATAGATTGTAGGCAATCTGTGGAGCAGACCTGTAAATCTTTTAAGGGAAATAAGATATTTTAAGGGAAAACAATGAAGGTCCTATCTCTTTTCTTTCTACTCTAGGCCGAAAACTTGATCTTCCCTAATACTGCAGAAGCATAATGTAACACCTAAATGAGAAAAATAGAATTCTTTTGTAGCATACATATAACGTATGTCATACTTGAATTTACATAATAAATGTGCGCATTATGTTTACATAAAAATATGACTGGCTGTATAAATTAATTTTCTCTTTGCATACTCCTATGTCATTGTCGACCAAAAACTACGACTAAATCTAAAAGTTAAGAAGTTACATAAAATATCTCTTTTAATTATCTGACACTTAACTTTGTCAAGAAAGAGAAATAAGTTCTTCTGGAACAGCATAATAGATTTATTGCCGAGGAAAAACTATGAAATTATCTAATCAGACTATGAATGAACAATGGATATTGTGTTACAGATAAATTATATGTATTTGCTACTTAATAGAGTAGTAAGTGTATTTGATATTTGTGGTGAAGATCCAACTAAATTAGTACTATATCTAATAGCCAATATTATAATTGAAATAAATTGTTTTCCCAGACTCTCTTGCGTTCTAATCAACACCGCTACAGACAAAACAAACACATACAGTTATTGCCGAGCGAGGTTCGAGACATAACACTAATGTAAAGTAATACTACCTGTATGTTTGGAAGTTGTGTTTAATATCTGTTGAGAATGTTGCTCTCTCATTTTCTCTTATCTCGAATTTAACACTAAGTGAATCAACATTTAGGGACATTGTGTGCAAATTAATTGAGGAAATTAATGATAAGCACCAAGAGTCAAGCTAATAACTTAATAGTGAATTAGGGTATTGCATATCACTTTGCTTCATTTCATACGTTGAATAAGCAATCGATGTGTTTGTCTGAAGCCTGCGATATTAACGCTTCATTAGTATAGAAGATAGTACTTAGCCTATACAAACACATAAAGGTGCTCAGTAGAAATGTATATATGGTCAATTATATTTCAATACAGTAAAATTAGTTCCAGCTAACGAGTTAATCACATATGGCATCGATTTAATCACGTATACTTGGAGAGAGAGCAAATGTCTAAATACTGCCTCTTTGACATTATTAAATAATGATTTAATGTAAAAATTCACAATTAATGAGATGCTACGCAGAAACTGAAATGTTCAACGTTTTACAGTTAATCTGCTGTAGGGATAATAATGTAGATAAGTACTACAAGTAAATCAAGTTGGAAGAATTCGCGAATGATATACTGACAGAATGCAGGAAAAGACACACAGGTATGGTGTTATTTACCACAAACCACACGGTTACGAATCAAACGCCATATCGTATCACGAATTCACAGTATAAAAATTTCGATTGGTGGGTTCTAGCTTTGCAGTTTAAAGTATTTTCTCAGCACTGAAATTATGGGAGACATTGGTCTATAGGCACAGCTTAAAATGATATCCAAAGTACAGGTACATGAAAGCCCACCGTGCATCGACATCGACCACGGTGTTGAATGAAAGAAAATATTTGTCTGAGTATTCTGCCTAAAGGCACGTTCTAAGCAACATACCCTAACGTAGTTAAGTGGGGCTACTAAGTAAGGTATGCAGGAGTAGGGCAGCTAGTTTCTATTCATTGTGGTTTGAAAATGGATATAGAAAACTGATAATTAGGGATTAGAGTAGACGTACAGATTAAGAATTAGAATTATGGGTAATATGCATGCAAGAGCTGTGTAATTATAAATTCAGTACACATGTAGTCGATTACTCACATCAACTAATATTCATCTAAATAAAATATTAAGTTCCTACAGTGCCAAGAATCAGAATCCTCTCAGATCGAGCAATAAATCTCAAAATTCTAATAAAGATGCTTCAGGATATTAAATAGCATTAAGAAGTAATGATTTCCCTGATCATATATGCATTGATAATCTTTGAGGAAACTGCAAAACGTAATTAAGAAAAACGAAAACTACATAATACTCTAGGAAAGAAGAATATACCATTCAAGAAATAGAAAAATTTGAAGCAAAGACTAACGAATGGATTACGAAGGTTCCTCACTGGAATTGATGCACGAAACAATAATGGAAATTTGACTAAGATTTATAACTTATATATATTCTTATGGTTACAAACGCATAAATTCACTTTATCCCAACGGCACATAATGCACTCCTCGTGTTGTTAGTATTATATTTTCAATATTGAACAATTATTCACATTCTACAATAAGAATACGATAAAAAGTTGTAAATATTCTATCTGGCTCTTGATAAAACTATGTAGTAACATTAGACAAACTATATATAACTTGTAAATTTATATTATACTAAAACTTACATGATATCCTGACTGATGTTTTAACACTCAACCTAATTTATGAATCCCCTAAGGCAGGTTGGAGTGTCTGCAATGAAGAAAGAAGAAAATTAGTTTCTGAATAACAATTTAAAAACGTAAATTTTATATTTTTATACTACACTGTTCAAACTTAATATGCCAAACATACTATTTCAAATATGATCTTTCGTGATATTGATAAATAAATGAAAATTATGTGATTAAAGCGCTTGACATTAATACAATATCAGGAAGGAGGCACATGATCGATTCTACATTGCAGCAAATTCCCAGATATATATATATATATATATATATATATATATAATGTGTGTGTGTGTAATCAGGGCACAGTATCATGATTAGCAGTGCACTTCTATATGCATCTCAACAGTAGCATGGAGTACTCTGGATAGTTTCCTGGCAACAATAAAAGAAGGAAGAACTCAGAACTCCAAATACTTAGTTTGCTCGATGTTAGTGTACTTCAGTGGTTGAAATGTGCATTCTCAGCGAATTTTCAGTCATACTGCAAACTTTATGCTTAATTTAAGAAGAAGTTTTATGTTAAGATCTTTTCGCGAAATTAAGATAGTGTTAGAATAACACCAGAGTGATGTGAATATTAATTTTGTGGGTCAAAGAAGACAGACAGACATTCGGGATTCTAATGCCTTCTTTGAATTAATGACCATGAAAACAGACTTATTAAGCGTCCAAACTCACAAGATTTCTGTCACAAGTATAATATGTAAACAATCACAATTTCAGCAGGATGGGGCATGCGTGACAAGCAGCGTCGTCATTCGTTCGTTACTAGTACTACATAAGGATGATTTATGTAATGCTGGGAGAGTGGAAAGTGGACAAACGAAGTGAATACGTGTAGTCAATCCTCACTATATCTGATCCACTAAAATTGATTGCGTTTAAACTGTGTCCTCTGGTTGGATTAGGGGAAAGACAGCTGTCTTGTTACTATTCCACCTACTGAACTGAGGGTGCTGTTTGATCCATATACTTGACACCCGAGTGAAATGGTAATCGTTCGTATGTTATAAGTGTTATACCTGTAATAATTTTTTGTGGTAAGTGCTGCTTATACACTTTAGCCGTGACGTTTACTAATAACGTTAGGCTTACAGGTTAAGCCTAACTACATAAAAAGTTTTCCACATATATAACATCCCATTAAAACCAATCATTGTCAAAATGTACGCGAATGTATACTTTTATAAATCTATAATTCCATGTAAAAGATGATATAAACAAAACCATATTTATAAAATATAGAACCATAAACAAATACTTAATACATCATAGGAAAAACTACATAATCTGAATCTAAACAATCCACATAATACACTCTTCTTTTTTCTTCTTTTAATCATCTTTACACTTTTGCTATGTGCAGGTATTTATTACGGCACTTACATCCCAACAATAAGTTACCCAACAAATGCACTGAATTTCTAAGCATTCCAATCATTTCTTCCTGATGTCGCAATTCTCACCAACAAAAGTGTATTTTGCGTTCTGTTAAATTAAGTTGAAGTGATTCGTCGCAGTAAAACTTCTTATAAAATAGTTTCTGTAGCAATATGCTTATGTAGAAAATCATGAGGAATATATAATTATTGATAACTCTTTGGGGTTCATCCATTCAGTACAATCGTGGACAAAATAAAACAACATAGCACTACTTTGCATAATCTTTAGTATCTTAGAGATTACAGAACTCAGTGGCATTTATCAGTAACCACCAATTTCTTTTGATCATTTAACCTTCCAAACTATGATATGAATAAATATCAGAAGTCTTATAAAGCGACTATGATCATCTGCAATAGGTATAAGCAACAACGATGAGGGATATCAAAAAAACGTTACCTTTTAGAATAGATTTAATGTTCCAAGAATATATTTAATCTCTTGCATTTACCCTCTACTCAAACTAAAAGTAGTGGAAGTCAATCATTTTTGCTTTCAACGTTGATCGCTATAGAGTAAAAATTTTACCAGATAGCGAGAAGCAGTTTTGTCCCAAGAATATTTCTATTTCCACCAAATCTCTCTACTAAAACATGAAGTAAAATTATTAGTTTTCATAGAGCAGAAATGGTACGAAATAGTGAGAAATGGCTTTTCGATATGGCTGCAGCATCCCAAGAATAAGTTCCTTCTCTGACTTATCCCTCTATTACAACTGAAGTTTTTAAACCTATTGGTTTCGGTTTCAATATCGAATTTGCATAACTTGGAAGCCTGTTATTAATGTAATTTCTGCCTAAATTCTGTGACTTTTTTCATCCGGACTTTCAAGAAAAGCAACACTTAATAAGCTTCTAGTTTGGGTTTGGATTGATAGGACTTTCTCGATTATTTTCAATTCCTAAATTGTCTGAAGAAGGCATCAGCTGCACAAAGCTGGAGCCAGGCTGTTACTCAAGTTTGCATCCAAGGCTATGATATGATATTACAAGTTCAAAAGACTTGCGCAGTGATCCTTTAGGGACAATACCCTTAGTTTTACAATAGTTTTAAATGAAAACTTGATGATCTTGTTGAAAGTTCTAGTGATAAGTATTTAGCTTCATTTATGAAACTATATGAACAAAATGTTAAAAGTATATACTAATGGACTTTTAAATAGAATGCATTATAATTATAGAAAACATAGTTAAAATTTAGGAGTTAACAATAGTTTTATGCTATTACAGACTTACCTCATTAAAATTTATCTTATCATTGTCAAGTTGCTAATGATAATGAAATGATTGGTGAGTATATATTTTAATGTCGTTCTAACCTTAATAAGTGAGAGGGTATGGAGTCTGTTTATAAGTTTAGTTGAAGTGACAATCTCTTAGTATTACAAAAATAGTTTCTTTCAATTTTCTCGAAACTACATGTAAGGATTTACCCTCAGGCTTGTAATTTTGTTCAGCTTAATGAGATTCATCTATTGATATCTGATCCATCTAAGGACTTTTCTCCATTACACCCTGATATTATTGTAAAACTTTCTCTTTTTTCCTGTAGTACGTAGCAAACCAACAAAAGCAAATATGCAGACTATCAATAGAATAAAACTTTAGTTTATATACAATGCTTCATCTTTGAATGTTTGTGTACAATTCTTTTATGACATGTTATTTCTGACAAACTTTTGAAATAAACGTTTTTAAGGAAAGGAATTTTTGGCACTGTTCAGTTAAAATTGAACACAATGCTTGTTCCTTTCTTTTCGAACTTCCTGTGTCTCCAGAAGATTCTTGATGGTGCGTTGCTTTCTTCTTCGCTATAATAGAAAAGACATTCTTGGAATTTCAGGCTTTTAGCTCTTCTTCTGCGCTTCATGGATTTTCAATGACTTTATCAGTTCTTAAGATACGAAAAGTTGATCTCTTACTATATACTTCTTTTCCTTTCTTTCTTGTATTTTTTTAAAAGAAAATCTTTTCAAAAATCCTCAAAGTGCTTTCACATCAAGTTCCTGTATATTATCCCCCGAAGCTAAAGAGTGCTTACTAGCTCTTTTCTTCTTATAATTTCCCTTCAAAGAAAAAAAAAACGTGGAAAAGAAAAGAAAAATCGTTCGTGAGAAGGTTTCAGTTAATTTCTTTCATCAGTTAATGAGCTTAAAAGAATCATCAAGAGATTAAGAGGTGCGTTATTTATGTTCAGTTTTTTTTAATCCAAATTTTATCGTGTGGTAACAGCTTCCTCATGAGAGGTGTAAAGTTACTTGAATTATCTTATTCATTCAACATGCTTTTAATTGAATTGAAGGCAAACGCAGGACCCTTAAGAAAATGATTATTTAAAATTAATTAATGTACTGAATTAGCTGATTGATCTGTAATTTAGCGCTCCTTTCAGCATCGAGGTCATACAGTTTAACGTGGTATTCGAACCACACGAGGTCCTATAGGAATCGACCCCGGGATTCCGCACCAAAGCCGCGTACGCTAAATATATAGCCATGAACAAGTCCTAATGTACTAAAGCACATTATTATTGTTTCGCAGTAAGATTTTTCAGACAGATTACAAAGAATTAATAGAATATAATCAATTATTATATTCTTATAAAAAGATCAGCGTAACACGATCAATACAGATAATTGATTTGAAACCAACTATTAATAAATTGATGAACCACCCTATTTTAATATCAATCAGAAATTGTGGTGACATATTTACTAATGGTTCGTTCTAATAAGCACTCTTATAGTTTAAAGTGGGACGTTAGGAATCCCACTCATGACCATGTACACCATGTATGCATGCGCCAGCGATAGACCAGCAAAACGACTCTCGAACAATAGGCTATTTCTTCAGACGACCATCATTCACTCCATTTGCACAAAATTGCATTAGTAATTTTGCTAATATTGCACTGGAATTTTCATACTAAAACTTCACATAGAATATTAATAATGACTTCACAATATGACGTTATAAATGTATGTTGCACATAGGAAGTAATGGTATTCTATAAAGTTGAATTCCGTTCACGTAATTTTCTCGATTCAGCTACAACGAATTACTCATATTTCTCAAATTCATACATGGCTCATACATTCATATTGTGAAACTTTATTAATTTTTCTTGCCAATGTCCAGGAAGTGATAATCTTTGTACTCAAAGAGGTTAGTTGCCTATAAAAGTTGACTTTATCGAGTAGACAATTGTATTGAGTGACAAAGGTTTCTTAGTTAACTTATTTTTATTGAATTTAATATTTATTAATACAGCTCCCGTGTGGCTATGTGGTTAGCGTACGAGTCTTCGATACTAGAGACGTAAGTTTGATTCCTGGTGAGAGCTCATATGGTTTGGATCCTACTTTAAGTTGTAGATCCATATCTCAAATAGTCTTGATGGTGAAAGGAACGCTAGACTAATCCAGTTATCCAATTTATTAATAAGCAAAAATAATGTTTTAATATTTGAAAATGGTATAATGTGTTTTGTGATGACCTATGATGGTATATATTCAAATTTAAAGATAAAAATTCAATGTCGTTATTCATCCAGTTGAACAGAGGAAACCTTTACGGTGAGTGAAACTCAAAATACGTATTCAGAATTTGAAGCAGAAATGTTAATTATTAGCTCACGCCAATTAAATATACAAGTAAAATTATTTTTTATGTGGTACTATATAGCTCTAGGTTCTAAAAAAGCAACTTCAAACACTAGAGCTATATCCCAAGTTTAATAGCAACTCTTTTCAACTTTTACTTATTCTTCTAGCTTTTACGAAAACACGAGTTTTTGAGAAACAAAATTTAAGCCACTAGTAAACTGTCAATTTATACTTTGCTTCTAGAAATTAACTTCTTGAATTCCGAATTTTTTTTTTTAAAAAGCAATGTTCTAAGGTTATGCGTGTTTGACTAAAGGAAACAGGTGATTAATGAAAGTAATCTAAAACGTTCTGAAGTCAGTATGTGGGAGGGAACGAAGTAATCTCCAGAAACCTTACGTATATGATAACATTCATCACAAACTGACAAAGAATGGGATCAAGAAAGGAACCCATTTTACCGCAGATGAACGCTCTATCACTGAGCCAACGTGAAGCCCCAGCAATTGCGAATTAGTAGCAAAGCTTAAATTCCGTATTGTGTACTTAATTGTCAATACATTTTTCATAATATCTAACATATTCTAAACAAGCCATTATGCTTCTAAGTAATCCGTATTACTTTTTTCAATATACAATTTCTGCACTCAATTAGTGTCCATTAACAAATTAAGGTATAATTACTATTATTTCTTTGTTGTATAAGTTTACTCTTCTTTTCGCTTAGGAGAAAATAATATTATATACTATTTCCTACAGCTCATCTTACGACACAGAATATTAATGCTATCTAAACCCAATTTTGTTAACATTCACCATTTTTAAAAACAATCTAATTTAAGATAACACATTTTTAACTTCGAAATGATAATTATGGTATAATTAAAATAAATTAACTCTTACCTGACGACATTCAAGCAGAAAATGTGTAAAATTTAACATGTAAAACTTGTACAGCAACGCAAATTCCTGAAATATTTCACTACACAAGCAGTGTGGTGCACACTCGATTTTGAACTACTTGTACGAGAACATCACCTGAGTTTTGTTGACAAAAGTCTTTAATTGCTTGCTGGCTACAGTCATTAAGAGCGACGTCATAGCACCCAAACTTCCTGTTATTAGTGCGCCTCGCTGTCTGCTGTCTGTTCTAATATTGGTAACAAAGTTCTTTGGGAAAGATGTTTTGTGTCGGTAGGAACGACTCACAGGAATTATTAGTCAGTCACAAGGTAATGTTTTGCATATCGAAACTTTAAATGAAACATCGTAATTTAATAACACGTTAAAAATATATTTTATCTTGTATCTCTTTCCCCGCTGTAATTTAAGCAAAGGACTAACTGAAGAGCATATGAGCTTATAGAGATTTTTTTTTAAATCCCCATTAGCCTAGAATTTTTTTCAATTACAAATGTCATTGACTAATTTGGGGTCAGCGTTCAGCTGGGTTTTTCAGCTTCGCGTTCCTTTACAGCAGCGAGGCCACATGAGACGTTAAGCTACAGTTTAACGTGGAATCCGAACCATATGAACTCTCATCAGGAATCGAACCCAAATCTTCCACGTCAAAGGTGCGTACGCTAACCGCTTAATCACGAGAGAGCTCAAAAACTAATAATGTATCTCTCCAGTTAAAATCGGAAAGTTATTTTTTCTGTATAATGAAATAGTCCGGATAACAGGATTTACAGAAGATAAATATATTTTTTTTTGTATGTCAGATACATTTTTTTCTCAGTGTATCCTGTATTACTTACAGTAAAGTTAATTATGGCAATTGGGTGAGTATATTATTGCAAGTCTACTCAGCATGTGTATAAAGACAAAAAGTTTTTTAAATATTCCTCTTTTTTCCTTCAGACTGAAATAGGAAATGCAAGCAAAGTATGATTTAAAATAATTAGAGGAGTGTAAAATGCTGAAAGACGGAAGGTAAAATTGTCAGAGAATCCACATACATGATGTAGTGTACTATAAAGCTCATAGCACACTACCCAGAACTGAAGTAACAATTTGTAATATTTCGTCATGAGTAAAATAATAAAAATATGTAAAACAATAATAAAGAATAACCTCTATATACTATGTTTATACTGTATAATTTCACTACCTTACTCTCTCTGAATTTCTCCTGTTGCTGCTTGTAGAACTCGTTATTTTCTCAATTTTCAAAGTAAGTTAACGAGCTATGAATCCTAAGAAGTTTACACGCAATATGAGCTGGAAAGAATTGTAGTGTTTTGGGGGCAATTTTTCTATCTCATAAATAAACATCTCATGCCTTACGCTGTATCACTACTCAGAACGATGTTTAGCAATATATTTATCGGTGACATAATAGCAATAAGTTCATATATTGAACGAATCCAATAGATTATTTCGTGAGCCCAACAGATAGGCACCTAAATAACACACCAGTTCATGATGAATAAGACCATTCGTTGTTCATTTTTTTAAGTTGCAAACATCAAATCTAGATTTTAAAAAAAAAAGGATATGCAATTGCAATATAATGTACGTTTACTTCAATAAAGTAACTCTTATAGGGTTATAACAAGACAAAATAAACTAATAACAACTAATTTTGCCAATTTGAAAGACGAATGATTTGTTTCCTATGAATAATTGTAAGCTAATTCTCCGCGACTAACTTTAAGTTTACAGTATAGTATGTTTTATTCTTCATTTTCTTATGATTTATTATGTTATCTCCTAGTTTAGGTAAAATTTCGAATTTCATTGAATCTATTTTTGGCTCCTTTACACTCTTCTGAATTATTGTGTCGTTCACTCAACAATGTCACAGAGCATAAGAGTTTGAAACATATCCATAACTAAAAGCTAGGATAACAAGTAATCTAGTTTGATCTATAAGGGAGGATCTGAAACTTAGGTTACAACGTCGATGTTTCTGGAGTTTTGTCTGTTAAAGAGGAATGAGAAGTGTGCAGTAATTTTAATATCTGCAGTTGGCAACTATGCATAGTTTCAGCTACCTGCCACCTACGATGCTAGTTGCAGGCAAACACAAATGGCGACACGTTTGCAAAACTGGTCTCGCGAAGAAGTTCGCTCAGTTATTCGATTTCTGTAGGCGAAACATGTAACAGCGGAAGAAATTCACCGGTATCTCATAGAGGTTTATGGAGAGACTGTAATGTCTCGTCAGCATGTCACCGAGAGCTTCACATTGTTCACGACAACGCGCGGCCGTATCCAGTTCAGAAGACCACCACGCTGTTGAAGTAGTTTTGCTGGGACATGATCGACCACCCTCATTAGAGCTCGGACCTCGCTCCAAGCGACTTTCGCCTGTTCCTGCATTTGAAGGAGCACCAAGGAATATGTTGCTTTATTTCACATGAGGAGTAAAACAAGTCGTGACAATGTGGCTGGACCCACAAGGACAGGATTTTTACCAGGAGGGGATTTTCAAACTCATCCCATGATACGACAATGCCTCAACCGATAAGGAAACTATGCCGAAAAATAATCCAATCTATGTATTATCTGTTGGCTGTGTTGGTTGTATAAAATAATATATACATGTTTCAATGCAGGCTTGTAGTCTTACTTTGTGATCAGTTCTCGTGCATAAAATCCACACCTTTCTCACTATTCGTACTCTGAGTATGTATACATATTTTGAATAGACCAATAGTTGTTTCCATAACCTAATTTTTATATCAAAATATATTGCTTAACTGCCATCTCTCTTTTATCGCAACTCACAATGTAATTTCTGTTTTTGAGTCTAATTTACTGTATTTATGATATTTTAGATATTTCAATATATCCCATAACATACTGGATGTCAAACATTTACGTGTAATTCTAGCAAGAGAAAAAAATGAAATGAAATGAAATCTTTAAGTTTTACGTCCCACGTTTATGCCGGTTAGGCTAAAGGAGGCGGTGATGATGAGAGATAAGTGAAACGAAGAAAGTGGGAGGAAACGGAAGAACCCCGAGAAAACCAACGAGCACAGTGTTTGTACACTACAAAGTCCACATGGCGCGAGCTAGGAGGTCAACGCTCTACCACTGAGCCAACGCGCCCTCTCTAGCAAGAGAAGTTATACTGAAATAATTGTTTATAAGTTTTTTCAGACAAGAAAGCTACAAAACTCAGTCGAATAGTACCGAAATGTAGTTTGCTCATATTACGTTGACCAAGTTGAAGAACAATTTTAGGAGATGCACATTGATAGTCGCACATGCATGCATGCAGGTAGTTTTTTCTACTAGTTAATTATAGGGACTCCTACTAAATTTTTACTAATTACTTAATATTTATATTAAATATTTGCTGCAGAACAACATTTCTTTTTTGTTATTTGATTATTTTTATAGTCGGAAAACAAGTTCTGGAGTCTTCAAAAATATAAAATATATAGATTTCTATCTGCGTACTCCCTTCATGATAGCAGACTGTTCATACCATCTCTTTTTAATTCTTTTTTTAGCGAAGCAGATGCGAAACGTAACTGAACTGGTAATTAGAGGTAGGATAGTGGGAATGATTTTCTTGATTGGGATAGTTGTTGATTCACCAAATTATATCATCATGCTAGTAGTTATGTCACGTGCTAATAGCAGAATTCTTACGTGATAATATTTTCATTTAAAATTTGAGCCATCTTCGCGAACAAGTAGCTAACACAGGATGCAAATAACCACTCGCCCGGAGTGAGTGGTTCATCGGTCCGGGCGAGTATTTAATATCATACCGAAGGTAAGTAAATAATTTCTATTGTGGGATGTTGACTAGTAGCTTTCTTCTTGGGCTAGTAAAATTTTGTTGTCTATTTGCATCCCTGAGCTAATACGTGTGATTTCTGCGCTCATAATTCCGGATTCTATCTTGGTAGGTCGTTGGACTCAGATACAAACCCAAATAGTAATATCCCATTTGAAGAAATAGGTTGTTTGTTTCTCATAAAGGGTCAGTGCTGATAATAAAGATTATCTAATTCCAGTATTTCGCTTCCCAACAAAATATATGCTTTGAGAGCTTCAAGGTTGTAATCATGTACTGAGCTAAACTACAATAATCTCTTGATTATTTTCCGCACTCATACTTTATCTGTTTTCTTCTTTTATGAAAAGCAAATCTACAACGATAGAATAAGCGATAAATCGTTGAAAAACTTCAATCACAAATAAACTTACAGAAGACGGTTTTTGATATTAGAAACTATACAATTAAGCTCTTTGTGAAAAAGTAAACCCACAAACCTCTAGATACAGAAAGCTACTACTTACTAAGTCATTGTTGTGTGTGTATATCCCCTATTCTATATAACAATTATTCAAAAGCATTTTCGTGTTGATTTATGACTTCGATCCAGTTTGCAAATTACGGTACGCAACAAAATTTCATTTTTCCTCAAGTTTAGATGAAATCGACATTTATGTTTGAGAGGGTGCTGAAAACGAAACAAAATGGTCATTAAAATGTAAGTTTAGCCGGAGAAAATTCAATAAAGACGTAATTACTTTGCCTGTCATTTACATTGTGTTGAACATTGATGAGTGTCCAACAACAATCAGCTAACGTTGATTCACTCCAATTTTCACGGTGCCCTTTTTAAATACTTGATTTCTTTCTTTCTTTTTTTGTTTTTTTTTTGTGTGTGTGTGTGTAAGCGTTCTCCATGTTCGTCGCTTACAGCAACATTGAAGAAGATGTTCAAGTGAGAATGTAGGAAGTCCAACTTCGAGGACAAGATACACTTCATCCTTTCATAGCACTGCAGAGAATTTTACACAAGCTCTCTATAGTTTTCTGCATTATTACTTTTAAAAAATTTGACGGATACTTGAAGAAAGAAGTTTCAGGTTAACTCTTCACAACCTGCCAGGATATTGTTGTAATTTTCAGTCTTGAAGAGTTTAAGCACTTACGGACAATTCCAACAGAAAACTAGCAACAAAGTTTATAGAAACCCTATTGCAAGCCAAATAAGAGGGCAGTGGCTTTGAAATTACCGAAAATCTATCACTTAAACGCATCATAGTTTACTCTGCAACTGTTTCATGTTGTCATATGCTTCCTTCATGTAAGCTGAATAACCATAGCCGGTGGTATGTCAGGATGTCAAAACTGACTTTTCTTGTTTGAAATGCCGTGTATTATTAAAGTTGCCATACAAAAGTAATAATTTGTTGCGTGGGTTAATGGTTGTCTCTAGATCACAAGAACAGCAAACCACATGGAGAATCCTTTATGATTCAATCATAAACGAAGATTCGAGACACAAGCTAATCAACATAGCTATATAAAGATCCCAGGGATTGTCATGGTCTCCTATTTTGCAACCAAAATACAGGCTGTAGGCATTCCTAACTACAGGCGTTATAGTTTGCTTTTGCAATTTCAAAGTTACCTGTCAGCAAATATAACAAAACTTATCAGTAGAGTATAACCACTTACGAGACAAATTGAATTAAGCCTCACTTTCTTACTTCACACAAATTAAACTAAACAGAAGCACTTTGTACAACAGTTCCTAAGTATACATTTTTGACCACTTTCGGAACAAATATATCCGGGCATATAACAAACATAAACTGTGCTCATTTATCTAGTGGACCCACTACAAGATACAAACTCCTCTTCTCTCTTTTCTCGTTGCTGGATGGCGGTAGCAACCAGGCTAGAAATAGACTACAAACATACAACAATTCACCAAGCATATTATCTGGAATGCTCAACATCATGCTACTTACTATTCCGGATTCTCGCAAGCAAATTTGAAAAGGTCAAATACGATAATGGTTTGGTGCTAGACATGCTTTATGTTTAAAACTCTCTGGTATCCCAACTAAAAATGAAAGTACATTATACTATGTAAAAAAAGTACTTAAAACTATTTTCCTTTCTTCTTTTTGGTTTATTTCCCTTTCTTTTATTTTTACTCTACGCGTCGGGGCAAGTGTCAATATTTCCCTACATTATCTCACTGTCAACTGTAGTGTATGTGATGTATCGTTTGAAAACTCATACTTTATCTTTGTAGCAATGTATAATTCGCCTCAAGCACTTAAAAAGTTCTGAGTCCATACTGCAATCCATTAGCAGTATTTTAGGTAGGTATGCAACTCTTAATAGGATATATCTTTTCCCTCATATCTTGGAAACTAGAGATAATTTGCGATTTTCGTGGTCATTTGGTAAAGAGGAATATTTTTAAAATACATTTTTGTTGTTGGTTAGTATTGTCTACAAAAATTCCTTATCCACATTTGACGCGCCGCCCAACTCCGCAGATAATCAGGAGATTATTGCATTCTTCATAATAAAGCCTCGAAAAGTTTAAGTTGAACTGCCAGCAATTGTTTAAGTTACGGGTTGTGTGGTCAAAATAGAGGAAGTTTCATCGGCGTTGTTAATAGTTTACTTGATTGCAGCGAATTTCACTTTAGTAATTCCGTAATTACTTTAATGACTCTCGGTGGACTCGTACTACGAAACACATTTGATTTCTCTTAAGGATCAGACATCAAAACAAAGGATACATATATACTGCTTGAGTTTAGTAATCTCATAGAAAGAAAAGACCAGTATGGTTAGTTTACAGTCATTGACGCAGCAATTAAGTGATTAAATGTTATTTGGCTAATAACCATAAACACTATAAATGACTTCTGTTTTTTGAATCGACATAGTGAATGAGGGACAATTTATACTGTAAGAAATAATCTTGCATGATGGTCTATGCATCTGTCAACAGAGTTAAAAATAAGCCCATGTAGTGGTTTGGAGGATATGTTAATAGTAGGTCACATACTTGATAACCTTGGTATTATATTAGGAGTTAAAAAAACAAAACATCAAATTCAAGTAATAATAATAATAATAACATGCAGTATTTTATGAAATGTTGTCAACCTTGCAGAAAATGTTTACCTATGCAAGTGACTAAATTATGGTATTATTAACATTTGTTTGGTCATGTTTTATGTAATCCCACAGTTAATGATGTCAAATTAAACAGAAGTCAACTCAGTACACCAACTTGTTCTTGAGATAATTATTCTTAGATTCATTTGAATATGAAGTTCAGTTTTGCGAACTTATTTCATGTTGTTAAAACCTATGGAATAGTAGAAATATAGAAAATTGACCCTTAAAACGAGAACATATTGTCATCTTATCTTCTATTTGCTTCACACTTTACATGCAACTCTAGTTTACTTTCAATTGATTTTCTTATAATAAATCGAAATACCCTATCATTAGAAATTCTACGAAAATAAAGTATACTCTAACTATCGTGAAAATATGACAGAACTTGTACCAGGGACTCGGAGCAGTAATGTCAATTCAGATTTTGTCAAGAGGGAGCAAGTGTGTCAAGAAGTTTCATTTTCTTCATGAGTATATCAGTATACAATTTATTAAAAAACATGGTTTTCAAAGTCAGGGAGAAGGGAATTAACGAAGTATATATATTAACTTTTACTTTAATTGTGTTTCTCATTTACACACACACACACACACACACTTCTGTTTTGCTGACTGAAATGAGTGGTGGAGAATCCCCTCAAAGTACCTCAAGGCATATCATAGGTGCATTAGTAATATAGGTAAATTAAGATGTAAGTTGAGCTAATTGAAACAATCTGGGTCTACTCAAAGTGCTCTATTAGTAAAAATGCTACATTCGAAACTCAATTTTAAGAGAGTAGCATCACAGGTTGACTATATATATATATATATATATATATATATATATATATATATATATATATATAGATGAAGAAGAGAGGGATCAGAAAGTCTAAAAACACTATTTCTAATTTGCACCACTGTTCCGTTTAACCCTGTATTAATTGAATACCTGATAAAGTAAAATTCATGATTAATCACAATGCTGCACTACATAGTATGAAACTATTCACACTTCACAAATGTATGAAGTCACTACGAAACAAAATGCATACATGCTTAGCATAGTTAAGAAATTCTATGTTTTGTGCTGTGAATACCTAATGAAGTAGGATTAGACTATTTTATTTCAAATTGAACAATTGAAAATACACATATTTATCTAACACGCTCTTATGAAAAAAGTAATATCTTTGATCCTGTATAGTACAAGAAGTAATAGAAGCCATACTCGTTGATAAATATCTACGTATATTTGTTTTAGAAAACACTAAAAATGCTCGTTAGTTTTACTTCCTATCTACAAACCTTTCAGCAATTAACAACTTATATCAACAGAAATGAAATATTGCCTGCTGGCTTCCGTAAAGAACATGGCACAATCACAGCCCTTTTAGAAATTACAGATTCAATTTTGAATTCAATAGAAAATTTAATGGTAACAGTTTTGGTCTTGTTGGATCTTTCGAAGGCTTTCGATCTGGTAAACCATAAACTCCTACTGGCCAAAATGAAATATTACAACTTCTCGGAATCAGTTATTAAATGGTTCTACAATTCTCTCTCTTGTAGACAGCAACAAGTAATATAAAGCGGAGAAAAGACTCAGGTATCTACTCAATCCCTGATAAACGCAGGAGTTCCGCAAGGTTCAATATTAGGTCCCCTATTATTTTCACTCTTTTCAGCATATTTTTCTACAGTCATAAAACATTCATCAGTTCACTTCTATGCGGATGATTCACAAATCTTCATCAGTAGTACACCTGAAAATATTATGGACACAATAGAGTTACTTAATAGGGACCTTTCAGCTGTTAGCAACTAGTGCCTTAAGAATGGTCTTTTACTTAATTCATTAAAATGTGTTTTCAATGTATTGGGGACATCACATCAGTTGAGCAAAGTTAACCCTGGTGACCTAAAAGTAACTGTAGTGTATTCCAATATTCCATTTTCTCCCTTTGTAAAAAACCTAGGCTTAATAATAGACCAAGGGCTTAGCTGGAATAAACATATTTCTGAGCAATGTATTAAAGCTAAGAGCATCTTACGACAGCTTTATAAATTAAAAGCCTATTTGTAGCAAGAAACAAGACTATATCTTGTTAACACTCTCATTTTGCCTCTGTTCGATTACTGCGATTCAATATATGGTAGCTCTTTCTCCACTCAAAATACTAGGGCAATTCAGAAAATACAGAATTACTCTAAACGATTTTCTCTCAATTACAGAAAGTCTCAGCACATTCTGCAATGAAAACAATATTCTAACCATGTCCCGAAGACGATATCTCCGATACTGTTGTTTACTATACAAAACAAATTCACATGAAACGCCACCTTATTTGCATCATAAATTAGCATGTAGGTCAGAAATTCACCGTTACAATACCCGAGGAAGTAATAAACTGAATATTCTTTAAAAATAACAGAGAAGACATTTTCAATTTCGGCAGGGAGAATCTGGAACTCTCTACCAAAGTCAATCACTGACAAACCGTACAATTCGTTTAAATCATCACTCCAAACATTATTATTTACAGATCAGAGACAAAGCATTGGCACACATGAAATGTTTACTACAGTATGAAATTGGGCTGAAATTGGTATGAAACTGGACTAGCAGTATGAGTATAGTCTTTTTTACATTTACATTTACTGAGTGTTTTGTTATTCTTAGTACTATTGAATGTATCATGTTATGTTGTTATTTGTATCTTGTATCTTATTTGTATCTTTGTTTTTTCTTTCTTTTCTTTGTAATGATGACAAGAGTTAGGTGGCAGAGCAGCCTCCAGCTGAACCTCGCCCGCTGAAATAAAGAGAAATTCAATTCAATTCAATTCAAACCTTTTATAGTTGTAATTTTGAGAGAGTATTAGAAAGTTTTCAACGGAATTATACATCTAAAGTCCTCGAATATTGTTTTCTAAATGCTAATAGAACAAGGAGGAATTTTGTGTCGTAGAGCATTGATTTTCTTTGTGGCTGAGATTCCTTTTGAGGCAGGAACATGTGTTCTCACATGTTATTGTAGAAGCACCAATTGATACAGCTAACGCATATCATTTATACTCATTAGGGTAAGCACTTTTATACGAATAGAATATATCCAAGTTCTTTAACCTGTTACTACTGCTCCTGTTGTTGGATAAAATATTATATTAACTTTAACTACTTCAATTCCTAATTCGAAAGTTTGTTTATTGCAGCCTAGGAGATTCAATAATGGCAATAATTCGAAACTGTTCAAAAATGCTTCTTATTATTAAACTATTTTGTGCTTTTAAATGCTATTCATCATTTTTTTGTAAAGCTAGCGTTGGTTTATGATACTGTATGGTCGAACGACTCACTAAAAGATTTCTTTAAGTGATTTTGTTTAAACTTGAGTCATATTTAGAGAGTCTTTAATAACAATATCTTTCAAAGACAAAGACAGAAGAATCTTAAGAATTCGCTTCAACGGAGGGAACTCAGGATCGGGCATTTTAGTGCAAATCTTTTTAGTTTGTCTTAGGCTGTAGTAAGCATGTTGTCAATCTAGACTGTCCTTGCTGCTCCAAAATTGGCAGACAAAACCTCAGAACTTGACCTGGTTTTGTGAGATGTTTTTCTCTGTATTGTAATGTATTGCTAGCTGGCTTAAATGTTGATCGGATTTATAGCATTAGAGCGGTAATGATACAGACACAGAAGTCTAATGTGCAATACTTTCTTAAATGTTCCGTATCTTCAATAGATAACCTAGTTATCTACATGAATTGTTCTTCCTTGACAAAAGAGAAGAAATAACCCTCCAGAACAGATATTGTATCACCAAAATTCTCTTGAATAGTTGTTACCTTTTCTCAGAGTCCAGTCCAATGTTAATTTCAACCTCATAACATTTACATTTGTGGTACTCTGTATTTTCTGAAAAACTTGTAGAGTAACTTGGATAACTCAAAACACTCTTTCACATTAAGGATCGATGAACAACTATAGGACAATTTTTGAATTATCACAATATGAAATTGATGATCATAGCAATGAATATAGGGAGTGGGTTTTTAAAATTTTTATGTAATAGTTTTTTGGAAACCTCCATTATATCCTGCTATCACACTACAACCGTCATAACACTGATGAACAGTTTCTTCTTCTCGAAATCCTCCTTTTCAGATGTTAAAAGATTTTTTTCTAGTAACCCCTTAGCTGATAAGTCCTATAAGTGAAAAACTCCAATAAATGTTCACAAATCCCATAAATGTGAATTCCGGAAGTAACAGCTTATTTCTATTATTTCCGATTTTAGTAGAGAGATTAGGAGTGTAGAGAGATTTTAGTAGAGAGTTGAAGACAAAACATATTCTCGCAACACTTAATTGATTACAGAAAATCGTTTCTGGCTATCTGTTACGATTTTTTCAAATTTTATACGATCAACGTTAAAAACGGAAGAAGTTGATTTCTTGCCACCCTTAATTTAAGTAGAAGGTTAAGAGAGACTGAATGCTAAATTGATTCAAAGAAACAAAACAAATTTTCTCGCTATTTCATACCGTTTCGTTTTATGTAGGTCAATATCGAAACCAGAAATTAGAGGATTTCTATCACCTCCCGTTTTAGTGGAGATAAAATGTACTTTCAAGATACTTAATCGATTTTTAGAAACTGCTTCTCGCTATCTATCACTGTTTCCGCTCTATAGTGATCAATGTTAAAACTAGAAGAAATTGATTTTTGTCACTTTTAATTTGAATATCACGTAGGTCTACATTAACAAATTCGATTCCTAAGTTTGACCTTCTACTTCCTAGAAAAATATTGACTGTGATTTACAAATAGTCCTTGAGATTTTGTTTTTGTTTCTCATGGACGGAAACAAGGGCAGAGTAAACATAAAAAGGAGTTTTGCCGAACCAAACTCCGATTAAGTTCAAGAAGTGGCTCATCGAAATTACAAAATTACAGGAAAATTGATTGAATTATACAAAATCTTAGTATCAAACAAATAAAAATGAAAATAAAGGTCATCACTGTATGCTGACTAATTACGCAGAATAATAAGGTCTAATCTTGCACTAGTGAAGATGCATAATGAGGACATAATATGAAACCAGCACTAAACCATAATATGTCAGTGTTTTAAATATACTATCTTAGTAGCTAACCTAGGAAGTGTGTAATGCAATAGAGAAGAAACAAGTGCTAGTTGATTCTATCAACATTGGATGGTGCCTCACAACGTATCGTTCCTTTGGGGGCTTGGTGCTATCCTATTTCAGGGGCTATAAATTAATAAAATATTCAAAAGAAATATGTGAATTAATTTCAAAATAGGATTGTACAAGTAATCAAACTGTATCAGAATCTTATCTTTCATATGTGTAATAAAATAGAAATATGCAAGGCAAAGTATGCTCCTTATCACGTAATATTCCATAAGGAAGACATGATGAAGTGAAGTGCTTTGTGAAGACAGTGTTCAAAGTGATCATGAAAGTGTACTCACCGTCGTCGACTCGCCTGCTACGTACGGTCGCACTACCGTGCTTCCTCATAAGCCTCTACTAAGTTCTTGATCTGAATCAAATTAGTTAGGTGACCACCTAGCACAAGTTTGTGTTTCATAGTCGGTCCGTATTTTATACACTATAGTGTTTATATCAAGCCACATTCTCCGTCACAATCGTAAGGTATAGAAACAAGTTTATAATTCCATTGAAACAGTTTTGATTATTTCTGAATATGACAGTTGCTAACACTAAATAGTTGAAACGTACTATTTTTGAACATTAATACAATGTAGAAGAATAAGAAAAGCAGAAAAGTAACAAGTATTTACGAAATATAATTGCAGCTGAAGCAGGAAAATGAAACAGAAGTAATTCTAAGTAATTCTAAGTGAGGTATATTAATATAATCGTAAGTACAGGGTGGGGCAGTGGATCGGGAGATTTTAGAAACATTATTACCAGAGAATAATGAACTTTATTTGGGTGTAACAAGTTGTAATACAATCTGGACAGACTAAACTTTAAAGAACTGAACAGAAAGCAGTGTTTCACAAAATAATAGTTTAAAAAAATAGATTGCAAAAGAAAAGAAAATTATCACAATGATGATTTTTTTGACAGAATTTTCTTGGGTCTGTATGTTAATTCCAGAACTGAAACGTCGTATTCACGAAGATGGTTAATGAATGTGTACTGAGTGTTACTGATTACCGCGGAATGGCGTCCATTTGCAAAACGTCACGTTTGGGAAGTTATTTTTTCGGTAGAACATCATTTTCTTTATTTATTTCGTGCCTCTTTTCTGTTCGGTGACTTAGTGACAATTAACTAAGCGTTTTCATGTCTAGTTCATGTTTCAACTTGTTACACCCAAACAAATTTCATCTTTTCTCCTTGTTTCTAGTTGTTTCTCCAATTGTATTGTAGATTAGTACATTACTCAAGTTAGTTTTAAGTCACAGTACATTGCATTCACACGGCATTTGTCTGGGCTGACTAGCGTAGTTGAGAGATCTAATGCGTTAGTTGGGATATTGAAAATTTGTCTCTTGCGGGATCGAATAATTGTTTACGTATTTCCATCATTATTACCATAATTTGTTTTCGTCTTCTTTATCCAAAACAATAGCGCTGGGGAATGTAAGAATTAAAAAAGTACAATAATATGTCTTAGCCTTATTAAGACGTTTCATAAAAATCTTTCGTTTCTATAAAGAGTCAGCAAAGATCAGGGATACCTGGCTTGCACGATCACGTAGCATACGCGAGATATTTTTTGTAGGATCATTGCTCGTTATGGGACTCTACGAGGGGCGTTCATTTAAGCTTAAATATTGTTGCCCCTCCTTTAGGCCTAGCATAGAAGGAACCCTCTAATAGCAGAAATGCATGGACTTTCAACAAGCAACGTAGCAGCAGATTTCTCCGGAGCTCTTTGTTTATATTCAATATCACAATGTACGTAGGCTCTTGATCACAGGACTTGGATCTTCATGCAAAACTTCTCATCAAAGTAAGAATGTTTTATCTCTATCTCTCTCTCTCTTCTTTTTCTTCTTCTTCCTCTTTATTTTAGCTTAACTTCCTACGCCCATACTCCATGATTAAGGGAGACTGTGATGATGAAATGAACAAAATTGGTATTACAAATTTCAGAAACAACAGTGTATATATATATATATATATATATATATATATATATATATTTTCTGTGAATACTTTTGAATTACGGCAATTCCTGTAAAAGATAAGTATCGAAAAGATGGTAACGAAAACACTGGCAAGATTAATGAATATATTTAGAAATTCTAAGTATTTACCACATTCTTGTTTTTCTTCTTCTTACATTGAATAGTAGCTTTAATTAAATTTTTGCTTCAGTGATTACTTCTCATTCTGCGTTTAGGAGCCATTCATTTTCTAAACAAAATTCCCAAGTAGTCGTATTGCAAAGTTTTTCCCTATGTATTTCGCGTTGCTAGTTACGTAAGAAATTAATTAAAAAAAGATAATTTATTAAAGTTTACGTGTACCTCTACATACAAATTTGCAAACACTAGTCGCAACTTACAGTGTTATAAATTTGTTCTTTGTTTCATTTGTAATTGTTTTCATCTTTAATTTGGATTATTTTGCTCACGAAGGCGTTCTCTACTCTTTTTTTTCTAAAAAAATGATGAAGTTGGATGTTTGTTATAAGTATTCTAAATTATACTTTCTTTCTCTAGTACTGGTTATTTTATATTTATTTATACATTCGTTAAAATTATAAATACAAAACAGTTGCGCCGAGTTGTATTTTGTCAAAGAGAGGAAAACAAATCTTAATGCAATAAATACCACTTAACTTCTTTCTCAACAAACTCAAATAATACTGTACACTAAAGATTTCTACTGAATTACTGTAGAGTAATATTTCCTGTAGACTAATAGCAGTACTTTCTCCCTCTATTTCTAGTTATACCATCAGATGAATTGTACTATAAAGTAGTAACTACAAGACAGAAATAACATCATTTTCCCTCCAGAAAATAATGAAGAAATATAATACATACAGAATGAAACACACTTAAAAAATACCAAGTATTAATGGCTCAAATTTGGTACGAGAGAACATAATAATTATTCTAACATGGAAACATGACAAATGTATCCCAAATTTGTATGAAGGCTGTTTGAAACTATGAACTCATATTTTTTTTAATAACACGTGTAACAGAACGAGCAACCAAACAAACTATTAGGTAAACATCTTGAAAATGCTCAATATCCGTGCGGAACATATCTCATGTTTTCTGTATATGTTGGCACAGATGAAAGATGGTGGGTGGCGAGAGGTAGTCAAGCGCCTACCCACCATATCCGATATTCATATTTAGTAATGGTTACGATTCGGAGAGGAAGTACCCAGGCTAGAAGGTGTATACCGAGTGCAGCACGTTCGGTTGCAGTAGCGGTGTGTAACCATGCATAATTCTGCTTGAAAATGTGTATAACAAAATGCCAGATAAAGGTTGATGAGAAGAAATTGTACAATGAAGTGGTCACATTCCCCTGCATAAATATCAGATTCGCTTATAGCCCCTATAGCAGAATACAAAACGTAAGCTTTATATGCAATTCGAACTTGGCAACTTACTTGTGAATGTCCAAATCTTTGACATTTGAACCATTGCAAGTAATGTTTCTTTTGTAGTGGTTCTATGCAAACTTTCTTGTGTAGCAATAAATCTTCTTTGAAGATTCTGGCAGCTTGTAGAGTCTTCTTCAATGTAATCAAGAGTAGTGGGATGCGGACTTTCCCTTTCCCGCCTTACAATTCTGGGTTCGCATTTGTGAAACGAAGAATATTGGATATTCCTTCTCCGTCAGTGCTGTTGTGATGCCTTCAATACTGGTCTCAATTGGAAGGTGACGAATAACTTCTTTGATGGTCGCAATTTTCTTCTTGATTTCGGAGGCATATTGTAGTTTGTTTTAGAAACGAAAGTTTTGCACGACTTCGTAATCTTCCTGAAGCTCGGACTTAATTTGTGTGCATCCTTTCATGAATATAAAAGTGACTTCTTTGCTGCAGTCTTTAGTTATTGTTTAGTGTAATTTATGAATTATTTGTTGTAATTTATAGCCTGGGTAGAAGGGCAATCATATAATATATCCAAGTTTCGGTCACGTCTGAGGGAGTCTTCATATCGTCTATTTTCTCATCTTTACCAACTTCAGTGTTTGGAGTGGAAGCCTTTTCTGTGTCATCCGTGGTTTTTGAAAAGATATCATAGCTATTTGGTATTGGTACAGGCGCAAGCGCCTGTGATGGTCTCAGGATTCTTCTTGATTTCGATGGTATATTGTGATTGATTGTAAGAACAAATGTTTTGCACAACTTTTCAATCTTCTTGAAGCTTCCTTTTTCCTGTCTTCTTCTGTTGTTTTGCGTTCTCGTTGAATAAAATTGCACTTTAAAAAAATATCATAATGAATAGGATTATATTACTTGTAGAATTGTTTTATTGATAAAAATAGAGCCAGGTCTAGGTGATATTTAATATGGATGCGAAGATAATTCTGAACATTGTACATCAATGAGATAGAAATACCCTTAACCTTGTCTGTCTGAATATTTATCTAATCAATTTATCAGAAGAGAACTCGGTGATTTATGCTACCTTAGCCCACCACTGCAGCGACATGGTCGGAAGTGTCGCTTGGATGGGAAAATGTAGAGAAAGATAAGCAAAAATTCCAGTTGCTAGGATATATGTGCAGAATGTTGTGCGTGAGAAACCTGGTCCATGTTCGTGCTCGTTTCATTCTGCTGTAGGTGGTGACCTGATGAGTTCATTCTGCTTATTTCTGGATAAATCTATTTTATGGTACTTTGTCAGCAATCATTGAAGCTCATAGACAACTAAAAACCTCAAACTACAACTTGTCTCATATAGAATCAGAGGCATTTCTATGCATTCTCATATTGAATGGTGTTAATGGTGATAATTGAGTTCCAGTCTAACATTTATGGAAGAGACAATGTTCAAGAAAATTGTACCGGAAAACAATGAGCAGGTACTTTCTGGGAAATACTGAAATTTCTTCGTTTTGACGAGAAGTCAACTAGACCAAAAAGACTAGAAATGGACAAATTTGCCCTAATTTCTGTGTTATGAAACAGACTCATCCAAAATTGTAAATATCACGAAAATGTGTTGGCAAACAATTTCCACCATCAAAGTTAGATTCATATTTATTATGTGTATGTCAAATCAGGGACGTACTTTCTCAATA
The DNA here is from genome assembly GCF_964235325.1 of Thermobia domestica. Taxonomy (NCBI): domain Eukaryota; kingdom Metazoa; phylum Arthropoda; class Insecta; order Zygentoma; family Lepismatidae; genus Thermobia; species Thermobia domestica. The sequence continues at coordinate 237,379,687 of NC_137454.1, read as the reverse complement.
AAACTATACTTGTTTAACAGGGAAATGATTAATGTAGCATGAAAATTTGATCTTACACTTCATATATACTCTTTCTCTCACAACAATGTTATAGTTCTATCATTTTACTGAAAACATACATAGAAGTATTTTACAATTACTTATCGCCTTTTCAGGTGCAGAATAATACCCGTTTAATACTACAAATGTATAGTGGATTGCAGGCCCGTGCTGGCCCACCGGGACACCGGGACGTGTCCCGGTGCGCCCTCCGAAACATCACAATATAAATAAAGGTACAAGTTTTTAGTAATAAATTCTTACAATTTTATTGGTAAAGAACCCGTGAAAGGTGCAGTGCACCCTTTGCATTAGGCGCCCTTGCGAAACCACATCAAAGATGAACGATTTTTTTTTTATTTTTCTCTATACCACAGTTCTCTACAATAAATACATTCAGTTACTGTTGGTAAAGAACCTGTGAAAGGTACAGTGCGCCCTTTACATAAGGCGCCCTACGAAACATCACATTATAGATAAGTGGTTTTAGTTATCCTGTTTACCAGCTTTGTTTAATAAATTCAAATAGTGACTGTTAATAAAGATTCGGTGAAGGATATCAGGCACCCTTTACATAAAATGCCCTGCGAAATATCACATTATATATTTTTAAAAATTTTATTCTTATGTATTTCAGTTTTATATTATAAATTCATACAGTTCCTATTGACAGAAAACAGGTAAAGAGTATAATCACTTACAAAAATATTATGAAGTTATGTAGCTATGAAACGAAACAATGTGATACATCAAGATAGTTCGGATAGTCAAACGTACGATGCATTCATGAAATACTACATTGACACTAGTCTCTAATTTACGATTTTCACGGCATCGAAGCTTTCACAGTTTTAATATGCATCCATATATCCAGCATATTGATTGTTCCTGTGTGTTTTAAAGCAGTGTTCGGATAATCAGTACCTATTCTATTTCTAAAATATAGCTATATTAATTTCCGTGAAATGTGGTCATCCTGTCACCACGGCATGGCGCGCCCTCAGGTTGTGGATCGAGGAGAAGGCCTCTAGATATAGAGGTTAGCTGTGAACATACTTGAATAAGCAATCGCGGACAGACGACAAGGGGTGATCCTCCAGCTTGGGGATTTGGTGTGGGGCTAACAATCTCATCCTGTAAAAAGAGGCTTGTTCAGATATATTCGCAGAATCCTCGGATCAGAACTGATAACTTGTCACGAACTCAGCAAAGTAAAATCGACATGAGATTTGGAACATGGAATATTAAAAGTCTCTATAGGGAAGGCTCGTTAAAATTGTAATGAATGTATTTAGAAATAGAGGATAGACCTAGTGGGATATCAGGAAGTTAGATGAGAAGGAAATGGAGAAATCAAGTCGGGAAATTTTACGTCCTTTTACGGGGAACGAATTAAAAATTACCAACTAGGAACAGGGCTTTTTGTTCACAAACGAATAATATCAGCAATTGCATGGGTTGCATTTACTAATGATAGATTTTTTTTTACTTCTCTTAAGGGTCGGTGGTGTAATATTATTATTTTAAATGAACATGCCCCAACAGAAAATAAGGATGACGATATAAAAGACAGTTTTTACAAAAGAATAGAACGGGTATTTGATCATCTCCCGCAATACCATATGAAAATTCTGTTAGGCGGTTTCAATACGAAGATAGGACGAGTGGGTATTTTCAAATCGATTATAGGGACGCATAAGGAAGGTTGTGACAACGATGTTAGACTCGTGAACTTTCCAGCATCCAGAAACCTTATCGTGAGGATTACAAAATTTCCACATCGCGACTTTCGTAAATACAGTATACTTGGACCTCATCAGATGGAAAAACACATAGTCAAACTGATCACGTTTTAGTAGACAGAAGAAAACAGTCTAGCACAACTGATGTTCTGTCGTTTAGAGGAACTGATTCTGATAATGATTACCACCTGGTAGCAGCGATAATAAGAGAGAGAGACTCGTTGAATAAAGGAAATATTCAATATCTGAAAACGGAGCGGTCTAATTTAAATAAATTAAAGGAGAGTCAGGTGAGGGGGGGAGGGGAGCCAGATTGAATTGTCGAATAGATTCTCGGTTTTAGAAGGTTCAGAGTGCACTAGTTCAGGATACTTGGTTGAAATTACAGATATCATTAAAATTTCAGCAAAAGAAATGTTGGCTCACGCAAAAATACGTAGGAACAAACCATGGGTCAACCACGAATGCACTAAAATAGCAGAGAAGAGAAAACAGAAGAAACAGCGTTGGCTACAAAATCCGAACGAAATAACCACATAAAATTTCATTGTCATCTGGCGGCAAACTTCCAAAACTTTTAGAACAAAGAAACGCAAGTTTTGAAAGCTAAAATTAATTAACTTGAAGATAATTGTAAAAACCAAAACATTCGGGATATGTATAAATGCATCAACGAACTTAAGAAAGGCTATCAACCTCGTGCTTATATATTAAAGTAAAATAAAGGAACAGTTCTCACTGATCAGAATAGCATCTTAAATAAATGGAAAGATTTCTTTGACGATTTGCTTAACACATAGCCAGAAACTAATGCTCGTGGAGAAAGTAAAATGCATACTGCATAACCGTATATTTCAGAAACTAACCAGACAGAAACAGAAATCGCTATTTAAAAATTAAAGAAACACACATCTCCGGGTGTAAACGAAATTCTGGCTGAGTTAATTTTAGCTGGAGGGGAAAAAATATAGAGCAAGATACACAAAATCACTCTCCTTATCTGGAACGAGGAGGAATTGCCACAAGAGTGAAAAGAATCGAACCATGTCCCAGTTCAGAAGAAAAGCAACAAAACTGATTATAATAATTATTGAGACATTTCTCTTCTGTCAACATCCAATAAATCCTCTTAAACATTCTATTGGCAAGATTGACTCCATACACTGATGGAATTATTAGAGATTATCAGAACGGATTTAGGTAAAATCGATCAACTATCGACCAGATATTTACTATTCGACTAATACAGGGAATACAATATCCTGGCATAGACTATGGCAGGAGGGAAACATTGTACATGCTTACAGAATTTGGAATACCGATAGAGGTAGATTAATTAAGATATGTTTAAATGAATCCCAAAATAAAGTCCGGGTAGGAATTTTTTTGTCTACGAGTTTTTACGTCGAGAATGGCCTGAAGCAAGGGGATGCGTTGTCGCCATTATTATTTAACTTGGTTCTGGAGAACACTAAAATAAAAATAAAAAACAACAATCAGATCCTAGAGCTGAATTGTATTTACCAGGTTATGGCGTACCCTGATGATGTAAATTTAATAGGGGATGATAGAACAATAGAAAGGAATGCAGAAATCTTAATTAATGCTTGCAGGGATATGAGGATAGAAGTAAATACTGTATTTTATGGATGCGTTAAAATACCAAATAATATTTAGTTTCAACAAAGTGGATATCTTTACATATCTAGGATCATTATTAACAGACCAAAACTATAATCACTAAGATATTTGATGTCAACTGAAAGCAGGGATTTCGTGTTATTATTCAGTTAAAAATCTTTTGTTGTCGCGAATTCTGTTGAGGAATTTGTAGCTTAAAATATAAAACGATAATCATACCTGTTGGGCTGTATGGTTGCGAAAATTGATCAATGACTCTGAGGGAAAATCGCAGACTGAAAGTATTTGAAAACAAGATTCTTAGACCAATATTCGGACTCCAAGAGGAATGGGAATGGGGAATGACGGAAACTTCATAACGAGGAAGTACATAATTTATACGTTTATAAAACATTGTTAGGGTCATTAAGTCTAGGAGGCTCAAATGGGCAGGTCATGTAGCCAGAATGGAAGAAATTAGAAACGCTTCCGAAGTTCTAACTGGAAATCTAAATAGGAAAATCACAACTAGGAAGACCGGGGGACAGATGGGATGACAATATTAAAATGGTTCTCACAGAGATTGGAATATAAAGTAGAAACTGGGTATAATTGGCTAAGGACAGAAATCAATGGAGAGCTTTTGTAAATACGGCACTGAACCGCCTGTGTCCATAGGCCACAGAGCTATATTAAGTTGTTGGTATATTTAGCTTCTTTTTATTTGACAGAAATGTTATTACAGGAACTAAAAAGTTTTTCTATAGTAAACAGGATTTCGATTCGAGGTTTCAACAAATTAGCTATTTACGTTAATATTAAAACAAATTTTGTGATGATTTTGATATAAAATGGTACCCATACTTTTTTCACTCTCTCTCTCTCTCTCTCTCTCTCTCTCTCTATATATATATATATATATATATATATATATATATATATATATATATATATATATATATATATATTCCAGTTTGTATGGGCGCCCTTCCAGTACACTTGTCCACCGCCCTCATTAGTATCCCAGCACGGGCCTGGTGGATTGTAATATTATACCTCTAAAAGCTTGGAGTACCCAACAAAATATTTCTGGGAGCTCGCCTGTGTCCAAAAAACCGGATTTTTTTTTAAATGGTTGCTTACATGTGTTGCTTGCAAATACATTAGGAACAGATTTCTTTATTTGGGTAAGAATGATACCCGCTCAAATTACAAGAAAATATGCTATGATGAAACTGATTAAACCTTATTGGAAAAAAGACTTCAATGTCACTTAAGACAATTTATGTTTGCGATTATGAGAGTATTTTAAGAACATTAATACCTTTTTAATTGTACGACAATGTTTATAATACTTCCGACGCTTATGCATAGCATAGTTTCGAAGTCTAAAAGGAAAATATATGATATTCAGAATGTACATATAACAAACACATATATTGTTTCACACAGTAAGTTGAATAATTTTAACTGGAAACTAGGAGAAATTCATGTGGTTCGATCTCCCTTTAAGCTGTGGGTCCTCATCTCATATAGCCTGAACGATGAAAGAGATGCTTGATTGAAATGCAAGCAACCAATATATTGTAGAAATCATTGCTGCCTTTTAATTGTATTTTGACAGTTCTTCATTCAGTTTATATGTTCAAACAATCCTTGTAGAACATCTCGAAATTCACAAACAACAGAAGTTCTGCTTTTATTAGTTCACAGTAACTTTTGTTCTGATATAAGTATATCACAATCAATCGAAACTTGTGTTGACAAACGAAGGATAAATACTAAAATCAAATTATTCTTAAACATAATGTTGGAGTGTTTTCTAAATGGTAGACACAATCATTGCATTTTTATCTGAATACGGTGCACAACAAAAGTACGTGCCGCTTTGTTTTAAAGTCCAGATTTTTTGTCACTCCAGTCTCCATCGTTCGTCTCTAAGCAGTGCCGGTTTTGATTTCTAGGTATCCGCAGTTGAGGCACAGAGCCTGAACGAATATTTGTTTCTGATACTGACTGGGAATGGAATTTTCGGTTTACAAGCAATGGGTAATTTCCTCGCCGTAGCTGGACGTTGTGCAGCCAATATTCATCGCTAATTGGAAGTTGTGGGTGGTGATAGTGCTCTTGCTGAAAACATCGTAAGATCAAAGCGTAAGATCAAAGCAGGATGAACAAGTATGAAGAAAAGCGAAGGTATGGAGTAACAATGGAAACAGTAGAACAAATCATTATAAACGAACTGGGCCTAAGGAAAGTTCTTCTTGCTGAGCTTCATAAATACTTAATGACGATCAAAAAGAGGGAAGAATTCGATGGAGTGTTGCAAATTTGTGCGTAATTTCTTTGAAAACGTTGTGACAATGGGTGAATCACAGATTCCATTATTCAACATCAAAGCAAAAGGGCGGTCGATGCAGTGGAAACAGATTTACCGCCATACTAAACATTTTGTCGAGTGACATCTAATGAGAAGGTATTGTACGCTATCTTCTGGGATTCCCAGGGTATATTACTGTCTATATACCTCTTCCGAAAGATCATACAATTAGAGGCAAATATTTGTTTACACTTTGGATGCAGAATGTTTGCCAAAATTGACTGCGAAACTACCACAAACGGCACGACCATTCTTGCTTGACCATGATATTGAATTTCTACCACAACCATCATACTCACCTAATTTAGCTCCGAGTAACTTCTGATTGTTCTCAAACCTCAAGGATCCTCTTTGTGGACGCCATTTTAGGAGTGTGCTAGTAGATCACTCCTGGGGAGTGCTTTTCCCAGTATCTGAAACATATCCTACCTCCAAAGATGACTATGCCATTTGCTACACAAAATAGGCAGAGCAATAGCAACTGTGTATCAATAACGATGAACAGTTTCCTGAGGAATAGACATATAATAAGTTACTTCCTTATATTTCGTAATTCTTGGAAATTAAAACGAAACGGCACGTACTTTTGCTGTGCACGTCATAAGCTACATTATTGAATTGAGTTGATAACAACGTGTAAAAATAGAGTTCTTCTAATTATTATTTTCATACTAACATATAAAAACAATTTTAAAGTGTTAGGAAATATAATACCTTTCGCTTATTAAAAACACAGAAGAAATCGTTAACAGAGAAAATAAAAAAGTATAACGTAATCACGGTTTAAAGACGAAAATGCAAACTCTTAAACATGTCGGTACATATGCATTTGATTCTTTTTGTTTAATTTAATATTCTACTGAATCCTATACGACAGAGACACGAACACAGAAACTTCGAGGGAAACTAAAAATACCGATGTTCTTTGGAAGGACTCATATCCCAAATACATTTGGCCTGACAATGTTATTAGACTTAAATCTCATTCGCTCGACTACAGCGCACCGACAACCAATTAGCCAAGAGTAACCTTGTGTTGAATTATCCTTAACAGATTTCTTCTTCGAAGGTACCACATGTGTACTGTAATTAATTTCTGACAACAAGGCAACATAATGGCACAGAGTTCATCTGTGACGAAAAATTCCTTGGTTCAACCGCTACGCATGTGAATTTTGATAGACACCATCGTGTTGGTGAGTTTTTTCGAGATTCTTAGGGTTAAAAAATTTTCCATCATACTAACATCACTAGCTTTTTCATAACGACTTCTGTTATCAACTGTTTTTTGTAGTCTACAAGACATATGTGCCTATGTATAACTTAAAAGTTAGAGTAATATGCATATTTCTGAATTCTAGAGTTTTTTTGAAGGTGTTCATAACCTTTTTATATGGTGACAAAAAATGGCATGAAATGGTCATCCTTGTTTTTAGTTCATTATTTTTCTTTCTTGCTTGCTTTTTTTTGTATATGCTCTGTACGTGCTATTGTAATAAGAAAAATGTAATTTTAATATTCGTGATATATTTCTAAATAAGAGATACTAAGTATTGGAATTTTCCTTTACGTTGCCTTTCTATGTAGTTAAATTAACAAACGACATTCGCTCTGAAAAGTATTAATAAAATATATGCAACTTCCTCGACAACCCTACGCAGAGTACCATATGTAAAATATTACATTTTTATTGCGTCATTCTAAAATACCGAAACATGTACAATTTGCCCTTCACCAAGATGTATAAATACACAATTAACCGTAGGAAACAGCGCAGTTCATTGCTTGATAAACAAGTATTGCAGTGAAAAATCAACTCAAAATGAGATACGTAAGTTTCGATCAGAATTTTCAGCTTTCCTTCATACGTGTTTGATTAAATTGATATTTTTACTTTAATTTTGAGAACAATAATAGTCTCAGCAACTGTAAGAAAGTAAATTACCTAGTATTAAAAACAATATTTTCTATAATATTATTGAAGCGTAATAAAAAAACGTTCACACACAAAGAAAATTCCACGGGTCTGGACCTTTCCAAAATCTCATAAATCGACATACAATTTTACACTTTCTTAATGTAACTATTGATTTAAACCAAGAGGAACGGGAATGGGGAATGGCGGAAACTTCATAACGAGGGACTACATAATTTATACGGTTTACCCAACATTGTTAGGGTCGTCAAGTCTAAGAGGCTTAGGTGGGCGGATCATGTAGCTAGAATGGAAGAAAGTAGAAACGCTTTCAAAGTCTTGACTGGAAGACCCATCGGAAAACGACCATTAGGAAGACCTAGGCGCAGATGGGAGGACAATATTAAGATGGATTTCGCAGAGATTGGAATACAAAGTAGAAACTGGATGCAGTTAGCTACGGATAGAAGTCAGTGGAGAGCTTTTGTGAACGCGGCATTGAACCTCCGGGTTCCATAGGCCACAGAACTATTGATTTAACACTGAACAGTTCATCTGTACTCCTTCTTTCCTTATAGAAACAATCTAGTTAGTTATTCTATTCTGAGAAAAAAAAATGGCTGTATATAACAAGTATTTGTCATATTTTGCGGTACGGTATTTGTCTTGTAGTTTTGGACCCTCCACAAAATTTGGTAACCCTTCAACAAAAATTTCTTGGTGCACTCGATGTTCAGTGATAAGACACATATCAATTTGAAATATTCCATGGAGTTGTACTAAATAAAATATTTGAAGATAAATCATTATGAATTATTTTTTAACAAAATGGATAAATATGAATATTTATTGTGCTAAAACAATTGTGTAATTCGTGGCCAAAAGTAACAGTCTTATAAGTAGTCATACACACTACAGTCAAACTAATACTAACGTAAGATATAGCCCATAAACGTAAGATATAACTATACTTGAGTTTTAACTATCTATTAACTTGTTTTCAATATTGTGTACTGAACCTACTTGTAATTGAAACCTAACAACAATGTTTTTGTTCCAACTTACTCATTATTAAACAGATAACTAGTTATTAACTTTGAATGGTGATATTTAGTTTTATACCAACACCATCTTTGACACTCAATTAGTAATATACACCAATACTTCTTTTTCATTTCAAAGCATGACAAAATAAACAATATACATAATTATTTGTTTTCTTCTGTTCAAAAACACAATTTTGCAAGTGCCTTATGTTAATACTTGTAATCCTTGTTTTCTACAGATGGTTGTCGCTTTGTTTGCCCTTGTGGCTGTCGTCTCCGTGAATGCCGGAGTCATTGGATCAGCTGCTCTTGTTTCTCCAATCCTTTCAGCAGGAAGCCCCATATTAGCTCCTGCATCTGGGCTTTCCAGTTCCAGTAGAGTAGATGCCTCTTCAGTGATTGGACTTCGTGCTGCCGCTGCGCCACTTGCTGTTGCTACTCCTACTGTTGCTCTAACTGGAGGTATTTTATCTGCCCCTCTGGCAACTGGTATTGTAGCTTCTCCTGTAGCCGCTATTGCAGGTTCTCCACTGCTTGCAACTGGACTTACAGGACTAGCTCTTAAGGGTTAATTGTATATTTATGATATGCATTATAAGTTTGTAGCGGAGACCAATGCAATATTTTAAATGTAATAAAGGTATTTGTGCAAACAAATATGCGTATATATTCAAGGTAATTCCATTAATGTTGACCAAACAGTTTTGGTATAGAGAGTTTGTCACTTGGCAAGAAAGGAACCACAAATAAGATTGTCATTAAATAACATTTAAACTTAAAGCATACCATTATGTTCGCCCGAGCAGCTCATATGAAAGATTACCATATTTCCGATGTTGTAACCTAACACACTTTTGTGGGGACTTTACTTTCCATCAGTAGGAACCAGAATACCTAATCACTACATTAGCTATTCTTATTTTATCCCTTTTGTATAAATCAGTACTAGTGGACTCAGAAGTAACAATCATTTAAGGTCCAGGGATAATATATTGTCAGTACCAGCTCTACCAATATTCAAACGTAGTATACACTAAAATTACATATGTGGCTTTTCATGTAAAACTATATAATATGATAAATAATCTAATATTTGGAATACTGCAGTGAAAATTGGGGCACATGGTGAAAATGCTGTCATGATTAATGCCGACCAAAATATAAGCCGTGGGGTGTCAGTTCAAGAATTTTCAAATCAGAACATATGTAATATATGTAAGAAGCGAACGGACGAAGTGTCGCATAGATATAAATTACCTGATATTGTCGGAAGAGAACACGGTGAGCGAATGCTTGGTGCACTATGGAAATCTTGGATCCTCCGCCACGTTACAAAACAAAATGGAAAGAAATCAATTAAACACATTGATGATAGATAAGATTTAATATAGGTATGCAAAAGTTCACTTTGCTGGCTTTTAAGCCAGCAAAGTGAAATGTACTACCATGAGCAAAATAAATGACGCGTCTCTTTATTTTGAATTTTTTTGAAAATATCTCTGTTTTCTTTATATGTTCGAAATTTCGGAAGGTTTCCCCAGCAGGACCGGTTAATAACAAACCCGTTTTTAATATTTGTGTTAGATATTAGCTTAAAATAAATAAATTAGAAGCAAAAAACATTAAATCGACAGAAATCTCGAGAATTACCAACTCTGCTAAAGTGGGAAATTTTCAAAAACGCGAGGGAATTCTGCAGTTCAACACGAAGCAGCGACATCTATGTTACTGAGAGAAATGTGGATAAAATCTACAAACGAAACTTTTAACGAAATATTTCTAATATGTCTTATTTCGTGCATTATCTGCAAACTCCAAATATATGAATCTATGCCAAGTATTAACGTAAAGATAGAGCAAAAAGTGGAAATTGTCTATGGAAAAGGACGAATTGGTAGCGCGACCGTAATGAAAAATCGTCTTTACCGTAGAACAGGGTCAGTTCACGTAAGCATACAAATAGCTCAGTTAGTTATAGCACAAAGTAAACGGCAAACGGCTCTGGTAGCCGAGTGTGTACTCGCGTGTTAGCTGCCCAAGAGGTAACACGTCTTTCGCTGGTCGTCCGTCCAGTGTCGTATCGTGCGAGAGGCATTGAATGCGCCCAGTGTACTTTGTGTTTGCTTGGAATTTACGCTGACTTGATTCTAATATATTTCAGTTTAGTAGTGACTAGTGAGTTTATTTAGAATTATAAAATGTCTATCAAACGTGTCAATACATTAAAATTAGGATTTCGTGCGATTCCTAACCGTCCGTCCACAATAAAAATCCATGAGTTTATTCAAACTACGTTTAAGTTAAAGGAAGAACAAATACTAAGTATTGAGTTGGATATTTATCGTAAATGTGTGTATATTAAGTTATTGTCTGACTTGTTGTGTGACAAATTGTTAAGAGATCATGGTGATAGTGTTAAATTTCAAGATGATAGTGGAACATACCCAGTGACTTTAGAATTAGCTGATCGACCTTTAACCTATGTGCGAATACATGCTATTCCCACGGAATATAGTGATAATGATGTCACGCGTGCCTTGTCTATCTATGGAGAGTGTAAAAGTATAAAAGACGAAATTTATGACGATACTCATATTTATAAAGTTAGATCTGGACGAAAGATCGTGACTATGTATTTGTTTAAACCTATACCGTCCTTCCTGGATATTCGTAACCAGAAGTTCCTAGTAACTTATTTCGGTCAGGATCGTACTTGTTATTACTGCCAATCTAGAGATCATTTACAAGATCAATGTTTTCAGCGTCAAAAACGGGCCTTAGTTTCAACAACAACCATAGAACATACTGAAAGTGATAAGGAACGTCCTCGGGTTTCGCCAACCCAAGAAATTAATGTGGTTAAACCTGCTAATTTGCCTACTTTAACGTCAGATGTTGACTTTCCAAAGTTAATGACTGAGCTTACTACCCCTGTGATACAGGGCCGTTCTCTAAACACTACTCCGATAGTGCCAAAAGACAGTGTTCCTAGCCGACCATGTTCCGGAGCAATTAAGGAAAACGTCTCTCCCAAGGATATTAGTGATAGTCAGGACAGGACCTCCTCTGCAGCCCCTCCAGCTTTACATGGTACTTCTTCACTGGCTGAGTCAGATTTTCCACAGGAACATCAAGTTGTCATTGAACAAGATACAAAGAAGCTTTTGATAGACAGTGATTCCTCCTCCACTAGTGTTGTTGAAGGTGATCAGAAGCTAGATTGCATCTATAGTGTATCGGAAGTTTCCTCTGTAAGTCCCCTTTTTCCAGTTCAGTCCAAGGAAAAAGATCATCCTTTCTCCCCTGTGAGTTGTCCTAGTGGGAAAAAAGGATCTGATGCCCGAAATTCCCAGGAAGCCTCCCAAGACAAGAAACGGAAGAAAGTAGGAACGGCTATAGCTCAAGTAAAACAACCTAAGAAGACGGATCAGGGACCCTTAGAAGTATCACCTAGGATCACCCGGTCGTCTGTAGCTAAATTAGTGAGTACGGAATATCTACCTGATACCGCAGTTCCTTCTTCAGTTGAGTCACCAACAGTTTCTACTCCTACCTAAACATTCAGAAACACAGTGCTTGCAGCCAAATAGTGGTGTGGTATTATGAAGTGTGTTGCTAACATTAGACAACTTCCTATAACAATATTTATGTGTACTATCTTAAAACTAGCAACTATAAATATCAACGGAATACAATCGCCAGTCAAACTTGAAGCTCTCAATGACTTTCTTCTTAAATCTGAAATAGATGTAGCTTTTCTCCAAGAAGTTGGTCCAAAGATTGTAAACGTACATCCATCATATAATGTATATAATAATTGTACATATAATAGCCTTGGTACTGCAATTTTGGTTAAAGAAGGCATCCCGCTTACAAATGTAGAATTACATCCTAATGGTCGAATTATCAAAGGTCAGGTTAATGATATAACTCTAATCAATTTTTATGCGCCCAGTGGAAGCCATAATAGAAAAGAACGGAATAATTTTTATGCAAATGAGGTAGCGCCTTTTTTTAGTGGCCCAAATAATGTTATCTTTGGCGGAGATCATAATTCAAGTATAACTCACACAACAGAACCAACTTACCATTATTGCCCTACCTTAAATGAATTGGTAAAGAATTTGTCTTTGGTAGATGTGTGGGACTTCAAACACCCAGATTTAAGGGGGGACACATTTATTACAAAAACTTCGAGCTCAAGGATAGACAGGATTTATGTAAATGATAACTTCAAATCCCAGGTTGTTTCTGTATACCGATATCCCACGTGTTTCACTGATCATCTCTGTTTAATAATGGAAATTAAAATTAATGACCAGAAGATTGCTCGGGGACGGGGATATTATCACATGAATGAAAGTCTGCTCAATGATGAGTCATTTTGTCAGCTCTTTTCTAAAAGGTGGGCTTATTGGCTTAAACAAAAGAAGTGGTTTAAAACATATATTGAGTGGTGGAATCAATACTGTAAGGACAAAATCCGAAGCTTTTGTAGGTGGTATTCCTCTGAAATTTATGCTGATAAGCGAAAACTTTATAATTTCTATTATAGATGTCTATTAGAGGCACAAACTGAAGCGATGACAAATCGATCGGCCCTTATCTCTGTACGTAAATACAAAGCCAAATTATTACAATTCCATAAACAGAAAATGGAAGGAATTAGGTTACGTAGTAAAGTTCCAGGGTTTCCGGAAGAAGAACAATGCTCTCTTACACATGTGTTAACAGAAGCCAAACGTGGACGGAAGAAACTTATCACGTCACTCACAGATGCTCAAGGCTCCATTCAAACTACTCAGGATAATATTCGTAACACCCTGTATGATTATTACTACCAGTTATTTGGGGTCGCTGCTGCTACCGGCTGCGAAAATAAATTACTTGACAGTGTGCCTGCAGTGCTAAATGATGAAGACAATCAAATTTTATGTGCTCCGTTTACTAAAAATGAAGTAAAAAGAGCTGTAAATGCTGCAAAAAAAGGAAAATCTCCTGGGCCCGACTCTATCTCTGGCCGTTTATATGTTAAATTTTGGGATATAATGGGCGATACACTAACATTGATTGTAAATGAATGGTTCTTTGCTTCAGAGACTATCAAGCGCCCTAATACAGCCGTCACGGTCTTTATCCCTAAAACTGTTCAACCATCTAATGTTAGCCATTATAGACCTATATCCCTTCTTAATACGGATATCAAAATTTTTAGTAGATGTATTAAAAACAGACTACAGGACTACATGGATAAGTTATTACAAAATTTGCAATATGTGGCTGTTAAACAGAAAACCATCTATCACCTTTTATTAACTATTCGAGATAGTATTACTATTTTTAATGATTGCGCTCTTAAAGCGGCTCTGATAAATTTAGATTTTACAAATGCCTTTGATAATATTGAACACTCGTACTTATGGTCTGTTTTCAGAAAATTTGGTTTTAATGAACAATTTGTTACATGGATGAAATATTTTTATAAAGACGCTCATACGAAGTTAAATGTTAACGGTCACCTATCCAACAACATTCCCATCAAACGTTCAATAAGACAAGGTGATCCCCTTTCAAGTTGAGTTTTGCTATTAGCCTTGCTCCCCTGTTATATGCTATGAATGACCGCCTAACTGGTCTAAATATTATTACCCCTGCTATAAAGGTGGCTAGTTATGCAGATGATGTAACAGTTTTTGTTTCTTCTAAACTAGATTATTCTCTCATGATGGAATGTGTTCGTGAATATGAGGTAGCATCTGGGGCTAGATTAAATGTTTGTAAATCACATATGTTAAACATAAACAATAGTATTGATTTTAATGATATAGATACCGTCCCTCAGGCCGACAGTATCAAAATTTTAGGAATTACCTTTCATTCAAACATAATGCACACTATTGATCATAACTATACGAATATTGTAAACACACTGCGTCATTCAGGTTATGTAAATCAATCCAGAAATCTATGTTTATATTCTAGAGCTAAATTTATAAATGTTTATCTCTTAAGCAAAATCTGGTATTTGGCAAATGTATTACCTATGCCTCAACTCATAGGAAAACAAATTCAAAGTTTATGTGGTTGGTTTCTATGGAAACATCAGGTCTTTCGTGTTAAATATGATGTAATGTGTTGTTTACATTCACAAGGTGGCATCGGTCTGTTCAATGTGCAAGAAAAAGCTGCAAGTTTGTATGTTATTCGCTCAATGACCTTGTACACAGACGAAGCTAATAGTGTAACACAACAACTGCTCACTTACGTATTAGCACGAACAGACAGGAGTCTACCCCTGTGTATGGCTGACCTCCCTCAAAGCTGTAAATACTTGGAAACTGTTTTGTGTGATTATATATATCTGTCGCAGCTTTTTGATTTTAAAACTTTAAGTAGTAAAAAGCT
>NC_137454.1:237202040-237359540 GCF_964235325.1 Thermobia domestica | reverse complement strand
TTGAGTCATTTTTGAGAAAATCGCCCAGACAACACACTCCACCAAGAATAAACTACCCCTCGAATTTTTTTTAGGACAAACGAGTTATTTATGCCATATTGTTAAGTTATTAATGAAATATGAACGAAAACACTTGAGTCCATTTTGAGAAAATCACTGAGAAAAAACTCACCCCTAAGTATAAACTATCCCTTGTAGATTTTTCTCAGATAAATGCCTTATACAACAAAATAGGGTTGCTAATTAAATATTGATTTATAAAAAAAGAAAGAAAACAAGATCGTTAGAGCCAGTTATGAGAAAATATATTTTTTCTATTTTCATCGTACAGGAAACTACCCTTGTTTTGGGAGTAGGAGGGAAATAAAAGAAACTATAGGAAATAATATGAAAATCTTAAACTAAAATTTGGTGCAGACAAGTTGAACGGTTGGTCTCTAGGCGAGTGCACAGAAAAGTGTAGCGAACGGACGGACGAACAGATGGACATGTATCAAAAAATAACTTTTTCGGTATTAGGGGCTATAATACGTGTAAATTCGTTGAAATCTCAAATTTGATTTTTTTTTTCGATCACCATACTTTCTTCTCTCATTTGTCACTTCAACGTAAAAGGAACTCAGAACTACAGATAAGAGACACCTACTTTTACACATAGACATTTATTGATTTAAAACTGCTTTAGTTTGTCATTTCACTTCCAATTGAAAGGTTATACCGTGTCTAACGGTATATTAATGACGAGACGGAAGTTTTGAGGAAGTAAATGCATTCAGAAGTCTAGACTACATTACGCCTATCAGCCTGTTTTTACTTCTGCAATTGTTGACAGTTATAATTTCGTCCAAACGCTACATGAAATAATTCTTGTTTGACGTCATTCTGTTACTATTTTAGTATTGTTCTCTTCAGACTTGGTTGAAGTTTTGTCTTAACGGTTATACATTTTTTCATTCTTATTTCATCGTTACACATAAGAATAAAATGTTTTGGTGAGTGGATAGATTCGAACCTACGAACATTGAGTTTTCATTCTTCCAACACTTTACCAATGGACCAAGCTTTGTCTTCACGTTAACGAACGGTTACAGGATTTATTACAATTTAAATAAAATGGCTGGCTGTTAGAGTTTCCTGCCCAAATATTTCGATAAAAAATTTTCATTGCTTTGTAGATACGTAGAGCAATGTTTAGATACACATTTTAGGATAGTGCATTTTGGTGTATATAATAATTTCATGCCAGATAAAAGCTAGATAAGTTTTGATAAAATGTTTCATATGTAGTTCTCAATAATAGGCTTGCTGTTCGGGATGAAGTTTCAAGGTTCAGCATTGACTAGGAGTTTTTGCTATTAATATCCCTTCTAACAATATTGGCAGTGGACAAAAGTTAGCCCGTGTTGAAGCTTTTTGCTCCTAATTTAATTATTTTACTTTATTATTTAACGAATATATTGAAAATTGTCAGCAGGCACGTATACAGTAATTTATTTCGGAAGGGACCCGACTTCAATATTAGGATAAATTATAATAAAATTTTAAAAGATAATCCCAAAAATTAGGCTAAATTTACAGAAAAGTTGGGATTTCAGAGGGGGTCCGGACCCCCTGTACCCACCCCTAAATGCGTCCTTGTTTGTCAGTAACGTCTCCTCATTTTGAAACCCTCAAAAACTTCGGATATATAAAGGGAAAAGAGTTATTTTCGATAAAATATCACTTCAAGGAGACGCGACAGTTTTATTGCACATGGTGGTATCCAACGTTCACAAAAGCAAGAATTACTTCCCTTTTATTCTTTTGCTATTGTGCTCTATCGAAAGGTTAGGTTTGTAAAATATTACTCTTACAAACAAGCGTGATTAGCAGATAGAAATACTGAACAGAACTCCACAGAAATGCATGCTGAACTTACGTTTATAGCTACCCTTTGGTGATTTGGCCTCAAGGTCAATCGAGTGGTAATTCAGTTCCGTCTCTGTTCTTGAGCCATGTCCGTATTACTTCGAACAGTTTTGCTAATGAAAAGCATGCCTCGTAATATAACAGACTTCTTTCGCGTGAGAAATCGAAACTCAGTTGGTCAGAGAAACTAGTCTGTACGAATTAGGTTGTTAGTTAAAGCCCAGTACGAGTAAGGGTTTTTATTACTATTGATTGTTTTTATCTTTTTTAGGTGAGGAAAAATTAAATTGTGACATCGCGACATCAAATGTATTTGGTTAGGTAACTTTGTCTCAGCTTAACTTTAAACATCAGTAACCGTCGAAATTATTTAACTAACCGATCAGTCACTGAACATTTCAAACACGTCAAACCAGTGGCATAATATGAAGGTTAACCTCTCCTCCGCAGTCCTTATTTATGCGTCCGTACTTTCAGGTGCGTGCCAAGGGCCGGGCGACTGCCCGGGGCGCCAGAGAAAGAGGGGCGCTAAAACGAGCCTCAAAAAGTACATTTTAAAACGTGTTTTCTACTGACGTTTTTGGTTTATATCCTTGTAAAGTAGTGGCAATTACATAACCATGGAAGAAGAGAGTTTCATAGTAATAAGGGGGCTGTATCGAAAAACGGAGAGATGGCATGCAGAATAAAGAGTGGCGGGGGTGTAAGTACTGTTTGTTTGTTTGCTTGAGTTTAGCGTTCCACGGTTATGCCTTAATGGCCAAAGGAGATGTGGATACTAATTATAGTGGAATCTGAACCACTTTTATCGTTCAACAGTAATCCACCGGGAATTGGATCCGGTACCACAGAAGGCAGGCGTGCTAGCCACAAGACCAAGCGGGGGGCGGGGAGTTCGTATTGTTTATAGAGGGCCATATTCTTTTTGAAGTTTTCCTAAGTAATGAATGTCTTTTTGAAAAATGGGTTTAAAATATTAAAAACACTATGATAAAATGTAAAATATAGGCTAGTACTAGGGGGAGGGCGCCCAAAAGTCACTTTGCCCGGGTGAAAATTTGGCCTGGTCCGCCCCTGCGTACTTTCTGTATATTTTTGGCCTTGCAGCTTGTGCGGTCCCCACGCAACAGGGTTGAGGGGGCGCTATTTACGCGTATGCTTCGAACGTAATTCAATAACTGCCTAAGAAATTCTACCATCAGCATGGAAACGGGAATATATATTTTTCTAATAGTCCCATAGAACTTTCATTCAGAACGCCAGATGCAATTGAGTAGAAGGAGGATCTGATGTTTCCTAAGTAAGTTCCTTTCAGAAAGTTTTCTATTTCTTTAACGGTGATGTAAATAATTATACTTATCGTTTTTAGCCCGACACAAAACCATCCTGGGCAAATCCCTCTAGAAAACTTTATTCTGCCTAATTTTATAAGCGACTCAACGGTGAAACACTTGTTAACGAAAGCAATGCTGTGTATACACTGCCTTGTTTCTGACAAAATATAAAGTGTTTTTTATCTTTAGACACTTTTCCTACTCTTTTTGTCACCCTTGGTTATGTAGGGTGGCCTCGAACAAATAAAGAAGAGGTAATATTACAGTCAAGGGGCGCAATAAATATATTAGGTATTTCTTTTGTTACCTAACCATAACGGCCTAGGGTCGTCTTCAGTAGAATAAAAAATGTTACGTGATATTCCATTCACGAAGGAGGAAAGGTTACTTTAAATATATATTTCTTATTCATTTTGTCTACTCTGCTTGTCAGAAATTATATACTTTCTGTTGGGACGGTGCTGAAAAGAGAGGGGGGAATAAAACTTCGTGCCCCCTCATACATTTTAAATTTTGTTACATGGTTGCTCAAATTATTATTAAAAAAAGCACTTTAAACCAAGATATCTAAACTTACATTATGTAAGGGTGGCATATTCAGCAATAATAATAATAATAATAATAATAACAATAATAATAATAATAATAATAATAATAATAATAATAATAATAATAATAATAATAATAATAATAATAAATGTCTTTGGAGAGCCGAAATTATGTGACACGAATCATTACATGTAGAGCTTTAAAATGAGTGGTCATAGGAGAGGAAAAAACAGGGTTTTTCTCTGTCTGACCAACGTAAAGATTATGTGCTGAAGTTAAGAAGCATAATCATTCTACAATAGATTGCTTTTACGTAGAATATCAGTTACTTCAGTTCTCCTCCTTCGGGCTACTTACCTCATGTGGTAAATTCAAAACAATTTCAATTTAAAACAAATACATGTAAAACTTTTCTGTAATTAAATATATATAGGGGAAATTAAACATTTAACAGGGAAATCTGTTATCAAAGTGTCCAAGAAAGTAGATAGAAGACTATCAAGCGAGAAACATTGTGAAACTTTATAAAATACTCCAAACTAGAATTAACATTTACTGGAAAACATTCGTTATGCACCAGTGAGCATGTAGTGAATAGTGAGCACAGGGGAAATTATTACGAAACTGTTTGCAAACAAAAATTAGAAACACTAATGCAAGTGCGAGAACGGCATTTTTTTTTTTTTTGGTATCGTAATGAGTTTTACACATCTGTTACAATTTGATTTTTTCCCACATAAAAAATAAATAAAATAACTACAGTAATAAAAATTAAAACGGCACTTCCATGGGGTTCGTACCCAATACCTTCGGCATACAGACTAGTTACTTTAACTAACTGAGCTACTTGTTTTTTTACGTGAACTGAACCTGCTCTATGGTAAAGACGATTTTTCATTACGATTGTGCTAAGAATTTGTCTTTTTCCATAGGTAATTTCCACTATTTGCTCTATCTATACGTTAATACTTAGCATAGATTCATATATTTGGAGTTCGCTAATAATGCATGTAATAAGACACATTGGAAATGTTTCGTTAAAAGTTTCGTTTGTAGATCTAATTCACGTCTCTCTCAATGACATAGATGTCGCTGCTTCGTGTTGAACTGCAGAATTCCCTCGCGTTCTTGAAAATTTCCCACTTTAGCAGAGTTGGTAATTCTCGAGATTTCTGTCGATTTAATGTTTTTTGCTTCTAATTTATTTATTTTAAGCTAATATCTAACACAACTATTAAAAACGGGTTTGTTATTAACCTGTCCTGCTGGGGAAACCTTCCGAAATTTCGAACATATAAAGAAAATGGAGATATTTTCAAAAAACTTCAAAATAAAGAGACGCGTCATTTATTTTGCTCATGGTAGTACATGTATGGAAGGTAGTAGCCAGTGTTCGTTGAAATAGTTACAATATTAACTGAGATAGTTACTTACTACTACCTAGTGAGAACAAGTTATGAGGTTACTTGTTTGTGATACACTATGTGTAACAATACATTTCTTAGAAATTTTATGAGGGTGTAAAAATTTTAAAAAATCAGGCATCTTTTACATATATGTCCACTCAAACGTAATAAAAATTTACTCAGAATACAGCTCAATATATGCAAAGTCGTATGGTAGGTATGCCCTTGACGGCAGTCATCTTGAAATCCGCTATTTTGAATTAAGGTCAAGTTTTTAAAATAAGATAGGGTAATAGGATACATAATTTCAGGCTAGAATTTAATCAGCTGGGGAAAAGTTACAGGCATATTAGTTGTTTAAACTTACTGTGTGCGTAAGGACTGCTTCTAATGTGCACCAAACGTCTATTATTTTATCTTTTAAATTCACAACACTCCTATTTTTCACCGCATGTTTTAAAATTCCACATGCAGTTTGCAATTGTCGCCATGGCTCATGTTTTCTAAATTTATTACATTTTTTAAGAGTTGCGATTTTTCAGTTCATGTATAATGTTTGGATAAGAATCCAGCAATCTTTCTGAGTTTTGAAGATTTGCAATGTAATTATTTATTTCCTATATCTACCCTTCAGAAACTCGTTTACTGACATGAATGATCGCATTACAAAACAACTCCAACTTTGCATTCAGGTAAACCGAAGATGTAGCTTGTAATGGATAATAGATGAGACGAGAAATCAAATGAAAGCTCATTTTAAAAAGGAAAAACGAAATATGATTGTTGTGTAAATCAATGGCCTGTTGTTTTGTTTTATATTTATTTTTTTATTTCTATGGCAATTTTTTAGCTAGTCAGACACAAATGTCATTCGTTTTCTAGCGATTGTTGTCGAAGGTTCATATTTGTAAAATGTATAATCAGTTTTGATCGGGAATTCGTCAAGTTACACCTCTTTTTAAGCAAGTTAATTGCTTTCGTATTATGTTCATAGTACAAACAGCGTGTTGGGAATAGTCATATTATGCCTCTTCGATATTTTCTATCGTTCGTGCTGTTCTTTAAAAGTTGTATTTATTAAAAATATATTTTATTGTTTGTCGTTTGCGCAACATATAAGCTACATTTCCTGATAATTTTGTGTCCATATAACAACAATTTGTTATAATTTCATTTGTATTTCTTTACGTCACATAGGTCCTAGGTTTCTCATGTATTCTGGTTTGAAATTTCATTTGTATTTCTTTACGTCACATAGGTCCATAGGTATCTCATGTATTCTGGTTTGAAATAAATAGTTGCATTGCAAGTCTTCAAAATTCAGAAAGATTGCTGGATGCTTATTCCAACACCTTTCATAAACTGGCAAATCACAACTCTTAAAAAATGTAATAAATTTAGAAAACAATGCAGTTGGAATCTTAAAACATGCGGTGAAAATTAGGAGTATTATCAATTTGAAAGATCGAATGATGGACGTTTGGTGCACATTAGAAGCAGTCTTCTAATGGTTAACTGGTCATACTGGTTAACTATAGAACACAGATAAGCATATCATTGCCGTTTTGGGAAAATTTGCTATTAAAATGAGGTGTCACATACTATGGTTTTCATTTTTCAAAACTTCACTTTAATTCAAAATGGCGGATTTCAAGATGGCTGCCGTCAAGCTTACCCTTACGGTAACACGTACCTTTAGACATAATATGTATTACCGAACCTTTTATCCACTTATTATCATTAATACGCGGGTTAGATAAGGGACTTACGCACATAGTAAGTATAAACAATTAATATGCCCGTAACTTTTACCCAAATGTGCGTATCTTAAATCTAACTTCACCATTGTTTTCCTGATTAAATTCTAGCCCGAAATTATGTATCATATTACTATATCTTATTTTAAAAACTTGACCTTAATTCAAAATAGCGGATTTCAAGATGGCTGCCGTCATGGTCATACTTACCACACGACTTCCCCCTAAGCCTTATATGTATCTACATGGCTGTGTTTTACAATCACTCCGTTTACAAAGGGTAGTAAGGGACTTCTACAGTAAACTCTAATAATCACATCACAACTCTTAAAAATTATAAAAAATAGGAAACATGCATCATGGCAAAAATTTCTGTCATCACAAATAATATACACATGCTCTCTATCAGAAAACAAAATTTCATTGAAATCAGAGCCGAACACCTGGGTGATGTCCCTTGTTAGATTAAAAGATTACCCAAGCTCATAAGCACTACCAGATTGATTAACCAGCATGTTACAAAGCTGAAAATAATACGGCGTTACTACTGACATTGCAAGACCATGTTGTGTGAACAGAGCTTCGTTTCAAACCATCTTCAGATCGTGAAATATTCAATATTAGAAATATTCAATCTGTGAGATTTTCAGTTCTTTCTTCCAACCCTTGTAACAACTAGAAATGCAATATAGTAGATGTAATGAGTTTAACACTGAAAGACTTTGACCGAGTACCGATATACGAGGGAGGTTCAATAATTATTGTCCCTGGCATATTTAAAATACTTGAGCTGGGATGGCTCATGGGAGATATTGTAGCCCAATGTCTTTGATGCATATATGCTAAATTTCAGAACCATAGCTGCTATATTAATATTCTTTTTTGTCGTTTCAGGTGTGAGAGGTGGCACCTAGCTTGAAAAATGGAGAAAACCGAACAACGAACTGTCATCAAGTACCTGCAGAAAAAGGGGTTAAGCCCAAAAGAGATTCATGAGGACACGATCAGTGTGTTAGGTGATAGGGTTCCTTCCTACCAGATGGTAAAGAGCTGGTGCTGCGACTTCCGTTGCGGCAGGGAAAGCTGTCAACAGGCCCCTGGTGCTGCTCCTCCAACAACAGCATGCACCCCAAAAAACATTGATGCTATGCATGATACGATTATAGCAGACAGACGAATCACGGTGCAACAGTTAGCAGACATCATGCACATCTCTGTAGGCTCAGTAGAAACAATTGTGCTCGAACACTTGGGATTCAGAAAGGTGTCAGTGCGATGGGTACCCAAAATGTTATCTCGTGAAAATCAGAAAGACAGAGTTCGATGTTCAATGCCTAGTTTGGAGGTTATGGGGGCAGACCTGAAACAGTTATGTGATAGATTTGTGACAGTGGATAAGACGTGGCTCCACCACTATGATCCAGAGTTCAAACGACAGAGCATGGAGTGGCGGCACAGCAATTCGCCTCCTCCACGCAAGTTCAAGGTGCAAGCATCAGCACGCGAGGTTATGGCCATAATTTTTGGGGATGTGAAGGGTGTGCTCCTTATTGACTACCTGGAGGCTGGACACACTATCACGGGGGCCTATTATGTAGCTCTAATCCCTAAGTTACGCGAAGCAATCAAGGAAAAACGGCGCGGGATGTTGCAGCGAACAGTGCTGTTCCGCCAAGATAATGCTCCGGCCCACAAAAGCCATCTTACTGGTGTCGCAATCCACGCTACTGGTTTTGATGTGTTGGAACATCCTCCCTACTCCCTAGTGACTTTCATTTGTTCCCAAAGTTATATGAGCACCTCAAGGTGAAAAAGTTTCACTCAAATGCAGCTATTATTGAAGGTGG
The DNA here is from genome assembly GCF_964235325.1 of Thermobia domestica. Classification (NCBI taxonomy): domain Eukaryota; kingdom Metazoa; phylum Arthropoda; class Insecta; order Zygentoma; family Lepismatidae; genus Thermobia; species Thermobia domestica. Next base: position 237,350,739 of record NC_137454.1, on the reverse strand, counting down.
GGGAGGAATGATTCACGGCTCAGCCAGAGATTTTCTTTGAAGCTGGCATAGTGGCTTTACAGCATAGGTGGAAGAAGTGCATTACTATGAAAGGAGACTTTTTTTGGAAAAATAATATTCCTTATAGGTCAGGGATAATAATTATTGAACCTGCCCCATACAGTACAATTCCATTTTACACAACGCTCTATACCAACAAATAAGGAGTTCTCTCGTGGCTAAGCGGTCAGGATACGCGCATTTGAGTTGGAAGACTCGCTCGATTCACGGCGGCTCATATAACCGCGCTGTTGAAAGGAACGCTAAACTGAAGGCCAATTAAACTCAGCCAACAAGTAAGTATGGTCTTTTGAATTCATATTCGATTACGAACGGCGTTCACTTATGAATTGTTGTTGTTCTTTCCCGTAGTTTAGCGTACCATTTCAGGAACGAGGCTATATCTGGCTTGGACATCCACTTTAAGATGGAATTCGAACAACTGTAATGTGTTTAAACTTTTAACGTTATCTCACCAGGAATCGAATCCTGGTTTACGTGCCAGTCACTAGACTAGTGGGAAGGCTTCTCACTTATGAATTGTAGCTTGTTTTGAGTCAATTAACTGTAAGAATGATCTGTTGTAATTGAATTGTCTACGTTACAAAGGATCTGAATTTGAATATTATTTTTTCCGTCGTGGGGTTCGTGTGTAGGCAATTATTATTTTACGTTTCTTGATATTCATTGATCGATTATCTGATTTCATAGTAACGTCCTTTTTAACATTTTTAGGTATATGATACAGAACGTTGGCTTATGTGGGATAGAAAATAAAAAGAGTAGTATTTGGGAATACAATGCATATTTATATATCTATGGTTATGGTTATGGAAGGAAACGGTGACGATGAGAACAAACATGGTGGTGGCATAGAGAAAGTGGGAGGAAATAGAACCCCGACAGGCACGTAGCCAGGATTTCGTAATAGGGGAGGTCCGAGACATGAAATACTGTGATTATTACAGCAGAGTACGATTATTCTAGACTATTTTACTGGTAACATATATTGGTTCATTTAGTCAGGATTTCGTGATGGGGGAAGGGGGAGAGTTTGATATGAAATATTGTTGTTATCACACCAGGGGCTTGATCAATTTAACCTATTTTACTAGTAACATATATTGGTTTGTTAAGACTTTAAAATTAGGACATGTTAGCAAGGGCGCCGATTTCTCTGTAAATTTGAGGGATCCATTCAGATGCAGATGAGGATTTTAAGACAAATTGCATTCTAATTATGCCAAATATTGTATATTCATAAATACAACAAGGGGACCAACATGAACTTTTGGGGGGGGCGGTCCCCCTCGGTCCCCCAGAATTGGCACTCATGCATGTTAGTAAGTATTTTAGTAACAAACTATGAGGAAATCTCGAATAAAGAAAATATTTTATTTATTTATTTTTACAATATCTACTTCCTCCTTCTGTTCATCCAAATATAAACAATTTTCCTTTTATTATGACTTCAACTATTTTTTTTTTTTTTTTTTAAAAAGTACGTATCCAATAATGTCTTGTAAACTATTTTATAATATCTGCGTTCCATTCTCTGTTGAATCAAATGTTAACAGGACTTGCTTTCCACATAACTTTTTTGTTTTATTATTCCGTCAACTACTGTCTGTTCCAAATGACAAGTTAAAGGAGCAGTAGAAAACCATTTCTGAAATAACTTGTTTGATACTACAGAAAAGCGATGATAAAAAAATTATTTTTAGCTTTATTTTTATCTTTATATTTTATAGTTATTTTTAACGCTGATTTTTTCTATTTCTGGTTTCTTTTTGTTTCATCCTTCCTTAATTTTTTTATTTCTGGTCTCGAAGGGGGAGGTCCGGATTCCCCGGACCCACCCCTTGGCTACATGCCTGACCCCGAGAAAATCCATGCACATGATCTTTGTCTGTCAAAATGCCGGTTGGCGCGAGTTGGGACCTCACGCAACAGGGATAAGCATTTACTACAGAAGCACTGTAGTCGCTCTAGCATTCATAGTAAACGTATTTCTTATCAGGCTCGAATCATACACATTTTCGGATATTTTTTAAAAGGTTAAATACAAATGTTGTTTCCAAATACGTTAGGAATGGATTTCCTAACTTGGGTAAGAATGTTACCCACCCAAATTACTTACAGCTAGGACAATACGTAGTGATGACATTGATGAAACCTTGTTTGAAAAAAGGACTCAATGCCACTTAAGACATGTTTACGGAAAAACTCTTACGGGAGTATTTGAAGAATAATAATACTTCTCTAGCTGTATAACAAGATTTATAATACTTCCAACACTTATTCATAGCATAGTTTGAAAGTCTAAAGAGAAGAGACATGATATTCACAATTAGCAAATAACACATATGATATCACAGAGTAAGTAGTATAATTTTAATTGGAAACTGGGAGTAGTTCATGTGTTAAACTATAAGTCATCATCTTGTAAAACATTAATGTTGATAGAAATACTAAACTCAGATTCAACCAATGAAATATATTGCATACATCTTTGCTGCCTTTTCATTGTATTTTAATGTAAAGTTTGTATCTCTTTAACAGTCCCGCATTTAGTCTACTTTTATTAGTTCACTGAAACTTTCGTTGCAACATCAGCATATCACAATCGACCGAAATGTGTTGAAAGACGAATGATAAATACTAAAACCAAATTGTACTTAAACAGAATGTTGGGGTGTTTTGTTAAATGGGAGATACAATCTGTATATTTTCTATCTGAATACTGTGAGGTGCATAACGAAACTAAGTATCGTTTTGTTCTAAGGTCCACAGTTTTTGTCATTTCATTAAAGAAACTGGTACGTCGCTGACCTCTATCCTTCTTCTCTAAGCAGGGCAGGTTTGGTTTACTAGGTGCCAGCAGTTGAGCCAGAGAGCCTGAACAAGTAAGACGTGTTTCTGACACTGGCAGGCAAATAGAATTTTCAGTTTGAAGATCAACGGGTAATTGTGAAACTCTTCACCGTAGCTGGACCTTGTGCAGCCGATATTCATCGTCAATTGAGAGTTGTATGAGGTAATATTGCTCTCGCAGAAAATATTGTTAGGAAGTGGATGCGTGAGTTCATAGGAGGGTAGACAAGTATGAAAAATAACCAAAGGTCTGGACTTTCATAGGTCAACTAACGCTAACATTGTCTGTGTTGAACACTTCATCATAGAATACAGGTGTGCCACAATACAGAAAATTTGAAATACACTGGGACTAACAATGGGAACAGTAGAACGATTAATTACAAACGAACTGGTGCTAAGGAAAGTTATTCTTGCTGACGACCACTTAAAGCATTAAGCAAAGTTTCAAGAATGCTTAATGACGATCAAAAAGAGGGAAGGATTCGATCAAGTATTGCACATTTGACACATTTCAAAAGAAAGGGATGCAATTTCTTGGAGTTTGTGAGAATGGATAAGTCAGCGTCCATTATTCAACTCTAACACAAAAAGATGGTCGATGTAGTCGAAACAGATTTACTACCAGCTTTAAAATTTTGTGTAATTAGAATAATGCTGTAGTCTCTCTTTTTGGATTCCCAGGAAAGATTATTGTCTCATCCTGTTCTGAAAGCTCATACAATTATGGTGAGTGTTTTTTTTACACTTTGAATGCAAAACGTTTGCCAGTATTGACTGAGAAACGATCAGAAATCGAAAATAAGAATTTAATCCTCCACATGGACAATACAGAGTATGCTAATATTCTGATCCCATTCTTGCCTGACCATGATATTAAACTTCTACCACACCCACCCTACTCATATGATTTAACTCCAAGTGATTTCTGGTTGTTCCCAAATCTCACATGGACGCCATTTTGAAAGTAGATCATTCCTGGGAAATGCCTTTTTCCACACCTGAAACATACTTCGAAAAATGAATATGCCACTTGTTATACAAAATGGACGGAGCAATGGCAACTGGGTATCAACAAAGTTGGAAGTTGAGAGATCCCTGTATTATTCTTGGAAATTAGAACGAAATGCGACGTACTTTTGGTAAGCATCTCGTAAGTTACACCTTTCATTTGCGTTTGTAACAATGTGTAAAATATAGTTCAACTAATTATTATTTTTCTTACTAAATTATAAAAGCAATTTAAAAGTGTTTCGGATTATTTTTTTTATTAAGAGCACGGAAGAAGTCATTCAAAGGTAAAATAAAAAATATGACGTAATTCCTCCTCAAAAACGAAAATGCTAACTCTCAGAAAAGTAGCTATATTAAGTTCCTATACATTTAATTTAATATTCTTCTTAATCATATACAACAGGGGCACGAACATAGAAACTTCAAGGGAAACTGAAAACATTCATGTTTTTTCAGAGGGACTCATATCCCCAATGGATTTGGCCTAACAATGGTATCCGCTCGACCAAAGCACACCGACAGCCGTATAGCCGGGAAGAAATTTGTGTTGAATTATCTATAACTGATTCGTCCCTTCGAAAGCACCGTATGTGTACTGTAAGCAATTTCTGAGGCCAAGGCAACATAGCAGTACAGAATTCATCTGAGACGAAAAGGGTCCTTGGTTCAACCACTGCGCACATGAATTCTGATAGACAACATCGTGTACGTGAGTTTTTTTTTTTTTTTTTTTTTTTTTTAGGTTCTCAGGATTATTAATCTTTTCCACCGTACTAATATCACTATTTGTCTTTCATAATGACTCTTCTGTTTATCAACTGCTCTTTTCTAGTCTACAATACAAATGTACCTATGCAAAACTGAAGATTTAGAGTAATATTCACACTTCTGAAATCTAAAGAGAAATTTTTAAGGTGTTCGTAACATTTTCTTATATGAAGACAAATGCCCGTCCTTGTTTTAGTTCTTTATTTATTGTATATATTCACTACAAAACGTGCTATCGTAGTAATATAGGAATGTACTTTTAATATTCATAATAAATTCCTAAATAAGAGAGAACAAATATTGGAATTTTCCTTTACGTTGCCTCTCTATACTTGTATTAAGTCACGACATTCGCTCTCAAAAGGAAACTGTTAAGGAAACTCCTTCGACAACCTTGCACAGAGTATTACGTGTACAGTGTTACATGTTCATTGCGCCATCTCTCAATACTGAAACTTGTAAACTATGCCGTTCACTAACATGTATAAATACACAAATAACCGTAGGGAAAACCACAGTTCATCGCTTTATAAAGAAGCACTCCAGTCGAAAGTCACCTCAAAATGAAATACGTAAGTTTCGATCAGAACTTGTAACTATCCTCTTTAAGTATTTCATAATATTGAAGTTTAATAGTATAACTTTGAGAGAAATAATAGTTTCTGCCACTGTAAGGAAGTATCTAGTATTACAAACAATAATTTCTACATTATTATTGCCGAGTAATGAAAGAAAGTGTTCAGCAGGGTCACACCCACGCAAGCGGAGTTCAATGGGTCTGGACCTCTCCAAAGTATTGTAACTTGGCATACATTTGTACACGTTCTTAATGTAACTATAGATTTAGCTGAAAAGAGTTCATCTGTATTCTTTGTTTTCTTATAAAAATATAGTTCCATCACTTTTTACTGAGAGTATAGATGTTAGTACATAAAAATTATTTTCAGAGCCCCCTCGTGGCTAAGCGGTTAGCGTACGCGCCTTTGGCGTGGGAGACCCGGGTTCGATTCCCGGCGGGAGCTCATGTGGTTCGGATTCCACGTTAATCAGTAGGTCCACGTCTCATATAGCCTCGCTGCTGAACGGGACGCTAAACTAAAAATCAACTCATCAATCAAAAATTATTTATCATTTTTCAGGTGCGAAATGACACTGGTTCAATATACATACACATAGTGTCTTGTAGTTTTGGGCTATCTATAAACTTTTGACCCTTTACAGTACAAAATTGTGGATGTGCACTTGATGTTCACTTATGAGATATACATAAATCGAATATTCCATCGAGTTGTAATAAATGAAATGTTTGAATTTAAATCATTCTGAATTGTTTCCAAAACAATATCGATAAAAATAATTATTTATGATGCAAAAAGAATTGTGTAATTTATGCCAAAGACAACACTCTTAAATAGTCACAGACTTCAGTAAAACTAATATTCAGACATACCATAACTAGGTTTGAATTACGACCAGAGAAACAGTATAGTACAAATTATACTTGAGTTTAAACTATTTATTACTTTGTTTTAAAAGTCGTGTGTATTCCTTTGAAACTTAGTAACAATAATTTTTGCTTCAACTGTACTCATTCTTAAGCAAGTACCTAGTTATTAGTATTGAATGGTGGAATTTAGGTTTAAACCAATACTATCTTTAACACTCAATTAGTAATAAATATACACCAATATTTCTTAATTTCAAAGCATGGCGAAATCAACAATATAAAATAATTATTTCTTTCCTCTTGTTCAAGAACACAATTTGCAAGCACATTTTGCAACACTGTCAATCCTTTACAATTATTTTATACGGTACTCTATTATATATATTTATTTAGTTAAAAAAAATCACTTGTTTTCTGCAGATTGTTGTTGCTTTTTTTGCCCTTGTGGCTGTCGTCTCCGTGAATGCAGGAGTCATTGGATCAGCTGCTCTTGTTTCTCCAGTCCTTTCAGCAGGAAGCCCCATATTAGCTCCTTCATCTGGGCTTTCCAGTTCCAGTAGAGTAGATGCCTCTTCAGTGATTGGACTTCGTGTTGCCGCTGCTCCACTTGCTGTTGCTACTCCCACTGTTGCTCTAACTGGAGGTCTTTTATCTGCCCCTCTGGCAACTGGTATTGTAGCTTCTCCTGTAGCCGCTATTGCAGGTTCTCCACTGCTTGCAACTGGACTTACAGGATTAGCTCTTAAGGGTTAAGTTTATATCTATACATTTACATACATGTTTGTAGAGCAGACCAATGCAACATTTCATGTATAATAAATGAATTCGAGCAGAGAAATAGAGGGTTATATTTTAAATAATTCCATCAAAGTTAACAAAATACTTTAGTATAGAGAGTTAATACCCTAGACAAGAAAGGACAAACATAAAATTGTCGTAACATAAATTTAAATTTAAAGCATAAGAGTTTGTTGCGAAATATTTACCTGGATAAATTGTGTTATTTCCTATGTAACGTCAATTTGACATTGGTCATACTGAAATAGTATGAATGCTACGATTCGCTGCTTAATGGGAAACCTTAGTATTTTTTTTCTTTTTTTTTTACAAAAATCCGTTTCTCACCCACGTGAAAGACGCCAGCGCTTAATTGCGTGTACTACAACCACACTCATAGTTTAAGATTATTTTTTTAAAAGGGGCGTTTGGATTTGTCATACATTATTTCTATCGTTTCTTGCTACCAATGAATCACTAGTCAACAAAAGTATAGAGAAAGAGCAAAACTCAACTAAGGAAGAAATTCGTAACTACTATGATAGTAGACTGATGATTGATGTCAAGTAGCTGCAATACTTGTCGTCAAGAGAAGAGGATAGAAGCAATGTAGGTATGAGAGTGATTTTTTCATGTTAAGAAATAAGAGGTTCTTGAAATATGCTTAATGTTACTGACAAGGGACATGTTTCGGTTCGAACGCGAGGATCAACATAAAACTTGGTAGACATATACAAGACAAAGTACTGACCACCATAAGGGAAGTCATTCCCGTGTAAAATTCGTTTTCCGCCGACAGCGCCACCTATCCTTCAAAACACTAGTAGTTAGATTCCGCGTTCTAGGAGCTGAGTGAAGATCAGCCAGGTGCATCAGTGTGTGGTAGTAACCTCGAATTAGTGTTAGGTGTGATAGTCAGTGTGGAAAAAATGGGGCGGGCTGTTGGCATTAACCCCCTTCATGTAGTTGAACAGTTAAAAGACGAACTAAAGCGCAGATTTAAGGATCAAACGTCAGTTGGAGCGGACGATGAGTCATTTGCGACATTTTGGTGTAATTTAATTATCACTGAGTACGGAAATAAATTAGAAATGATACACACATCGACACTCGACAGAGATGATAAAGAAAATGTCACGGCGCAGAAAGACATCTATGATAGCAGTTCAGAGCGGGAAGAAGACAGCAGTCCAGAGTGGGAACAAGACAGCAGTCCAGAGCGGGAACAAAGCATTAGTCAAAGCGAATACGACGTATTTTCAGCATGAAAACTGATAAGAACAGATATTTTATTGCAGTTTACGGACGAGGAAGTCCGGAGTATATACACAGATTATCATGAAGGAGAATATAACTCGTACAGGAACTTTCTGACACGACACAAGAAAATTATTTCTTTGAGTAACTACAAACCTATTTTGGATTATGAACATGCGCTGTCTACGAACTCCGCTTCATTTAAAGGGAATGGGGAAATGAAACTCCAAACAATGAAGTGCGAAATCATCAGATCATTTGACGAGGCGCGAGAGCATGGAACATCAGTGCGTTACTGGTATTTACAGTGCTAGGCTCTCCAAGCGATAAAAGAAGTTGGCTTATCGCATTTCAAAACGGAGCCGACTTTCATTGAAAATCTTCAGGAACAAGCAGGCATTATTTCACGAACAATTACGACCTTTATCAAATAATCTGATTATTTCACATTTCACTGTTTGGAGTTTCATTTCCCGATTCTCAGTTCCCACTCTGGGCTGCTGTCTTCATCCCGCTCTGAACTGCTATCATAGATATCTTTCTGCGCCGTGACATTTTCTTTATCATCTCTGTCGAGTGTCGATGTGTGTATCGTTTCTAATTTATTTTCGTACTCATTGATAACACTGGTCTACATCAATTTTGCTGACTGGAGGCTATCAGCTGTTTTTTAATAATTTGAGTGTGCTAAATCCAAAAATGAAATCCGTTTTTCTCTATAACGTCAGGTATTTTCACAAAATGAAATTTTATCTAATATTTCGTGTATGCTTTAGAACCATTAATCGTAACGTAGTTCTACAAGATGTCACAAGATGGCAGCATACTCACTGTTACGTTTAATTTTATTTTTACGAGTTAATATCATGTTGAATTAAAATTGAAGAGGATATTACCTACGTAAAGGGTTGAAATAAAGGAGCACTCGCAGGGTGCTGCTGAATTTTTATGCAGGGTGACGAATTACGCGGCACTCTTTGCTTACGGAAAACATGGCGAGTTAATAGATTGCGAAAGGTGTGCTAGAATTTTGTAGAAATTTTGCAAACATTTACTGATCTGGTTATTTCTAGTATTGGTGCGCTGTATTGGTGTAGTGATATCTAGAGGATTACAGCTATTGTAGTGTAGACTACACACATTCTGATCAAGTTGGCAGCTGTACCGAGTTTAAATAACATTACCTCTATTAGTAGAAAGTGTAAGAACGATCCGGGTATATTTTGCTATATTTGTGGTTCTTTCACAACCCCGAAACAACGAACAAATATTTCGGAATTTATACGAAAAGTGTATCATGCATATTTCGGAATTCAATTGGGCGACCAAGATAAACCATGGGCACCACATAAAATATGCAGGTCTTGTGTAGAAAATCTCAGACAATGGAGCAAGGGTCGAAGAACAAGCCTTAGTTTTGGAATCCCAATGGTGCGGCGAGAGCAGCAAAATCATGTAAATGACGGCTATTTCTGTATAGTAAATGTATCTGGTATGAACAGGAACTCTAAACATACTATTCAGTATCCTGATCTTTACTCTGCTAGAAGACCTGTTCCTCACAGTAATGAAATTCCCATCCCTACATGCAGCACGTTTGCAAGTTCCAGTGATGATGACGATTGCTCTGTCAACACAATACAGAACGTAGTGACGAGGATTTTGTGGTGTCTGATGAATGCAATTCATGCAAACCCTTCACTCAATCAGAATTAAATGATTTAATTCGCAACCTTGCTCTACCAAAAGCATCAGCAAAATTTCTGTGTTCAAGACTGAAAGAAAGGAATATGTTGCACCAGGAAAACTATCGTATATCGGGACAAAGAGAAGCATCTATTACAATATTTTCAAAAATATGAAGAACTTGTGTATTGTTCAGATATAAAAAGGCTAATTGAAACTATGGAATGTGATTATGATGCGAATGAATGGAGGCTCTTTATTATCTCTTCGAAGAGGAGCTTAAAGTGTGTATTGCTGCATAATAGCAATAAGTTGACATCCATTCCTGTTGGTCATCTTTGCTTTATTTGTTTATGGGACAGCCGTGCAAGGAATGAACACTGGGTACAAAGATTGTAGCCTGCCAGAGTAGATTTTGAAGTGGGAGTGAAAATCATCCAGAATGAACCGCTTGTTGACCCTAAGAAAGTGTTACTCCCTCCACTACACATAAAGCTGGGATTAATAAAACAGTATGTAAAATCTTCGAATCAGGATGGTGCTTGCTTCAAATACATTTGCTTGAAATTTCCTGCATTGACACAGGAGAAAATGAAAGCTGGTATTTTTTACGGCTCCCAGATAAGGTTGCTAATGAAAGATAAAGAGTTCTTGCAAACCATGAACCCCACAGAAAGAGATGCATGGGATGCTTTTTGTGCCGTTGTTACAAACTTTCTTGGAAATTTTAAAGCGGACGACTACGAGGAACTTGTTGACAATTTGTTGGCCACGATTCAGAAGTTAGGAGTACATATGAGTATGAAGCTTCACTTCCTACATAGCCATCTAGACTATTTTCCTTCCAATCTTGGTGCCCTTAGTGAAGAACAGGGTGAACGATTTCACCACGATATCAAAACCATGAAGAACCGGTACCAGGGAAGGTGGAACGAAAACATGATGGCGGACTGTCGCTGGTGCTTGCAGCGTGACGTTCCGGACGCCACTTACTCCAGAAAATCAAAGAAATGAAGATTTTTGCCTAAATAGGTAAGCACGCTGTGTTATTTGGTTGTGTGCATTTATCAGCTTGAGGTCGTAAATGAAATTAAAAAATGTATTGGATTTGCTTAACTTTCTATCAAGTCTAAATTCATTACGACAAATAGGTTCGTAAAACTACTCCATACGTAATATTCTGGAACCATAAACATAGTATTTGGTCTAGGAATTAATTCGTGCGGGTGGACAAGAGATGGCGCAACGAACGGAGCGTCCCACAGTTCCGTGTATCCACACATGTGTTGCAAACCCCTGTCATCGCGTATCGTTCGTAGTATAGGGCAGTGGATTAAAGCGTCAACAACACCAGTTTGTAGTTAAGTGAACATGGCGCAATTTGTGCCTGATAAAGTGTTTTTGCGGGGTGTCCTGCTGCATTACTGTAACATGCAGTAAAGTGCGACTGAAAGTCATCGTATTTTGGTGGAAGTGTAGGTGACCATGCTCTAGCTGAGCGAACGTGTCAGAAGTGGTTTGCACGGTTTAGAAGTGGTGATTTCGGCTTGGCAGACCAAGAGCGAGCTGGACAGCCAAAAAAATTTCAAGACGAAGAATTGACAGCATTGCTCGAGCAGGATTCGTGTCAAACGCAGGAACAACTTGCAGCAGCATTAGGCGTTGATCAAACAACAGTCTCCAAACGCTTGAAAGCCATGGGAATGATTCAAAAGATGTCACATTGGGTTCCACATGAATTGAAAGACAGAGACGTTGAAAGACGAAAAACCATTTGCGAATTGCTGCTTCAACGACAGAGCAGAAAGGGGTTTCTGCATCGAATTATTACGGGTGATGAGAAGTGGATCCATTACGAGAACCCTAAACGAAAAAAGGCCTGGGTGAAACCAGGTGAACCAGGTCCATCACAACCAAAACGAGATATTCACTGTGCAAAGGTTATGCTGTGCATATGGTGGGATATGAAAGGTGTGGTGTACTATGAGCTGCTGCAACCGGGTGAAACTATGAATGGAGAACGTTATCGACGACAATTAATGCGTTTGAAGCAAGCTCTGGCCAGAACACGACCAGAATGGGAGAACAGACATGATAAACTTATTGTTCAACATGATAACGCTCGCCCACATGTCGCAAAACCGGTCAAAACCTATTTAGAAAATGTCGGATGGGAAGTTTTACCCCACCCGCCGTATTCACCAGACGTTGCTCCTTCGGACTACTACTTGTTCGATTGCATGAACAACGATTTGATTGGACAGCGGTTTACTTCTTCAGAAGATATCGAAACATGGGTCTCTGACTGGATCGCTTCCAAGGATGAGGACTTCTTTCGCCACGGAATCCGTACATTGCCTGACAGATGGGCGAAAGTGGTGGCTAGCGATGGACAATATTTTTCTTAAGGTATTTATGTATTTTGTGTTTGTACTACAGCTTCAATGTGTGCGTACCAACCGCACGAATTAATTCCTAGACCAAATATGATATGTGTAGGTGGGTATCAGTAACTTTATCGTAACTTGTTCCGTATTTATATTTAATATCAAAGCAATAGTACAATATTTAATGTGGAACAAATAAGAAATTCTGTCAATGTAAGTATGATCAGATTGTGTAAAATTCTGACGTGATAGGCAAAAACTAACTACACCACTGGAATCAGCGACCTCGATTTTTAAAAAAACAAATCAAATACCTCAGTCAGCAGAAAAAAAGTTTTCATATGTAGACCAGTGTAATTAAATTGCACCAAAATGTCGCAGATGACTCATCGTCCGCTCCAACTGACGTTTGATCCTTAAATCTGCGCTATCACGCCTAACACTAATTCGAGGTTACTATCACACACTGATGCACCTGGCTGATCTTCACTCAGCTCCTAGAACGCGGAATCTAACTACTAGTGTTTTGAAGGATAGGTGGCGCTGTCGGCGGAAAACGAATTTTACACGGGAATGACTTCCCTTACAGTGGTCAGAGCTCCCTCGTGGCTAAGCGGTTAGCGTACGCGCCTTTGGCGTGGAAGACCCGCGTTCAATTCCCGGCGGGAGCTCATGTGATTCGGATTCCACGTTAATCAGTAGGTCCACGTCTCATATAGCCTCGCTGCTGAACGGGACGCTAAACTAAAATCACCTCACCTCACCTTACAGTGGTCAGTACTTTGTCATGTATATGTCTACCAATTTTTATGTTGATCCTCGCGTTCGAACCGAAACATGTCCCTTGTGAGTGCAGTTGCAGCGCTCAAGCAGCTATAAACTTAAACTAATCTCTTTATTTATCTTTCCTTATACGAATTTTGGAAATCACATTTGTAATGTCTTGTGTTAAAGAGCAACATTTTATTTGTGCTCAACCACTACCTTTTTGATTTGAAAGACATTCTTTCGGGTTAAATATAGGCATTTTACAATAAACCTAAAACATTAGCTGCCTCTGAGATACTGGCTACGATTATATTTAATCGTTCTAAGTAAGAGTTACTGAGAACTCTAATAAACAAGGAATTTCTTATATTCTGAACAAATATAAACAATTTCAAACCATTTTGCTGAATATATCCACCTTTCGAAACCCCCACCCCAAAGAAAATGGAGAACAATGTTACACAACATTTGCACCACATAAAACGTTACTTTAAAGATGTGTTTAGTTGTTTGTATTCAAAGAAGGAATTCTCTCTCACAGAAATAAATAAATAAATATCACATCTATTGAAAAATATGATTAGACAAAGTCAGCATCATGCTGTGCAAGTTAGGGGCGTACTTAAAATTTTTTCAATGGGGCGCCAAAGTCAAAAGAAAGAATCTGTGCTATGTGGAACCCAATGTCCACGCCTCCGAAAAGAGACAAAACACATGATTATAAGGTAACCAAGAAAGTTCTGTCGCTTTTCACCCACCACCTTCGAACATTGCACAAACAACATGCTTGCTTGTCGCAAGCTTGCCTGTCGGTTTTATTTGATTTTATTTCGCTTTCGCTTATACACAAAAGCTTAATTTTGTTTAGCGCAAACTGTAGTGCAGGCAACTCAAGCTTCACTTGCAAGACGTTTTTCTTTAAATTGAAGTAAAAAGCCAGCGCGCGTTCGATTTTCAGTTGTTCTCAAAAAGCATGTGACTCTGACCTCTTAACTTTCGACGCCAAGGTAGTGTTCGCGTTGTTAGCGTCTTTTTAGCATTCACCTTGAATAAAGGACAAAATTTAATTATTTTTTTTAATTGTGCCGTACAGTACTCTAGTCCCACGCAGAGGCTGTCTGGGCCGCCCGGATATCCGGAAATTTCCGGGTGGGCCCTGCCCTCCGCAAAATCACTTAAGATATTGCTCGATTGGTTACGGTATAACTATTTCAAAACTCTGTTGTCGTTCATAGTAACCAGTGGTCTAACTAACTTGCCCGCAGTGCTAGCGAAGGAAAAACACTAGGGAAAGGGGGCCCCTGCCCAACTCGTAGCCTTGTTTGTTGGAAAATCAATAAAACAATTAAAAAAGTCTCAAAAATACATGTAAGTTATTAACTCGAAAATGATTGTCCATATTTTATGAATTCAGTAATGTGATGTGCAAGCGATAACATATAAAGAGCATGAAACTAATTGTTCTACGGTAAGGAAACCGTGTTAGACATGGAGTTGTTTGACGCGACTGCTGGCGATAAATAATGGTTCTCTTAGCACAGCGGTGATGTCATAAAACGAGCCCGGAGCCTGATCTCTCCAGATATCGGGCCCCAAAAGTATAGGGTCTGGTCCTATCTATTCAACAATGAAGCATGGAGTTTTGGACTTGGGTGGTTCCATTGGAAAGGATCGGTTTCCGTTAAGCACATCGGTGATGTCGTAATCTGCCTTGGGGCCCGAAAACCAAGAAATCGGGCCCCAAAAGATGTTCATGCAATATTCTCCATATTTTTTGCTCAGAAAAGTAAGTTTCCATATTATCCTGCCTGAGTGTTATTCAACTGAACATTAAAGTATAAAAGACAATGCTGTGATGTTGCATGTCAGTAAGGAACACCGCAATATATTTGGTATCGAATAGAAGGGACCTGAATCCAGACGTGTGCTTCATGGATTCTTGGGTTTCGGGACACGGAACTGATTTCTAACATCACCGCTGTGCTAAGGGTACCCGGTTCTTTCCAACGCCCGAACTCGTGTCTCCAACTCCATGTCTAACATGGTTTCTTTGCTGTAGGAGGATTTTCATGTAATCTTATCCATGTTCTTATCCAAGAGTAAGAAAGACATTACAAAGCTGTGAAAATTAACAGGGCATTACATTTGGACAATTTCTTTTTATCGTATATATAAAAAAAAGTACTCGGAACCCCCAATGGAAACGCATCACTGCTTTCTTGCAAATTTTTATTTTTTATCTAATGATTTTATTTTTTATTTTTTTTACTTGTTTTCAAAACTCATGTAGAAGAAGTCTTCATTGCTGATGCATATTTTTTTTTTTAAGTTCGAGTCGATAAAGAGGAAGGGGGATAGCATGATGCGGTTTCTAATTCGGTATCCCTAACAATAGTCCACAAATATTGACAGGGGCCCATTTGCGAATATTTCGGGGGGTTGCGATACAAATCCAAGGTAGATTAAATGAGAGATTTACCAAACAACAAAAAATAATCTTTGATGCTTCTTGTCTTAATCCTCACCGATTTACTAATTTACTATATGAGGGTATTCTAAAAGGTGCTTTGCAGGAGATAGCAGAAAATGTTTAGTTGAGCATGAAAATTTGAAATATGAATTGTTGAATTTTACTAAAATTTTGGAAAAACTTCAGAAAACTCTGTCAGACTATTGTGATAAAGCAAATAATAAACACTATACTGACATACAACCCGATGTAGATTGCAGAATGCGACAGTAGTGCCTCAGAGGTATTAAAAAAAACTAACCTGAGGAATGCATTGCTTTTTTTCCAGAAGGCCAGTCGTATAAGATGTGCAACGAAAATCATCCGTGTAAACAGTGTTACTTGTGTTGCTGGAGGTTGCTACTAATGTATAATATGCATGTTTCCACTTTCCAAACATTGTTTACTATATACAAATATTTGATAACTCTTCCAGTTGCTCAAGTATCGTGTGAGGAAGCATTCAGTTATCTTAAATTAATTAAAACTCGTACGCTTTCGTCTTCGTCAAATCATATTCTGGAATCATTTATGCTTATGGCCATTGAAAGGGAAGTTCTGCAAAAAAGTCTCTAATGATGAAATTATCGATTAAATTGGAAAACCTATGTTTAGAAAAATGCTGCTGTAAAAGTTGGTTTGATAAATGAGCTTCATTACTCGCGTATTTTATAAGAATTGCAAAACGCATCAAAGACATCACTGATAAGTGCGTTATCACCTCTACCTAGGTATGTAGTCCCAATAAGTATGCGAATTTATCACTAAAAGTTCGTGTTGTTCGTTCCATTTTTCTTTCTTGATTTTGAGAGGGTGATTTCTAACTGCCCTTAAGCAGAAAAGTAGTATAATTTGTAATGCTAATATATTGTATTCATGTTCTAATTTAGAGTGTTTGAGAAGTCAACAAGAAATTATTTCCTATCAAACTCAGCGTGCTTCATCAGAAATGTTTTTTAAAACGTTTCTCTAAACTTTCTGTTTTCAAAATTTTATTTTCTTTTTTCTCACCTCCATAAATGGATGGTTACCCAATGTTCTTCACTATATATCATGTAAACAAATCTACAAAGATAGACTAATTTTAAGTTTATTATAATGTATTCACTCATTTGCATATAGCATTCAGGAAAATTAAATTCCTTATAATTTTGAAGATGGAATCTATCATATTCAGATATCTTTCCATACAATCAGTCGCTGCTTTGAAGGGACATGTACGTATCATTGTAAACATTTTCAGACTGAGGAAAATAAAGAAAGTGAAATAATACTTGGCAATAGATACGCATAAACAACTTTACATTTCGTGGGGAGGGGATTTAGCCATCCAAGTCTCCAGCTAAAGGTTCATTCCTAAAAGGGCAGTCCTGACTTCAGACCAACTCGGCATTCATCAGGGTCCTTAAGCATCATACTACGGGAGGGCCCTTGTATTCCCGATCCGCTTCTGGTCCCACGTACCTATAGTGTGGCACTTTATTTCCTCATACATGTCCCTACGCTTCTATTAGAAACCTATAGCTTATCCATTTCTACTGAATGCTCCGTCACGTTACAGTTTGCAGCGCATTTCCTTACTAAGACCGGAAGCATACTGACCAGAGGCAGTAAGACCAACCCTACGCAGAAAGTGGCAGGATATAAAGTGAAAATGGAGAGAAAGCAAGAGAGAAGAGAGAAAGGCCTAAGTGCACTGACCGTGTGTATCAACCAAAACTTTAGAAGGGCTTTTGTCTATCACATGCTTGGATGAATATGCTATCCAAAGCTTTGTTGCATTGCTCACAATGTTATACGTCGGCTCGACTCCCCTGTACCGTCAGTCACCGTCAATTTACCGTCAAACTGAGCCCCTCACACTAATCCAGGTGAAGGCATCAAGGCTATCGTGGATAGAAGACAATGTCGAGAGACTGACAAGATATAGTCATAAGTTTCCACATATACTACTCGTGGATTCATGAACACTGACAACTTTGTTTTTTCTTATTCCACCTACTTCGTTCCCTCGTCTTTTCTAGCTCAACCTGTTCCCTTTCTCATGCCTCTGATTGTAAAAAGCAACCACTTATATCATACATTCGGGAGTTGGAAATGACTGCTAAAAGTACTTTGCTCTTCATCCCTAGTAGGCCGTGTTAATTAAATCTACGGTTTGTAAATAACCAATAAATCTTCTATCAAAATAAATCAAAGTTAGCAATAATCTTGATCCAATGTTTTCATTCTCGACTTTCGGAACTTTTTGAGCCTCTGATAAGTTTCCTAGTATTCTCTGTTTATATCCAGTTTGTTTAATTTTTTAATAAATGTTTTGAATAATATGATTTATTGGAAAGTTAACTCGGAAGTAAGTCAAAAAGGTAAAGGCACTTCCTCGATGTAACGGTTCTGAGGTCCCAGCACACATCCATGATACCTGTACATACAGAAGTAGTGTGTGTGTCAACACTACACTCCATCAGCCTTTACGTATCAGATTTTTGCAGGTGCACATTTCACAAAGCCTGGCTGAATCTCTGAGGTGCATTGAGGCATGATAGTATTTAAAAATGTATTGAAAATAAAATCAAATACACTAAACTGTAATAAAACGAATCCCTGCTTTGTAGTTGTGCAGGTTGCATAGAAGCTAGGAAATTGTATCGATTATAAACGAGAAATGGAGAGCTGTTGTTTATGTCACCGTTACTCGTGAAGTTGTTGAAAGATTGACTATTAACAATTTCTACCTACTCGCTAGATGTCTATTACAAAATTAAATTTCGAAAATTAACTTTCATTCAAGAGTTATCGTGTGGAGTAACGGACAGACGAACAGACGTGCTAGGCCTAACACTACATTTTGTAAGTCTCATTCCATTCTCCTTATAAAATAATCGAATAAGGAATAATACATTATAATATCTGACTAGAGTAAGAAGTAAAATTGTGGATTGAAAATCATACATTCACCTGAGTAAATTTTTTTCAAGAAGCACTACAATATAATTATTAGTAGTATTATTTTGCAAATGACTCAATAACGAAAAGTAGTTTATTTATATTACTTGTAGAATTCTATAAAGTTAATTAATAATTGTCTTCAAGATCTTGTATATCATGCAGCCTGACAATTACTGCCTTACGAATTGCACACACACAGAGACACATTTTAGCCCGTAAGATAAGACTTAGATGCAATTACTGGTTCATTTAATAGTATTTTTTTAAAGATGTTATATAGCTTACCTTAATATATATATATATATATATATATATATATATATATATTCTTTATTATTTTTAAATTGTCCCCTAAAGTAAAAAAAAGGAAAAAAAAGAGAGAGAGAGAGAGAGAGAAAGCAATAGAAAAAAGAAAGATAAGCGTAGGGAAGATCTATATTTTAAACACAGAAGCATCATTTTGGGCTTCGGAGCAAGCAGTCCCCCCTCTCCGCCGCCATGAGTTTGAAATTTTATATATTTCAATCAATATGATAACAATATATCAATAAAAAAAAGAGGCTCTACTCATAGGATGATCTTACCTCCTACCCCATTCCTAGTGCATAGATTCCTTTCCGAGCTCCTCCGTGGCTAAGCGGTTAGCGCACGCGCCTTTGGCGTGGGAGGCCCGGGTTCGATTCCCGGCGGGAGCTCATGTGGTTCGGATTCCACGTTAATCAATAGGTCCACGTCTCATATAGCCTCGCTGCTGAACGGGACGTTAAACTCAAAATCTACTCAACTCATAGATTCCTTTCCATGAGACTGTCCCCTTTGTTAGTTCGTAAAATATCTAAACAAGAAAGGTATTTGTTTTTAACTAACTTTTATACTCTTACTAATAATTACCAATGATGCCAAAATAGCATCCAAACTACTTCAACTCTTTACTATATCTATATATCTCTAGGTACATTAACATACGTAAATTCAACCACTAAGGTTCACAAATAATTAGACTTGAACAAATAACATTGAAAACCATAGAATCAACTCAACCACTTTTGATTCACATCAAGTCTACTCATAATCACAGCCACATATGGCTCGTAATGAATCTACCAACCGCTACAGCTACTTCTGGCGTATTTCAGATATTAACAAAATGCATAATAAAAAAAACTACAATGTAACGTCCTCCAACTGTTCTTACAACTTCTCAACACCTTGTCCGATTATTCCTATGTAACACGTTGTCCGATAATTTTAGATAATCTCAAATTTTAACTCACAAAAATCTAAGAGAAACATGCCCCTAAAGATGGCTATGCCACTTGCTACACAAAATAGACGGATTAGTGGCAACTATTTATCATCAAAGATGGAGAGTATGTTGAGAAATATACACACGTTAATCGCCACGTTTTATTATTCTTCGAAATTACAACGAAACGCCACGTACTTTTGGTGTGCACCTCGTAAATTACACATTGATTTGCGTTGGTAACAAGTACAAAATTAGAGTTTCACTAATTATTATTTTTCACATTAACTTATAAAAACAATTTAAAAGTGTTTTGGTTTATATTGTCTTTTTTTAAAAAAAGGGAATAAATAATTTACGGGAAAAGTAAAAAGGTGTCTGCATTCGCGTATTCGCGTTTCAAAGATGAAGATGCTAACTCTTCAAAAAATAAGTCGCTGCATGAACATTTGGCTGATTTACATTTAATCCAATACGACAGGAACACAAACAGAGAAACTTCGAGGACATCTGAAAACATGCCAATGAATAGTTCTTTAGAGGGACTCATATAGCCAATGGATTTCACATGATCAGCCGCTTTCCTACAGCACACGAAAAACTATTTAGCCAAAAGGAAAGCTTGTGTTGAATTATCCTTAACAGATTACTCGTTCCAAAGGTACCGAATGTGTACTGTAAGTGATTTTTTACGCAGGAGATGTAGTGGGGAAGATCTCTTCTCTTACGAAAAGAGATCTTGGTTTAACCACCGCACACGTGAATTTTTATAGACAACATCGTGTTCTTAAGTTTCTTCGGGATTCTCAGCGTTATAAACGTTTTTCACCATGCTAATGTCACTAGATTTATCATAATAAGTCTTTCTGTTAATCAACTTTTTTCTTTCTAGTCAACAAGAAAAATATGCCTATGCAAAACTGGAACTTTAGAATAGTATTCACACTTCTGAATTCTGAAGAGAAATTTTTAAGGTGTTCATAACATTTTTTTTCTATGTGATGAAACATGTCCACTCTTGTTATAGTTAATCATTTCTTGTGAATGTTCTGTACAAAATGTGCTATTGTAGTAATAGGAATGTATTTTTAATATTCATTATAATTATATTCCTAAATAAGAGAGAATAAATATTGGAATTTTCCTTTACTTGCCTCTTTTTAGTGATATTAAGTCACGACATTTGCTCTCAAACGGAAACTATTAAAACTATATATACATCTTCCTCGACAATCTTATGAAGAGTATCACGTATAAAATATTACATTTTTATTGCGTCATTCTTAAATACCAAAACATGTTAAGTATGTCCTTCAGCAACTTGTATAAATACACAATTAATCGCAGAGAAAAGCACAGTCCATCGCTTGATAAACAAGCATTGCAGTCACAAATCACCTCAAAATGAAATACGTAAGTTTCGATCAGAATTTTTAAATTTCCTTTTTAAGTTTCTTACTTTAATTTTGAGAGAAGTAATAGTCTCTGCTATTGTAAAGAAGTACCTAGTATTAGAAACAATAATTTCTGCAATATTATTGCCACCTAATGAAAGAAAATGTTCAACAGGGCCGCATCCACAAAGGGAGATTAAAGGGTCCGGATCTTCCCAGAACTTCGTAACACGAAATACATTTGTACACTTGTTAATGTAACTCTACTTGACTTAACAGAGAACATTTCATTTGAACACATTTTCCTTATGAAAACAATTTAGTTCCAAATTTCTTTTTTCTGAGACCATAAAGAGCATCGCAGTACAAAAATGATTTATCATTTTTCAGGTACAGCATAACACTGGTTCAATATACATTGATGTAGTGTCTTGTAGTATTTCACCCTCAAAAAACTTTGGACCCTTTTTAACAATTTCTGAATGCACCTGATGTTCATAAAAGAGAAATATTCAATCGAATTGTATTAAGTGAAATATCTGATTTTAAATCATTATGAATTGTTTTCCTGACCAAATGGATAAAAATATTTTTTAAAAAAATTCTTATGATGGTAAAAGAAATGTGTAACTCGTGACCAACAATAACAATCTCAAAAGCCGTTACACACTACAGTTGAACTAATATTAACATATAGTCCATTAAGATTTCCATTACGACAGTAGGAACAGTACGGTATAGTACAAGTTATACTCGAGTTTTAAGTATCTATTAATTTGCTTCCAAACTTGTACGTATTTCTTGTTGTAACTCAAATTTAGTAACAATAATATTAGCTCTAACTGTCCTTAATTTTCTAATTATTAACATCGAATTTCGATATTCAGGTCTAAAAAATACCATCTTTAATACCCAAATAGTAATATATATACACCCCTACTTCCTAATTTCAAATCATGGCAAAATCAACAATATACACAATAATGTCTTTTCTTCTGTTCAAGAATTCAATTTGCAAGCATTCTCTGCCAACAGTTGTGATCATTTACAATTATTTTACACGGTTCTATATTATCTTACATATGTAGTCTGTTAATAAACCATTTCTTTTCGACAGATTTTTGTTGCTTTGTTTGCCCTTGTGGCTGTCGTCTCCGTGAATGCCGGAGTCATTGGATCAGCTGCTCTTGTTTCTCCAATCCTTTCAGCAGGAAGTCCCATATTAGCTCCTGCATCTGGGCTTTCCAGTTCCAGTAGAGTAGATGCCTCTTCAGTGATTGGACTTCGTGTTGCTGCTTCTCCACTTGCTATTGCTACTCCCACTGTTGCTCTAACTGGAGGTCTTTTATCTACCCCTCTGGCAACTGGTATTGTAGCTTCTCCTGTAGCCGCTATTGCAGGTTCTCCACTGCTTGCAACTGGACTTACAGGACTAGCTCTTAAGGGTTAAGTGTTTATCTATGATATGCATTTTAAGTTTGTAGAGCAGACCAATGCAACATTTCATGTGTAATAAATGAATTTGAGCAAAGAAATAGAGGGTTATATTCAGAGTAATTTCATCGAAGTTAACGAAACAATTTGGTGCAGAGTTAATACAGTTGGCCAGAAATCACCACACATAAAATTATCGTCCAATAACATTTAAACTTAAAGCTTAAGAATTTGATGCTGAAATATTTATCTGGATAAGTTGTATACGGTGTTATTTCCTAAATGACGTCAATCTGATTTTGATCAAACTGAAATGCTACAATTAATATCTTTACTCGAAGAATTTTACTTAAATCTTTTTCTCATGCCCGTGAAAAGACCGCGACGCTTAATTGCTTGTACCACAATCACGTTTATATTTTAGACTTTTTTTAGAAGCGCATTTGGATTTGCCATATATTATTTCTAGTGTTTCTTGCTACTAATTAGTCAGGAGCTACGAAAAGAATAGAAAAGAGAAAAACCTAACTAAGCAATAAAATCGTAACTACTATGCGGTAGAATGCTGATAGTTTTCAAGTAGTTTCAACCTCTTGTTGTCAATATAAGAAGATAGAGGTATGGGTATGTTTTTTCATGTTAAGAAAGAGGAGATTCTTGACATATGATAAACGTTACTCTTTTTATTTACAGTGATCAATCAACTATAAACGTAAACTGGACTCTTGATTTAAACTTTCTCATGTGAATTTGGGGAACGCATTCGTATTGTCTTGCGGTTAAGAGCAACATTTTATGTGTGCTCAAACACTACTTTCTTGATTTGAAGGACATTGTTTCTGGTTTAATATAGGCAGGTTAACGATATAGCCTAAGACATTAGCTGCCTGTGAGGTACTGGGTATGATTATATTTAATTGTTCTAAGTACGATTTAGGAAACGAAAGACCTCCCAGTGAACAAGGCATTTCTTAGTAGGATATTATCTTTACTCTTAACAAATAGAAACAAATTTAAACAATTTTGCTGTACGTATCAATTGGAGAATAATATTACAAAAACATTTAAAGCGCGAAACCTGTCACTATAATGTTGTTTGGTTGTTTGTATTCAAAGAAGAAATTCTCTGCTTCAAAAATAAATAAATATAGATCAAATTTACTGAAAAATATGAATAGGTAAAGCCGGCATAATACTGTGTAAGTTACGCGCGTACTTGTAACGCTATACAAGATCAAGCTTTGTCACTGACTGAGGTTATATCAAGGATATTGTCATAGTTGTGAAAGACTTAAGATTGGAATCTTAATTTCTATGTCCAAATGGGTGGAAGCTGGCGATAGATGGCTAGCAGTATGACGTAAATACAAATACTGCTTCAACTCTCGTATCAACTGACAAGGAGACTTACGGAAGTGTCACTCGCCGATTTGAATGAAATTTGCACACTTGTAGAACATCAAAAATATTTTTTCGGCAATGGTGAAGATTTAACGGCGGAAACCACCCTTTGAACGTCAGGGATGGTCTCTAAGCATAGACTGAAAACAACAATTTAATTTAGAAGAAAACATACTGCCAGGGGGTCCGAATCTGACGTCAAAATCACAAAATTCAAAATGTCGGATCCAATAAAGTGTCTTCTGGTTTGAACTTCTCTGCAGTTAGCCAAGAACAATTATGGTTGACAAAGATTACTGTCAGGAGATTGCAGACCAATTTGAAACCCTTTCTGTCCACACTTTAATGGCATGCTTGATTTCACTATAGCGTTTACAGAGAGACAAACAATAGACAGTATGGCACAGTCAGTAAATCTATGACTCAAAGCTACACAATAAGCCTTTTAATTTCTGAAAATGTGTTCTGTTATCACTGTTGTTAATTATTTTGCAGAAAAATAATGGAACATTTGGCCCTAAAGTCCAAAACAACCTCTTTTAATCTGAAAATGTATTTGTGAAATTATTAAATTCGGGAAAATTAATATCAGGTCTTGTGAGATCGTGGTTTCAAGAAGTTTTTTTCCCAGCGTCTAGTGCAAAGTCCATTTTTTAAATTAGATTCGTGGAGTGGTCATAATGAATCAACTTTTCAGCCTATTTACGAACAGAAGAGTATCTCAAAATAGAAACCATTCGGCACTAACAACTAGTAGGATTCAGCCTCTTGATTTGTTCGTCTTTAGGCCGTGAAAACACTTCTTGAGACATTGTGCTGATATCGTCCTCTAACATAAATTTGCACCTCCGTAATAATATAATTTAGGCCTAGATCCAAATCACTGATTCATAATCAGTTTTCTTCTCCCAGATTTGCAAATCTTATTAGATATGCGTAATACAAAAACAGTTATTTGGAAGAAGCTTGTGCTGCATTTCGCGATTTGTCACAGTTATTGCTGTAATAAGATGAACTTGGTGTAAACAATGTTTATGCATCACACACTTTTTTTTTTTTTTTACGAAATATCATTACTGTGAAACGTTTTCTCAATAAATTCATAATTATAACAATTGAGGATATGTGAAGCTCTGATAGTGAGAGGCGAAGCTACTTACTATACATAAGAACCCCGAATAGGGAGAGGTGCAGATACTCACTTTAATCAAGCATTTCGTTAAAATAAAGTGGTTTCAAATCAATAGAAAGGGATTTCAAATCGGTCTGCAACCTTCTCGTAGTAACCCCTCCCAACTATAATTGTTCTTGACTAAGTGCAGAGAATTTCAAACCAGAAGACATTTTGTAATTTTAATCACTATATTGGATCCGCCATTTTGAATTTGATAATTTTGATGCCAGATTCTGAATCAGCTGTCCTAAAACTCATCTGGCAGTATGTTTCTTCTATATTAAATGATTGTTTTCTATGTTTGGAGACCACTCCTAACGTCAAAGGGTGGTTTCTACTCTTAAATCTTTATCATTGCTGAAACAAAAAAATGTGTTGATTATTTTTCGATGTTCTACAAGTGTGTGAAGTTTCATTCAAATCGGTGCGTGACACTTCCGTAAGTCTCCTTGTGAGATCTTGAAAAGAAATAATACAACATGCCTACAAAAATGCATCATTTCAGTTCTGCAGCTACAGAACATTGAGATAGGGACATAAGTCGAATAACAAGTGTCGTAGCAAAGTCGGGCAGAAAGGATTTAATAATTATGTGTAGTTGAAGATTGCATTAATGAACCTACTGAATGTGTCTAAGTACATCTACAGTGTGTGAGTTATCGTAGTTGGATTGTAAGTGATGACCGGAGTGTTTCCTACGTTTATATTCGAACCCTACATGTAGTCATTTCTACAGTCATTTAGGCTTATTGGTTATTTAGAACCGCAGATTTCATTAATACAGGCTATTAGTGGATGTAGAGCTAAATACCTATAGCATCATTTCCAAATTCCGAATGTATGATGTGAGAGTTTGCTTTTACGATCAAAGGCAGAACAATAGAGAACAGGATGAGCTAGAAAAGGGGAGAGAACGAAATAGGTGAATTGTAAAAATGAAACTGATTGTCAGTGTTCGATTAATATGAATACACCACTAACGTATATGGAAAACTCTCGGCTATGCCTTGTCTTACTCTCGACAGTGTCTTCTATCCACGATAGCTTTGATGTCCTCTCCTGGATCAGTGTGAGGAGATCAGGTCGACGGTACATTTACCAGAATACAGAGTAGTTGAGACGAGATAAAATATTGTGAGTAATGCAACATAGCCTCGTACCGCATATTCATCCGAGCATGTGACAAACAAAAGCCCTTCTAACGTTTTGGTTAATACAAACGGTCAATGCACTGAACATCTCTTCCTCCTCTCTCTTTCTCTCTCTCTTTCTCTTCCTATCTTATCTCCTGTTTCTTTGTGTCTGAGCTTGGCTGTCGTGTCTCTGATCAGTGTGCGTCCGGCCTTAGTGAGGAAACGAGCAGCAAACTGTAACGTTAGGGAGCATTCAGTTGGAAATGACTAACCTATAGGGTTCGAATAGAAGCGTAAGGAACACTCGTAGGGAATATTTGTGACATATTCTACAAACCAACAACGAAAAATCAGATATTGTAAATTAGTAATTTTCTACTTCCAGTGGTATATTAATGCAATTTATAACTCAAAAAATTCTAAATCCTTTCTGTCTGATCTTGAAGGAACACTTCCTATCGAGGTATGTTATTGTCTCAATTTTCGCTGAATACAGATCCAAAATGTATACCTGTCGTACGCATGTTTTATTATCCTTTCTTTTTTTAAAAAAAAATCTCAGTTGATATGAGAAGAGAAGTTGTTTTTATTCTAACATTATTGTTTTGTCGCCAGTTTTCTTCCTTTGGATATAAAAATTAAGGTTTCAATCTTAAGTCTTTCTCGAAAATGACAATCTCCTTATATAACCTGAGTCAGTGACGAAGTTTGATCTACTTGTATAGCGCTACAATCTTTTGAAAGGCCAAAATACGGACGCACTTTCATCTCCTTAACTTGTTACATAGACAGTAACATTCCAAGAATGAAAAATATATCATACCATTATGAAATAAATAGTACAAAGTATGAAAAATCATTTAACAGCAATATGTATACCTGGACTGCATCAGGTAAAGGTTCACTAGATCTGAGTTCTCCAGAATTTTACAACCCTTTCTAAATAATAAACATGATCGTTGTCTGCTCCAAGGGTGCACTTATGAGAGTATACATGTTTTAGATTCCTTCGAATCTTATAAATTTGAATCATCCTCCAACAAATATTTCTGGATGCTCGCCTGGTTTACAAGGTACGATACAGACTTTGTCTATTCATGGTTTCCGTAGATTTGGTCTTCATTAATTAATTAATTAATTTATTTATTTATTTATTTATTGAGAAACAGAATTTGTTCTTTAAGTATAAACAACCAAACGTCTTTAAAGTAACAGTTTTTGTACTTTTAATGTTTGTGTAATATTATTCTCTCTCTTTTTTTTAAATATAGAGAAGTTCAGCAAAACCTCTTGAATTCGTTTCTATTTGTAAAAAATATTGATAACAGCCTACTAAGATATATATTCTTCATTAGGCCTATCTTTTGTGAAGTTTTACTTAGAGCTATTAAATATAGTCGTACCCAGTAACTACGTGGCAGTTGGTGTCTTATTTTGTATTGTAGAACTAAATATATTTAGTTACAAAGAATGTCTTTCAAGTCTTCAGGGGTTTGAGCACAAATAAATTTTGCTCTCTAGCGCAATACAATACAAATGTGTCTTCAAAAATTCATACATGAAAGTTTAGAGCAAAAGTGCTGTTTACGTTTATAGTTGCTTAAGCCCTGCAACTACACCGAGTAATACTAAGCATATGCCAAGAAGATTCTACTTCTAATATGAAAAACCCATTCACAACTGTATTACTTCTGTATTCTTATAATGGGGACAAGTAGTTGCAACTACTTGACAACTGTTGTCAGTCCAGCACCATAGTTGTTACAAATTTGATCCTTAGCTGAGCTTGGGATTTTTTTACTCTTTTGTTGGTTAATGACTGATTAATAGCAAGAAAGACGACAAAGAATGTTTGGCAAACGCAACCTTTTTTTTAAAAAAAAGCTAAAAATACAAGCGTGGTTCTACTGCATACAAATGAGCGTTGGAGTATTTTCACAGGGATGTAAAATTCTTAAAATAAGGCTTTTAAACCTGTAGTGAATCATAGCATCCATACTATTCAGTTTGATCAATGTCAGATTGACGTTATTTAAGAAATAATAAAATTTATCTAGATGAATATTTTATCTTCAAACTGTTAGGCTTTAGGTTTAAATGTTATATGACGATAATTTTATGTATGGTGATTTCTTAGGAAGTATATTAACTTTGCACCAGTCATTCATTAACTTCGATGGAATTACTCTAAATATAACCCTATAGATGTTTGCTCAAATGCATTTATTATACATAAAATGTTGCATTGGTCTGCTCTACAAACACGTATACAAGTGTATAGATATACACTTAACCCTTAAGCGCTAGTCCTGTAAGTCCAGTTGCAAGCAGTGGAGAACCTGCAATAGCGGCTACAGGAGAAGCTACAATACCAGTTGCCAGAGGGGCAGATAAAAGACCTCCAGTTAGAGCAACAGTGGGAGTAGCAATAGCAAGTGGAGAAGCAGCAACACGAAGTCCAATCACTGAAGAGGCATCTACTCTACTGGAACTGGAAAGCCCAGATGCAGGAGCTAATATGGGACTTCCTGCTGAAAGGATTGGAGAAACAAGAGCAGCTGATCCAATGACTCCGGCATTCACGGAGACGACAGCCACAAGGGCAAACAAAGCAACAACAATCTGTCGAAAAGAAATGATTAAAAAAACTAAATATATAAGTGTAATATAGGACCAAGTGAAATAATTGTAAAGGACTACACGTGTTGGCAAAAGATGCTTGCAAATTGAGTTTTTGAACAAAAGAAAAGATAATTATGTATATTGTTGATTTTGTTATGCTTTGTAATGACGAAGTACTGGTGTATATTTATTACTAAATGAATATCAAAGAAGAAACGATGGTATTGTTTGAAACTAAATATCACCATTCAATGTTAATAACCAGGTACTTGCTTAAGAATGAGTAATGTTGAATCCAAAAGTCTTTTTAGCAGTTTTCGGTTACAACGAAGGAATACGAACAACTTCGAAAACAAATTAATAAATAGTTAAAACTTAAGTATAATTGGTACTATACTATTTCTACCGCCGTAATGAAAATTTTGATGAGCTAAATCTTGTTACTAGTTTTTGACTATTTTTGAGATTGTTATCGTTGGCTACGAATAACACAATCCTTTTAGCACCATAAACATTCATTTTCATCGATTTTGTTTCGAAAACAAGTCAATAATCTATCCTTAAGCATCCCATTTAGTGTAACTTGATGGCATATTTCGATTGATATATGTCTCGTCATTGAACATCAGACGCGCACGCAGAAATTGTTTGTTGTGAGAGGTCCAAAAGTTTAGAAAGAACCTAAAAGTACAAGACCTACGTCTATATATATTGAACCAGTGTTATTCTGATTCCAAAATGATGATAAATAATTGTTACGCACAATCATGTATAGGATCAGAAAAAAAAATATGGAACTAGATTTTTTTTGTAAGAAAAGAAAGAGTACAGATGAACTGTTCTCTGCTAATTAATATATACTTACATTAAGAACGTATACAAATTTATCTAAAGTCACGGAGTTTTGGAGAGATGCAGATCCGTTAAACTGAATATATAGGTGCGCCGTGCTGAACATTATCTTTCATTACGCAGCAATAATATTGTAGAAATTATTATCTGTAAGACTAGGTACTACCTTACAGTAGCAGAGACTATTATTGTTCTCAAAATTAAAGTAAGAAACTCAAAAGGAAAAGTTAAAAGTTCTGATCGAAACTTACGTATTTCATTTTCTGTAGATTTTTGACTGCAATGCTTGTGTATCAAGCGATGAACTGTGCTTTTTCCTTTAGTTAGTTGTGTATTTATACATGTTGCTGAAAGGCATACTCTATACGTTTCGTTATTCAAGATGACGCAATAAACATACTCTGCGTAAGGTTATCGAGGAAGTTATATACTTAATAGTTTCCTTTTGGGAGCGAATGTCGTGACTTAATATCACTTTGGAGAAGAATGTAAAGAAAAATTAAAATATTTAATCTCTCTCTTATTTAGGAATATATCATGAATATTAAAAACACATATAAAAATAAAAATATTAAAAATAATACGATTGCACGTATCATACAGAACTTATACAATGAATGGTGAACTAAAACAAGGACACACACGTGTCTTCATATAGAAAAAAAAGTTACGAACATCTTAACGAATTTGTCTTTAGGATTTAGAAATGTGAATTTAAATTTTCAGTTTTCAAGGCGGTAGACTACAGAAAAAGGTTGATGAACACAAGCAGTCATTTTGAAAGAGCTAGTGATATTAGCATGCTAGAACAAAATGATAAGCCTGAACTAATCAAAGAAGTTCAAGTTGTTGTGAACTACGATGAATTGACCTATTACATTTGAACATTAAACTAAATGTAAGACTGTTAAAGAGATACTAAGTCTTCATTAAAATACAATTACGATACAACAAAGATTTGTACAATATACAATTTTGATTCAATTTCAGTTAAGCGTCCTTTCAGTATTGATGGTATGTGAGATGAGGACTTACAGTTTAACATGATAATGTGCCACTTGAAGTCCTCCCAGTTTCCAGTTAAAATTATTCTTCTTATTGTGTGTAACAATATATGAGTTTGCTATATGTGAATTCTGAATATCATGTCTCTTCCTTTTAGTCTTCCAAACATGCTTAGCATAAGTGTCGGAAGTATTATAGAACGGCTTTGTCCGCCTGTATGTCTGTCGACAGGTATCAGAGTATAAACGGTAACAGATGTTGACGTAGGGTTTATTTCAATGGATTCAGAGTCCCAAAGATAGGTTCCATGTCTTGCATTAACTCTCTACTCAAACCAGAAGTGGTTCAAATTAAGTATACCCGGTTTATGTTTATCGTCATAAAACAAAAACAGTAGAACGAGAAACGCTTGCTTTTTCGCAAACAATGTAGCATCCAAAGACAATAATCCACGACTATCCCGGACACTCTAAGAAAACCAGAAGTGGTTCAAATTTTATATTATTTGTGGTTTCCATTCTGATTTCCAAAGAGCAAAATTGGTAAAAGATATTGAAATATCGTTTTCTGCAATTGATTCAATGTGTCAAGAAAATATAACATCACAACCGCATCACTATTAAAATCAGAAGTGGTTGAAATTTACTACTGCTTTTGGTTTTAATACTGATTTCCATAGATCAAAAATGGAGAAAGATATCGAGATTTTTTCCTTCTTTGCAATTGAATCGGCTTTCCAAACATAGGTCCAGCCTTTCCGCCGATTTCAACTTATCGCCATGGAACAAAAATGAAAATAGATAGCGACAAGTGTTGTTTTTGCAATTGATTCAGGGTGTCAAGAGAACATATCCTCACAACCGCAAGACTTTATCCATACCGGAAGTGGTGGTAATTTACTACTACTTCCGGTTTCAATATTGACTCTTGTAGACCAAAAACGAAAGAGAACATATTATTTTTCTTTTTTGCAATCGATTCACCTTCCGAAGAGTAGGTTTTATCTCCTCCTTTAATTCTCTACTGAATTCAGAAGTGAATTAAATTAACCATTTCTGGTTTCAACATTTACTGTCATAGAACAAAAATGCTAATAGATAATAACAAGTGGTTTTCTGCAATCTTTATAGAGTGTCAAGAGAACATACCATCACAACCCACAAGGCTCTACCAAAACCAAAATTTGTCGAAATTTATTACTACTTTTGATATTAATACTGATATCCATAGAGAAAATCCGGTAAAGCATATCAAGATACAGTTATAGGTTTATCTCCTTCGTTAACCATCTATTCAAACGGGAAGTGGTTCAAATTAAGTTCTTCGGTTTCAACCTTTATCAACATATAAGAAAAACAGTAATGCATAGCGAGTAATGCTTTCTGATATGGATTCAACGTTCTAGGAACAGTTAGTAGACAACGTTTATCACCATGGTACTAAAATAGTAACAGATAGCGAGAATCAGTTTTCAACGTTTCACGACAACATAACACTACTATCCCGAGGCTCTACCCAAACCTGAAGTGGTTCAATATGTTTTCATTTCTGGTTTTAATACTAATTTCCGTAACAAGAAGGTAAGGGGAAAAAAAAGGAATGTCACAAAACTGTATTTTCGAGAAAACGGCCTTTTAATATTGAAAGCCGCGTAAAAAAGAATAGGATTAGTCAAAACTTTTGCCCCTTTATACATGGATATTTTTACATCTACGGATGCTTACATATACAGTCAAATAGTACCAAGAGTCACTAACAGATAGGACACAGTACCCGATAAAGCACACACATGGACATTCCTGGTTTTTTTTCCCCTTACCCTTCAATTGTAAATGCTATCAACATGAAGTTTTGCGATCGATTCAGTGTATCAAAAAATAGTTTAATCTGCTCAGTTAACGCTGCATTCAAGCCGGAAGTGGTTAAAATTAGCCATTTCCAGTTTCATTGTTTATCAGGATAGAACGAAAACTGTAATAGATAGAAAGACGTTTTTTGTTTGCAAACGATTCAGCGCATCAATACAGTGTATCATAACTATCTCCGACATTCTAGCAAAACCCGGAGTAGTTCAAATTTGCTATTACTTCTGGTTTCAATACTGATTTTCGTACAACAATAACGGTAAATGCTACCAAGATGCGTTTCTTCACAGTCGATTCAGAATCCCAAAGAACAGATTACATCTTTTCTGTTGAAACTCTATTCAATTCGGAAGTGGTCAAAATTAGCCAATCTATGAAGTCAGCATTTATCGCCAAAGAGCAAAAACGGTAACCGATAACAAGATTTTTTTTTTTTTTTTTTTTGTAATCGATACAGTGCCTGTTGTTCTGTATGGTTGTGAAACATGGTCACTTACTCTGAGGGAAGAACATAGACTGAAAGTATTTGAGAACAAGATCCTGAGACGAATATTCGGACCCAAGAGGAACGGGAATGGGGAATGGCGGAAACTTCATATCGAGGAACTACATAAGTTATATGGTTTATACAACATTGTTAGGGTCGTCAAGTCTAGGAGGCTTAGGTGGGCGGGTCATGTAGCTAAAATGGAAGAAAGTAGAAACGCTTTCAAAGTCTTAAGTGGAAGACCAATCGGAAAACGACCATTGGGAAGACCTAGGTGCAGATGGGAGGACAATATTAAGATGGATCTCGCAGAGATTGGAATACAAAGTAAAAACTGCATGCAGTTTTCTAAGGATAGAAGTCAGTGGAGAGCTTTTGTGAACGCGGCATTGAACCTCCGGGTTCCATAGGCCACAGAGTTAGTTTAGTTAGTTAATCGATTCAGTGTCTAAAGATGACATATCATTACTATCAAGATTTTTTTATTTTATTTTATTTTATTTATTTATTTATTGCAAGCAATTCAGCGTTCTAAGAATATGTTTCATTTCCTTAGTTGAAACTCTATTCAAACCAAAAGAGTTTAAAATTTGCCATTTGCGATTTCAACACATATCGCTACATAACAAACACGGTAATAGATAGCGAAAAGTGCATACATTTCACTTTATCAAAGCAACATATTATGGCTATCCACAACGCCATGCCAAAACTGGAGGTGGTTCGAATTTATTATTACGTACTTCATTTTCCAATACCGATTCAACGTTTATCGTCATAGAATGAAAACGGTAACTGACAGCGAGAAGCTGGTTTTTATAAACGATTCAGCGTCTCATGGTAATATATTATGCCTATTCATAATACTCCTCCAAAACAGTAAGCGGTTCAAATTTACATTTTTTCTGTTCTCAATACTGATTTCTGTAGAGCATAAATGGTGAATGACATCAAGAAACAGGGCTTTGCAATCGATTTAGTGTCCCAGGAATAGCTTTTGTTTCCTCCCTCTCTTCCAAACTGAAGTGTTTAAATTAAATGATTTTTTGTTCCAACCTTTATCATCAAAAAAGTATAAAAAATAGCGAGTAATGTTTTTTTGTATGTATTCAGCGTCCGAGAACATAATTACTTACTACTGTGTTCCAACTAGTAGTTATAGATCTACTACTTCAAGTGAGTATTAAATTTGCATAGTTTGGAAGTCTTTATCTTCACACTATGTTCTCTCTAAAAAATCTGGCAACCTTTTCGAGTCCCATAGTAAGCTGTTGGTTCACATGTAGATTAACGAAGATTCAATCTACAAAATATTTTTTTGTCTGTAAAATCGGTAGATATACAATTTAACACAAGTACAATTTAGTAGCTTCCCTCTACGATTATTCGTCCTTTAATTCATTACGAATTTCTTACTATGGGTCGAGCTATAACACCTTTAAACCGTACTATCAGAACGCCCCGTTTTTCTCACGGTAAGAATAAGCTGACATAAATATAAAACTGAAAAATATTAATATTATAGCATTAATATTGCCCCTTTCCCCTTTCAGAATTGGAATTTTCGAGAACACGTTTCGATCATTTTTAATGAGGAAATTGCATATCAAATTCCACACTTCCAGCAATTCGGCACATTGGGCACTTTGTAAAGAAGTAAAGTGAATGTCAAATATTATAGAAATTTTCATTTCTTCCTTTAGAAGCAAAATTTTTGGAAACTTTATTAAACACATTTTCCTCATTCATAACTAAGAGTTACATAGTCAATTTCATACCTCCAATTGAATTCTCACATTGGGCACTTGTGACTATAGAATGGGGGTTGGGATATTATAGATATAGATGTTTTCCCTCTGAGAAGCGGATATTTTTAAAGGTTGAAACACATAATCCATACTTTTTTTTAATTAAGAGGCTATATGAAGGGTAAGGGGGAAAAAGGAGGAAGGTCACAAAACTGTATTTTCGAGAAAACAGCGTTTAAATATTGAAAACAGCGTAAAAAAGAATAGGGTTAGTCAAATCTTTTGCCTTTTTTATATGGATATTTTTATATCTACGCATGCATACATATATAGTCAAATAGTACCAAGAGTCACCAACAGAAAGAACAAACTACCCGATAAAGCACAAACATGGACATTCCTTGTTTTTTTCCCTTACCCTTCATGTGGAATTTCACACATTCAACTTAATGGAACTCACATATTCGGCACTTCCTGAACAAAGAAAAGGAAATTCGAGTATTACAGAGATGTTATCTCTTTCCGACTTAGGTGGGAAATTTTCAAGAGCGCTGAAACATTTAACTGTTTCTAATGAAGAGTTTTTATACCATGCCTCATCTAACTTCATGGATTCATGAGATACTCAATTCTTGGGATATGTGTTTTAAAAGATCCTTTCTCGTCTCTTCCTCCAATGAGGAAAGAAGTATTCTGTCCAAATTGCACATTTCTATCTGTAGAATTATGACCTGGCTGACTTTGGATTTTAGTATATTTGCATTTTTTTTCCTTGATGTGATATTGATATGCTCTTTAAACAGAAATTCGTTTCAGTTATTTTGCGGTAAAATAGCAGAGTTTGATAGTGCATATTTTGGAAGTTAGTGCATGTTTATGTCGTTACTGCATATAAATGCATATTTAAAGAGACGATGAAACTGATAATTTTTAACGTTCAACTGAATGATGAAACTGATAACTTCTTCATAAATGGAATTTCAAATATCTTATATCAATATATTCATGACGTTGAAATGGTTCATTGTTGTCAGTTTAGCATATCTTCGAAGGTCATGTGAAGAGAGGGTAGAAAGAGGTTAGTGATTCATCCTCCTGAAAACGATGCATGACTGTCACCTGTTTGGAAGAAGATATATTTGTAAATGACTTAAGCCACCTATAACAAAACTTGCACGTCACCGATTTCGGAAGTTAAAGTTGCTACTGTTGTGTGTATATTGATTTGAAATTGTGCGGTCCTGTGTCACAATAAGAATGTGGAAAGAAAAATCTAGAAGTTATCTTCTGAAACAATGGATTGCAGTCGCTGAAACGTTAACAAGTCAAGGACAAAATATATTTTGCAAAATGTGTGCTAAACAAGTACGTAATATTTTCAATTAAGTAAGCTTATTTTCTGAAGAGTACATTTCCATTATATTCGACAGCTAAAACTCAAACTTTAGTAGTGCGTTTTCTGACCTTTTATTTTCAGAGCAGTTTCAAGTCTGGTAAGAAGTTTATACAATTACGAAACAATCTAGATGTGTCCTCTTTAGTATACTCCGACAGAGTTCATCCCAAAGAAACCCTTGAAAAGTGCATTTTGGTTAGAAATGACCAACCATTTTGAAAATAAGCTCTTCAATCACTCAAAATATTTGCTTCATGCAGTCTAAAATTTGTCGCGAGATAAGAAGATACGTTCCCGACTTTTCCTTTAATTGAATTTATTTCCAAGTATTTAAATCCAAGCTTGTGTTGCTTTGATACGTATGCATTTTGGACACTCGAAACATAACTTTCCTACTGTCTTCTGTTATTTTTCCGATAATTTTACGTTCTTCCCATTCATATTTCAAGTCTCACTCAAATTAGATTACTTAATTTAAAGTATTAATACTATACATCGTAAAGTATTGCTGTTTGAAAGAATGATGTTACACTAGAAATAAATATTCTTGGATTTACACATAATTGGATGAAAATTTCAAATGGATTTATTTTCTTTTAAGGAAGAATATAAGATTTTCAGTACCGGATTTTAACACAGTAAAAATTATTTTCAACGGGTCCCTTGTTAAAAGGAAATTTATCTTAAAGGGAAATATTTCACGGTCCCATGAATTTAGGCGTAAACAATGTGTTAAACTCCCTTGATTAGGAGGAACCTGTGTTGCGAACAACGAATATTAAAATAAGCTTTTTAACAGAAATTTTCTAGTTCCGGAATGCAGCGTTTATACAATATTTAGACATTCTGAGAAGTTAGGTATATGAACTACGTTGTCTGTAAATGTCTAAGTTTTCTTGTTACCGTATTTACACATTTAACATTCAGCCCACCAAGCCCGTTTCGCCATGTAAGGGCCTAGATGCCATGCGACTTTTTGAACGAAGTGCAATTTTCATAGAGTTATGTTCAAATACCAGTAACTCTTTCTCCAGCTGATTTGAAGACGTGGAAAAAGAAACATAATATACACAATAGATGAAAAGGAAACCAAAAATAGAGAGGAGGGAGTGTAGAAAACGGCACATCATTTTTTCTTTTTTCTTTCTTTCTTTTTTTTTGTCTTGGCCTTGATAACTTTTTTGGGGGGGGGTTCACTGCCAGTTTTATGTGTATTAATTCATAGCAGAAATAAAGACTGTAATTAAATACAATATGTATAACATATTATTTTATCTCACTATATCAATTATATCTATGTACGGTACATTATTTAATTCTTTTAAATCATCGCTCTACCTTCGTTAACGAGAAAATTTTAGGGGAAAATTTGCGAGTCCTGTTCAATTTCGCTAGACAGGTTTTGCTATATGCATATGCCAGAAATGTTTGTTTACTTCTATCAGTATATTCATTCTTTATTTACAGATACTTGGCACATTCTATTTTTCATTTGTATATGGTATTTGTAAACTACAAGATATAGATAGATAGAAGTGTTTTATTTCAAATATTGAGCTGTTTGAAGCCGAAGAAGACAAATGTATTCAAGAAGCCGTGCACACTTGCGGAGCTGAAAACAGTGAAAGCGAACTTGCGTTTAGCAATGCTCACTTCAGTTCAATTCCAAAGATCACAACGAGGGTAGAAGAGCTATTAGGCTGTTTGGTTCCATAACGAAACAGACTCCAGCAGGACCAGTCGGACAAGCATTTGTTCAAAAAGCACAGTCAATAGTCGCGAAATATCCTTGCATAAAACTCTTGTCTGATGTAAAGTGTTTCTGGGAACATTCGCGCACGAAATCCCAGATTTATTGACAAGTAACATTGCTTCTTTGAAACACTGTCCCTTAACGACCTGTGATACGGAAGGAACATTTTCGATGTTCAGAAAAGTTTTGACACAAACGTAAGTTTTTGCCAGAAAATACTGAAAACTGCATACTTGCGTATTGCAATATGAATGCATCATAGTTATACACCAAGTTAATGTAGTTCAAGTACAACTTGTTTTATCCTAAAGACGTAATACAATTTTAACCTCAAGTTCGTAATACAACTTTTTTCCCTAAAGATGTAATAAAATTTCTTTTTTAGCTTCAGCTTTTGATTGGTACATATTTACTCTTTTCAGTGCATATTTACGCGATTTTTAGCGCATATTTGCATGAATATTTTGCTGTTTCTTAATCAACATCAATCCAAAATCTAGTGATGATTAATCAGTCACTTCTACTCTTTTATATAATAGTATATATAGATGACAATAATTTTCTTCTCTGCGTGTGATCATATTAAACAGAAACAGTAGTTTCAGCTATAATGCTTTTAGAAATTATAGAACTAAACAAAATGTTATCATTAATAATTGATCTTGAATATAAATGAAAGTAAAGCAAATCTGGTATTAATGAAAATTTGGAATTTATATTTTCGACCTATTAAATATTTCAACTTTTAGATATCGAAAACGTAACATTAAATCTATTGTTGTTTTTCAATGAAACTCGAATCTCGTGACTCTGTATATTTCCCATAATTTCACTCCTATTGCATCAATATTTACATTATTAAAATGTTTATATAAAGTACATTAATCAAAAGCTAAGCATTTGTTTACATGTTATGAGCTTATAATTTATCATCAGCTACAGAGCTCTGTTTTGCGGCTAATCCAGCTTCCTGAAATGCTGTCCTATCTCGGCACAGCAGCAATAATAACAAACCAATATGTATTTTTAAAAAGTCCTTTGTTTTGCAATGGCTAGATTATCTTGTATAATGATGATTTTGTAAAAGAGTTTTTGTACTCCAGAAAATACAGTATAACATAGAATCAGTAATGTTATGAGGCGAAACTAACTTTTTGCATTCAGAGTGCATACACTAAAGAAAACATTGTTCATTTTCATTGATCTAGAATTATGAATATTTAAGTGCGACGAAACATTCGGAGTAAAATTTCACAGACTATATGATTAAATTTAATAGGAATAATGACAGGCATTTATATCAATATTCACAAAGAGTACGAAGTACAGATTTGAGACCAGTATGAATTATATGATAAATTTATTGAGTTACGAATGAATTTGTTTCTGACTTCCAAATTGTGTTATGCATAAATATGTCTATCTGTCGACAGTTAGCAGAACAAAGGTACTAAAAACTGCAGAAAATGAACTTCAAATGTGTATTTCAGAATCTCAAAAATAAGTTTTATCTCCGCTGTTATGTCACTATCATTTGGACCTCCATAATTTGTAAAGAAAAATTACTCGAATTTGTGAGTTCTCTATCGTGCTCTTTCATACGATTTGTTCAACAACGTACTCTGTGAGATTAGACATCTGACTTACCTTAATCCATATCTGTGTAGTATTTTGTAGCTGAGGTGAGTTTCGCACCAGATATCAATATATATATATACAATTTATTACCTGTATTTAATCCCCTTTTCCTGTTTTCCTGTGTGGTATTACAGCGAATTTTTTGCCATCTTTTTTATCGCTGAAAGGTGCAACAAGCTGACAATGTAATGTAAGCATGGTTCGGAATGAAATATCAAAGTCAGACATCTAAACGTCATCAACCCTCTTGGAAACAAGCCAGCTACTTAAATACCTTAATGCATTATAATAATTGCTACAGAATGCATCAGATGTAAATGAAGTAAATCGACAACATGTACGTCAGAGAGTAAATTTATTATTAAATATGCTCAGGATAATTAAAGCACATCAAATCATAATCCACCATTGAAGCTGACATACACATTCAGCCACAATAATAACGGAATCATTATGCATACAATGGTATTCATACCTTCAGCCAAGCTCAGAGAGTAGGATGATAATAAAATACTCAATCCAATTTTACAAAAAGTAACACCGCAGCATAATGCAATAAGGATCAAATTAAAAGCAACTAGTGATGAAAATTTTCCGGAAAATTTCTAAAAACGGAAAATAAATTTTTTTGTTTCATCTGAATATTTTCCATTTGATGAAAAATTGTTTCAATTTTTCCCGCATTGTTGTTGTGTGTTAAACATTATTGTAATACAAGCTCTATGAAAAAAAAGTTACAAAAAACAATCCTTCATTTCTGGAAAAATGTATTCGGAGAAAGTATTGTACTTTTGCCATAGAATTCACCCTTAATCATAGAAAATCGTATTTATTCAAGTTCTTTTCCGTTTCTTGCCATTTTTGCAGTATCTTTTCATTATATAAAAGCTTAAGTTTTTTTATGTTTATCTAATGCAATCATTTCTCTTAACTATATATAAATATATGGACACTCATGTTAAAATGATTGTCGCAAACCTATAACTGTCTTCTTGTAAGAATATGATTTTAAATGGTACTTTTAATAATGACACTACGTGTATGATCAGGAAATGTTTATTTGTGTTAAATTTCATAGGAAAAGAACCATAAATACGAAAATTAAAATGAATAAAACAAAACGGTAGAGAAAGTTTTATTTTCGTTTTATTGTTCTTATTTACTGCTCCTTTGACATGAAATTTGCCACATACATGTCTTTGCTGATTATACATACTAACATTATAAGAAATACCATACTA
Source organism: Thermobia domestica (assembly GCF_964235325.1). Classification (NCBI taxonomy): domain Eukaryota; kingdom Metazoa; phylum Arthropoda; class Insecta; order Zygentoma; family Lepismatidae; genus Thermobia; species Thermobia domestica. The sequence continues at coordinate 237,309,875 of NC_137454.1, read as the reverse complement.
ACATTATAAGAAGTACCATAATTTGTTATCAAATTATATACCTACAACAACATATTTATAGACATGCGACAATAATTTTGGACATGAGTGTACATGTATTCATTCAAAAAAACAAAGTAAATTATAAGTGTAAATACATTGACATTGCAATTGTTGTTTCTCTTAAAAAACATACAAAAGAAAAGTGCGAAACTGCAAGCCGAAATAAATAAGTTCATTTTAATTTATAGAGTAAAAAGTATATATTTATTTTGTTTAGTTATATACCCATTTTTATCACATAATTACTATATTATATTTCATTATTCTTTTATACATTTTAAATAAATAATAATTATGTATTTTCAATACAGATTTGTCTGTATTTCTTTCAGCTAGAATATATATATATATATATATAGGGTGTTTGGAAACAACACCGACAACGTTTGAGGGGTGATTACTGACACCAAGATAAGACAAAAAGTACAGACCAATCTGGGTGCACAAATGCTTCTTTTCGGAATTATAGGCTGCCGAAAACATGAAAAAAGGAACTTTAAAGGTCCATAGCTCCAAAACTATGGGTTCTACCGTAGTCGGGTCAAGATTTCACTTGGCAACTAGTATGTGCCCTATCCAAATATAAATGTTTCGGAATCCTGGGGTACCTCTGTAACAATTTTTATAGAGTTAGTTGGTAAGTACTTCAAGTTACACGCCCGTAGCCAAAATCCCTCTATAAAAATTGTAGTGTGAGTACCTTAGGGTTCTGAAACTTGTATTTTTAGATATCGCACATATTAGTTCCTGGATGAAATCTTGACCCGACTACGGCAGGTTCCACAGCTTTGGAACTATGAACTTTTAAAGTTCAGTTTTTCATGTTTTCAGTAGCCTGTAACTCCTAAAGGAAGCATTTGTGCACCCAGGTTTATCCTATACTTTTTGTCTTATTCTGGTGTCAGGAATAACCTCCCAAAACTTTTCGGTGTTGTTTTGAAACACCCTACACATATATATATATTGTCAACTAAATTACTATGTCGTGCCTATAAAGCAGGGATGTACGTGTAAAATGACACAGTACTAGTTGCTTCCATCTACTATCTAAAGTAGACAGGAATAAATTAAACTACTATCTCCACCAACCTACTTTAGTAGGATTTTGTATCTCAACATGCGAAAGGTGATTGATAAATTATAACTTAGACTGTTAACTTTAAAGTATTCATTTATTATATTATCTTTTAAGTAGAGTTTAGAGTCGGATGTTGTGGTGTAAGTTTTAAGTAAAATAGCTAAATCACATTTAATAAATCTGTTGGTGAATCAGTCAATTCGAGAGTAACAGAGATGCATTATTACATACCTCGGTGTAAACTGGATTCGAACTCCTGGTCGCGAAGTTCGTCGTCTAAGTTCCACACAGTGGATGGATGTCCACTGGAAATGCTGTTGTCTACAGTTGGTTCCCAATAGCTGCTCTACTGAGACTGATCCTTGGAGACTGATCCAATAACGTCTCTCCTGCGACTGATCCTTATTCAGTCTAACATTACCTTTTTATGTTAATGTCCATGATGACGAATTTGTTGTTGTTCCATTACAAATTCTGCAGCTCTTACATCTCTGTGCCGAAACTGTGCTGAAATCACAGTTTCTGCTTTTTCTCTCATTGACCACATTCTCCAGACAGTTTACGGCTGCGATTTTCACAATTTTACCTAATTTTGATAATGTGTAATTGTTAACACAAATTTATACAACGTTTTACATTTTCTTGTTTTTTCGTATTTGTTTATGTTCTTGTGACACTTGCAGACTCGTGTCTATTACTTCATGAAAAACAACAATCATCAGCAATACGTAACCTGATGTTATAATCTGTCTGTCTGCAACCTAATTAATTACTTACAACAAGTTAAATTATAAACAATACTTCACTGTTTCCTTTTTGAAGCCAATTAATAAAATTGAATGAATTTAGATATTAAAATATTCCTGAATTTTGGCGTACCGTGACAATATATATATATATATATATATATATATATATATATATATATATATATAGAGAGAGAGAGAGAGAGATGTAGCACTCTGTTACAAATTCAGAAATTTCCAGAAGGCGGACTGTCCGCGGTAAAATAATCTTTATAACGAAGAGCTTTGCAGTATTTTTCATTAAATAAAAAGCTATATTTTTTATGATTATAATCCCCTGTACTTTGCACACACAGACAAAAACACTGTATAAATGATTCATTACTATGTACGAAATAATATATGAAAATTTTCCAGTTATATATAGCTTTTATTTGGAAATTATAATTTGCTGTTATTTAATGTTTCTATACAGACACCCAACCAATAAAGTTAATACTTAGTCGTGGATATTTGTTTAGAACGAAAGATTTTCCCGGAAAGTATAATGGAAAATTTTCCACTTCACACCACTAATAGCAACACAACGCTTGGTATACTATATACAGTAGGCGATTCATATGTACAGATTCAGAGATTAGCATTCATTACTTTGCATCATTATTATTTGTATCACTACATATATGTAATTCATTAGATTAATAAACATCCATTTCATCGCATTATTCATAAGTTGATTATATATCCTATTATTATTAATAATTCGTCGGTCGTATGTCCCTCGTTACACGCATTAGTTACAAACTATTATGTTTGTTATCAATCAGCTACTCAGTTCCCTTTAATAACTCATTTGGTAATTCATGCTAAGTATTGTTCAAATCAATATGGTATTATTTAACAAAGTAACTGCTTAGTAATTAATTCAGTGCAAATTGTATTTTTATCAATTATTAATTTCAATTCTTTACATTACATAGAACACAAGTAAATTATAAATTGTTCATATAATTCAGTTATCAAACAAAATAATTTTAATTCTTACAAAATTTCTTCTCGCCAAAAAAGAAAGCTATAAATAAGTATAATTTAAAGGTATAAAATCATATGCGGTGGACGTATTGGTCTGTCAATTTCCTACTTAAAATACACTTATTAATGGAGATTCTAAGTAGCAGACATTAATAACGGTTCAACAGATCCATAACATTGAAGAAAGACGAACACATGAAATAAATTAAACAGTTTGTACTACGACAGAAGAGAATAGCAAATAATACAAAATTCTATATCAACACAGATTATAGGAAACAATTAGCATGCATACAGAAAACATAAATCAAAATAGGAACTGTAAAAAAATGTAATAACGTAGTTTCTTTTAGGCACGTTACACTTTCTTACCTTTCTTCGTTTAAACTACGCATGTGCAAATTAAAACAGAAGTTGGGCCAGTCACAAAAGACTTCCTGGTGTCGAGGGCAATAAGAGACAATGTACAACATTTTCACAGGAATTGAATAGCCATATTCAATGGAGATACTTATTCTTCGTACAATAACATCACAGGAACAGAAAAACTTCTTTGACGGCAAGTAAAATATTTACTTTCTGAAGAAAGGTGGAAAAATATATTTACTTATTATTTTAGTGGGAACCTTGGTCCTGCATGTTTTGAACTAGTCTCTCAAATTCACGAATTGTTTTGTGTAAATTTGATGTTCCAACATGAAGAATAATTTTAAAGTGGACATCAGTTGTCCAGTAAAAAATTCAATTTAGTTTAAGATATTACGTAAGAAATGTATTGCCAGTAACGGTTCAGGCGGGATGGATGAAAGGGTTCAGTGGACCGGCTGTTGTACATGCTGATTTATACCAAACAATATTACTGGTTTGACCATATCAGTTTTTCCAGTATAGGGATTAGAGCTGGAGATTGAAACTATTCAAGTTGAATTCATAACAAACTAAGAGAACGTCTAAGTGATTGCTAAGTTATTGACACCACTGTTAATGTGTCGCTATGTGCGTATCATCGTGAGGAGAAGACAAAAAACGAACATTACTATCTACCGTATAAAGTAAGTAACATATTGGAGCACAATAAAACTTATCAATATTATTATTTGCAACGGACTACATAACATTACTCTTAGCGCCAAATGATCAATGTTTCTTGATTTTTCTAAAACTTCATATGAGAATTTAAACTCAAGTATCTCACATTGTTTAGCTCAATATGATCTATCGATTAGCATATATATATATATATATATATATATATATATATATATATATATATATATATCAACGTAGTAGTTAAAACAAAGGTTAAAATTTCAGAGTTGATCATTGTTTAAGCTATATCTCATTATCCTTACTGCGTATTGGCATATTGCTAGTTTCATAGTGAAAGCTTCAAAACGATACAGTTCAGTATCAGTTTTATCTTAACAGGTGACGTGGTTACATCAATCTTTTAGGTTTGCAAAAACAGTTTCCCGCTGTTTCCTCGAGAACTACACATGGAGATTTACACTCCTTATATCATTTTGTTTACATCGACTAGATCTCTTGATTGACAAAGACTATCTCATCTTTGAGTACTTCTTTTCTTTAAACCCTAATAGTATTGTAGAATATCCAGAACTTTGTGTCCAATGGTTACATGAATACAGAATTTTCCTTTGCTTCGAAACATAACATCTTAAGTTCCATTTTGTCATTATTCATAAAATACACTCAGTTCCTAGAAGTCCAGTTTGTGATTAATTTAACTCGTGAATTAGAATCTGAAAATCAAAAAATATTTCTCCAATTCAGCACAGAAATTAGAATAATTCGAACAAAATATCGTAAAACTTCTATTTCTTCACTTTTTTTTTTTATACAAAACAGTAATAGTTTTTGTGATTGGTTATCACACGAAAGAAAATCTTAATGTTCCATGTGTAATGATCTGTTCCGTTACAAAACTATTCTGCATGAGATGCCACCTTTCAAGTGATGAGTTATTCTTTCTTGTTAGTGATGTTTCAAGTTTAAATATCTTTTGTCATACAGTGTATCTGTCATTCTGCAGATAATTTTAATAACTTATTGCTTTGAGTGCACTGTTTATATATTCACATTGTAATATGTGTTTATTGAATACTAACCTGTGTAGTTTTGAAGTTATCAAAACTACCTGCATTACGAAGTTCTGATTACTCTATAAATTTTTGTCCATGGTTTCTAGTTTTGGAAAACATTAACGAACATTCGTGAAAAGCGAATCAATATAAGCAAATGGTTCAAGATATTTAAGTAGCATGTTAGTAACTGTCACAAGTTTGTATGGCACTGCTAGGAGTATCTATCACTATTAGAAAAAAAACGCCATTTGATGTTTAACATTCCATTTTCTTTATACATACACTACATGAGAATAGGGTATTCTTTAACGGCATAAAAGTTTAATTTTGTCATCTTTCTCAAAAACTACGCATTAGAACATACCCTCAAGCATGTTACTTTGTTAAGCTCAAGGAGATTTATCACTTGACACATGTCTTAATTTTGGGCAATATTTCAGTTAAATAGAAATTAAAGTTCAAGACTTCATCATAATTTTGGGATGTTTATCATTAACCATAGGTACACTACACGAACTGTAATCTTGTTAGTATCATTTTGACGGGCTTGATGAGCTTATACTGCAGTATCAGTTTCACGTTAATAGGTAAATGGGTTCTTCTACAGCATTATTTTCTAAGGTATCAAAAATGTATTTATCGATTTTCTCGGGAAATGTTCATGCACTTTTAGGCTGATCTATGTATATCATTTTCTTAAGGTTAATGAGATCTAGAAATTAGTATATACCTCATCTTCGTTTATTAATTGATCGTAGTAACAGTATATACACTGTATATTTTAGAGAATAAAGAAATTAAGAATTTTAGGATGATCCAAGAAAAAGGATTAAACGATTGTAATCTTGGCCAAAAATTTTAGGAATAATCAAAACAAATGTATCAAAAAATTGCGATCTTGACTAATAATTAGTTTTTGAAACAGGGTCCACAAAATTTTTGAAGGGCTCCTAAATCGAGTTTTAGTATTTTCTACGAAATAAGTGATAGTTTGGGTTTGGCTTCACTATATGTAGTTCTCCAGATGTAAGGCGTACAAAAATGTTTGATTGAAATATATTGGATTTTTTTATATCCAAAACGTGGTTTGGAGCAAAAGCAAGTTTTTCCTCGGTATTTTAGACTTCCGAACTACACCGCGCATAGACCTTATAGAATGAATTATGTCAATCCGTCCGATTCTTTCATGCGACAGGTACCAAAGCAAAAATGATAAGGAATAACGAGAGTCTGTTCTATGGTGTAACGTGCCTCTAAGTGCTCCGTCCTGGGCCGCTGGTTATAATAACCAGGACAATTATTAGTTTGCGGGATTCGTAAATTCTATGAATAATAGCTATATTTTGCAAGTTAGCATTTAAATATTTCCGTGGAGGATTATCGGGTATTATTCTAAATTTAGAGTGAGTTTTTGACTAGAACTAGCTCAAATATTTCCAGAAAACAGCTATTATCTTCAAAATTAAAAAATAGTGAAAACTAAGGTAATATGGATAATTAAAAATAACTGATTTTCTAACTTGATAAATTTTATAACAAAATTCGTGGAAAATTAAATATGCAGTACAGAAATATTTTAATCAAAAATTAACAATTTTAAAGCTATATTGAACTTTTAGAATATATATTCTAATAAATATAATACCTCCTATATAATATCAATCTATTATGAATTCAATATTTGATCTGCAGTAAATTTAGCAATATAACGAGAATATTATATAATCAAGAAATAACACTCACCCAATTAATTATGCTTTGAAGAACCATCTAACACCTTCAGGAGGACTGTTTCGAATCGCCTCTGTTAACCCGAATATCCTATATTCACACCAAATGTTGATATTTCGATATAGAATATAGAACTCTCACAAATAAATAGGTTGATTTTTTGATAACTATTAACAAATTCACATAATTCTTGAATTTATAACACGATAATTTTACGACTAAACCACTTCCATAAAACCGTTATAGATTCACAATTTAAGCAGAGATTAACCTTGCCCAGTTCGACATATCGTTTCGAATGGCTGTTCAAGCTACCTGCAGCTCATTCAAACGTATGTGGTTCCAAGATTTCCACTAGAGGCGCTCGAGTACCCTGTGGTTCAGGGACTGAAAGCATAACCTTCTAGGATATCATTGACCTTATAACTTTTTATATCATGACCTTATGACCTTATAACACGTAACAATGGAACTGATTTAGTGTCTTAAGAATAGATTCCGTCTTCTTTTTTAACTTTTATGAAAACTGGAAGTGGTATAAATCAATCTTTTCCGGTTCCGATTCTAGAGCAAAAGCGGTAAATTGTAGAAATTAGTGGTTTTCTGTAATCGATTTACTGTTCCAAGTTTAAACACTAGATTATATCTCCTAGCTTAACCCTCTATAGAAACCGGAAGAGGTAATCAATCATTTCTGGTTCCAAACTTGGACCGCCATAGAGCAACAACAATTCTACATAACGAGAAGCAGTTTCTTGCAGTTAATTTAACGTCCCAAGAATAAATGGTATCTCTACTCTTATCCCTACAGCAACCGGAAATGGTAGAAATCTGCTATAAATCAATGTTTTCATGTCATTCAAAATACAAGCTCAGTACTGTATAACTAACTTTAGTGTGGAATGTCAAATTTTTTCTACCTCCAAATCTTTCTTTTTGTAAAACTAACCCATACACATATTTTCTGACTTCATTGGCATTTTATTGTGTAAGTTATTTTTCCACTGAACTTATTCTTGTAAGACATACAATGAAGCACAAATCATAGCAATAATTAAAAATCATATTCAAGACTGTCTGTGCTGCATTTTTCTTGGTTCATACTACACTGGTACATTTAACTGGGAAAGGCATTCAAGTCATCTAATTACTTGTTTAATGATTGTTTCGTTATATATATTTTAATATGTATTTGGTTGATTGGAGTTTAGCGGCAACACCGAGTCTATATGAGATTAACCTACAGTTTAACGTGGGACCCACCCCATTTGAGCAACCGGCAATCGAACCTGGGTTTCCAGCATCGAAGTTGCATACATTAAATTTTTAATTAAATAGAAAGTATATAAATATTAGGAACGCATATATGAATCAAATTTTGATAGTTCAATTTAAATTTCCGCATTCTCCAATATTTTATATTTAAGAAACTAATTGTGATAATTTTCCTTGTCAAATGTAATATATAAAAGATATAGTATCGATTTTAATATATTCCTAGGTATCACCTGATTATTGTATCCTCTGCGGACTTTTTTCTGTCTCCATTAAATTTATATATTTACATACTTATTCTAAAAACTACAAAGAAAAAACGTATCATTTGTTAACAAATTTGTATATTTACATTTTTCCTTCGTAAGTAAAGTTTCGCTGTGAATTGTTTAGCAAATAAATATTTGTAAAAATTACACGTCATTTATTAAAGCTGAAAGCAGATAAAATATAATTTCTTGATTTGAGAGTTTAATTTTGGCTGATTTAAAAATTCTATGTAAGTAATATTTGACTTCAAAGACTGAACACAAATAAGTAAATTTATCTATAAATCGTGATTGAACTTAAGTTGTTATCCTCGACACAGGAAAAGATTCTAATAGAATCAGTGTAAGTTCGTAAGTAAAACTACAAGTGTAGGTGTGTAACATAAACATGTTTGTACTTAATGTGAGCGAATTTATTGTTATCATAATAAAGTTGGACTATTTTAATTTACTGTATATCAGCTTGTATTGTAATATCCAAGGAATAACGTTTACATAATATACTTCTTTGATTAGTTTTATTTTTAGGTATATTTAAGTACGCACAGTATTTCAAAATCAAACCTTACACAAGTTATGAAGACTAGTTTAGCTTTGACAAAAACGCATATTTCTATTCACATAAAAGATGAAACTAATGACGTCTTACTTCTAATTTCGCCTAGACCACTCAAACAATTGCGATGATTTTTGGTACATGGTCCAGACATAGGTTGGGTTTATATAACATTTTTGGCAAAAGTTGAAGGGATGAAGAGAAGTGACTTATGGAAATAGTGAAAACCAACTGATATTGAAGACCAATCCAAAGTTTATGCTGTACTTGAGTTGAATTGTGGCGCTTCATATGTCGTTTAAATCAAAATTTATTCCCCATTAGCTTGGAGGGCAAGGAGGGAAGAAAGAAAGGGTGACATGTAAAGTAATCGAAAACGACTGATATTGGTGTCCTTTCCATAGTTTTTCGATGTCGCTAAGATGAATGCACACTCTTCATGTCGTTCAAGGTTTGATTTAAGTTTAACGTCACGTTCAGCAGCGAGGCTATATGAGACTTGGACCTGCTGGTTAACATGAAATCCGAATCACATGTCCTCCTGCCGGGAATCAAACCCGGGTCTCCCACGCCAACTCATGCCGTTTAATTCTAAATTCATCCTCTATATATATCTTAAGCGAAAAAGGGTTCACATACTATCAATAAATATATTCTTCTTGTACGAAGAATGGAAGTTTCAGGTAGTATTTAACAACAATAAAATATATTTATAGCAAATATCGTCCACGGCAAAATTTAGCATATTTCATAGTCATTCTCATGTAAATTTCTCTTGTTCAGATTAAAGGAAAACCAATAATTAAACAACAGTCTTCCGCACTTGTGTCCTTTTACGATATGCTTTGAAAGTTAATTTATTCGTTACATCATTGTAACGGAAGTGACAACCTTATATCCAAGGAGTATAAATACAATACCAATTGGACACAACCATACAAGAATATCTCTCAAGCTTCTAGTGTCTATAAAGACAAAACATTTTAAAAGAAAAAAAAAACATGAACTATGTAAGTGCTAACCTTTTTCGAAATTTTAATTTCAGTGTACACATATTTTGTGTACTTTAAATGCTTTTAATTACAAAATTTGGGAGTATTCACTACTTAGTGTGACATGTATTCCTAATGTTAGTATACCAGTAACTTTAATTCAGCCACAACATTTTTGTAGTTGTTGAAAAGATTTATAAGTGATCATATTAACTTTAGTATTTATTTTTTTAGTCCACACGTAGTAATTATTTCATAATATTTTGATAATACTCATGATTTGTTTTTATGGTATGACCATTGTATTTTTCTTCATTGTAGCAATTAATATTGTTTTCTGATATTCCTTGAAAACGCCGTGCATACGCTAGTACACACAAACACACACGATATATACATATATATTACGGCACAAACAGAGAATGATCACACCATAATACACTATTTACATTCAATAAGTGTATACAACAGCATTCTTAACTTGTGGGTGATAATTTATCTAAAGTTCATTCTATTCTTAATTTATATTCATTCATAAATCATTTATGTGAGAAGGTATTTGAAAAAGTCCAGTTTAGTTTGAAAATATGAATCGTGAAATTTCAAGAAACTGAAATAATTCCAGTATTGTATTGGATCGGAACTTAAAAACGAATTCGTTTTGTAGAGATAAGAAAACGGTAAATCTAACAAATTTTTGTCACTATGTAGCAACATTGAATTACTATCCATATTCTAATTTGCTTTCTCTGTAAAACTCAATAACATTACACATGTTTGAAATCCGTAATTGCATTAATTGTAATAATCATATAACTTTTATATCTTCAAAATTATTTACTGTTATTTGGGATGAAATTAGTATGATATTTAATACCATATTTACAAAGTATATATGAAATCATACCATGCAAACAAAAACTATATTTTCATCTTCTTAATGATTTCAATACATTTTATAGTGTTTGAATACGATATTTTATTTGTAACATCATTGTTTTAATTTCTTTGATGATCCCTATACATAGCAAAAATAATAAATTACATTAAGGCATTTTCAATACTTCCTATTCATCATTTGAAAATCTTTTATTAGCTGATTGTTGCTGTATTTGCCATTGTGGCTATTGTCTACGTGAACGCCGGAGTAATTGGATCAGCTGCTCTTGTTTCTCCGTTGCTTGCAAGAGGAAGTCCTATTCTAGCTCCTGCCTCTGGGCTTTCCAGTTCCAGTAGAGTAGATGCCTCTCAAGTGATTGGAGTTCGTCTTGCTGGTGCTCCACTTGCAGTAGCTACTCCTACTGTTGCATTGACCAGCGGACTTGTAGGTGCTCCACTGGCAACTGGCATTCTAGCATCTCCTCTAGCTACTGTTGCAGGTGCTCCACTTCTCTCTGCAGGTCTTGGAGCTGTTGCTTTTAAGGGTTAATGTAAAACTTATCAAGAAAGATATTCCAACATTTAACTTCAAAATCTTCCAGTGTTGTATGGAAGCTTAGAAGAAGTGAAATAAACTGATATTTAATTTTAATATAAGGTTTATTCATTTACAAATTGTTTACCAATTTAAGGAATCAAATTCTCCTCAAACTAAAATCCTAAATGGTGATAAGGAACGCAACACGAACGTATAAAAATAATTATATCTTATGAAGACTGGAACATATTTTTCTTATTCAGAGATAAATAATGATGTAATTATCTCTGATCATTAGATTCATAATAAGTCATTATCTAATAAAGAAATAAAAAACATTATTTCAGAACACTAATAATATAATTCAGAGGATTATAACAATGTACTTTAAAACATTTTGTGACTCTCAATTCTAGTTTGACAATAAAACTTTTGTCAAAATATTTCGATGTAATCTATTAGAAAATATTTCCACAAATAATTATCACCCAAAATTTTATGGTACAGTGCTATGGAATCAAGGCTGTGAAGATTAAAAATTTTTCAGTGGTACGTAATTACGCGATCATATTCACAGTAACGAGCTCCATTTCGCTAGCAGAAACAATATTAAGTATAGGTTGGAGCTCTCATTTCCTATACCTCCAACCAATACTTAATATTGTTTCTCATCTTAGAAGTTATTTGAATTTTATATTTTTAGATTTAAATAGATGGTTCATATAATCTTTAGAAAGAAACATTAAACTCGGTAAAATCATGCAACAAACAAATGATGACGAATTACTTTGTTTATGACACTAACAACTTTCCTTGACTGCCCATTAAATGAAGGATAAACTTTAAAAGTATTGTCTTTCGTTTAGGCTACAAAATGGTGAAAATTCAAATACTTGGCTTTATTTTAGCAGAGATATTTTAAAGGATTGGTTAAAAATTAAGGCATTGAAGATAATAACTGACAAAATTAGAAAGAATGGGAAGTACTCCTTACTAATGCAATAATTAAGTGATTTGCTTTATTTACTTATGCTCTAGCCTATAGACCATAATAGAATACCTGACATATTGACTTGCAGAATTAGAAATAAATAAATAAATAAATGGTACTACATAACTTTTTTGGGCTTGTTTTAAAAGTGCAGTACATTTGCATATTTTTTTAAAAAAATATATAGTTTATTCATAGTATATGAAATTATGTATAAACTTCTTCCTGACATCATGTTACGTACTACATTGAAGCACATCCACTTCACCCAAACTTTAATTCAGTCTACGATGTGAGTTAAGTTGTACAACGGTTTAATCAAACACAAAAAGAGATTATCTAGGTTCCCCAAGTTCGGATTTCGACAGCAGATCCTGCAAAAGACGATTTGCCTTGTACATTCACTTTCTCCATGAATATTAGTTTCTGGCTGCGTGTTAAATAAATCAACAAAGAAATTTTTCCATCCATTCAAGATGCTATCTGTGTCAGTGAAAATTGTTTCGTCGCCTTTTTAGTATACAGTATAAGCGTAGAGTTAATAGCCTTTCTTAGCCTTTCTTATATTCATTAATGCTCTTATACTTGTTTTTGTTTTTACTATTATCTTCAAGCTCATTAATTATAGTTGTCCTAAAATCACATTTCTTTTTTCTAAACGTTTTGTAAGTTTTCAGCCTGATGTCAACTAAATTTTGTGTAATTAGATCGTTCGCATTTTGTAGACAACGCAATTTAACTCTCTCAGTTTTGCTTTTGCTTATTAGCAGATTTAGCTTTGAAATAAGGTGGAAAAACTGGGCAAGTCCTACACAGAGAGCATGGGATTTATAGTTCAGAGACTTCAACATTAAGAAGTAAGAGAAAAAGTACTTAGAGAGCTTCGAAATGTAGTGTTGGAGTAAGGTAGACACGATAAAATAAACAGAGAACGTAACAAACGAGTAGGCGAGAAGAGGATGCTCTTATCCAGTACCTTTCCTAGGAATGCGAACATGATTGAACTAATCTTGTGAATAAATTGCCTTTGTTCATACCACCGTGAGGGTAAGATGGAAGGAGAATGAGGTATAGGAAGAACAAGAACAAAGATTATTGATAATTGGAAAAATAGAAGAAAATATTTGAAGTTAAAGGAGGAAGGTGAAGATTGAAGATCTAGAAGAAACATTTTTAGACCCTAACGTAAGGAGGGTGGGAATCTCCGACCTGCCAATAGGAAGAATTCGTAATAATAATAATAATAATAATAATAATAATAATAATAATAATAATAATAATAACAGTTCAGTATTTACAGAAAGAGAAACATCATTAATCAAGTCAAATAATTTTGAAGTTTTGAAATCAGAAGCAAAGTTTTAGAGTGAGAGGCAGAATCAGAAACATTACTTTGACATCTCGAAGTATTCATAAATATTGAATAACCATTTGAACTATACACATTTGATTTTGAATTGAATTGAATTTATTTGAATTTGAATCATCGCGTCTTCCTTAGAACAAAGACTAAAGATATAAATGTTTGCATTTACTAACAACACAAAATCTTTTCCCATACATTTGGTTAGGTTTCGTTTAAATATAGGTAAATATTCTTCAATGTGAATATAGCTAAGCATTCCTTTAAGTTAGGTTGTTAGGTTGAACTGATGTTGACTACAGGCAAGTATTTCTTAGATGAGATTGTTAGACTGAGCTGAAGTATAAGTACAGATAAGTATTCTTTAGGTTAAGTTATAGATGCTTGGAATGAATAGAAAGCTTTGTTAATTGAGTTTAAAGTAGATAATTTCAATAATAATTAACATTTAGTGTGTATGTTGTAGTTTGTAGTTATCATAGTTGCCTTTGTTTCATATACTGTTGATTATAATTAATTATGTTTGTAGGTATTTATTTGTCTCATCTGTTGCTACTTAATAATTAAGTTTTCTTTAATAGGTTTCGGTTGGATGTTTCTGTTTGTACAGCACTTGTTAACATCCAAGAAATACATCCAGTTACATTTTCATTTATTTTGAAAATAATCACATATTTACATAGTGATGATATTTCACTTCAATAATACAATAATATACACTATTTCTTTAGGCCAGTGTTTCTCAAAGTGTGGGTCGCGGGCCGCTTTTAGGTAGATCGTAAGAAGTGTTTCCTTTTAATTATGAAAATTGTATTGTGATGTAGAAACATATTAACTGCTATTCAAAAAATGAAAATTGGAAGCGTTTGTTAATGAGGTGGAGTGTAGGGCCTAAAGTGGGTACTCAAAACCCTGCCCTGTTGTGCAGTCAGTAGAGATGCTGGGCAAGAGAGAGTGGGTGAGTCAAAATCTGTCATGGGGTAGGGCATTGGTTGGGAGTAGTGTTAACTCCATGTTACCTTTCTATGCAAACACTTTAGCCCTTTCTGTGCTTGCCTACAATTTCATATGATACAGTTATTGAGAGAGAAATTTATATTACACTTGCTCGATCGTCACTGGCTGATATTTTCGTACCAAGAGGGCCACTGTATTCATAAACTTGAATCACAATTTAGTTTGAAAGTGAGATATTTACGATAGATATAAAATAAACTAACTAAATTTTGATTTATTAAAATTTAAGCATCGAGCTCTACTTTGTAACATCCGTGGTCGCTCGGGGTGTTCACAACATCCCCAAATAAATTTCATGTTAATCACCCATACGAATTGTCATCAGGGGCGGATCCAAGACGGACTTCTGAGGGGGCAGTTGGTTGTAATACTGCTACTTAGAGCTACTTTTAAGAGATCCAAACTCTGGAATGGGTTTTATTTATATATAAAATAAAAGTTCCGTCTTCCGGTGGATCCGCCACTGACTGTTATTGAAAGAAGTGGAATTAGAGACATGATTTATAAAATTTAATTGCTTTGACGTATACCAATACGTAGAATTGGAATGTGTATTTGAATAAAAATAGGCGGGCCACAAAATACTTTTTATTATTTAATGTGGGTCGCGGTAAAAACAAGTTTGAGAACCACTGCTTTAGGCTATCCCATATTAATTAATTTCTTAATCGTTTATTGCAGAAAATATTTACTTTACAACGCTTTGACGTAACTTCATTTTCTTTTAGATATGACCTCTCATATACGATGATATGCAGTTCTAACCTTAACTATGTATGATATAGAAGCAATTTGTCTCTATAAGGTAAGGAAAGTTTAATACTATTTCGATACATACGTGAAACATAGCAACCATATCATATGAACTTCCACAAGTTGGACTGATTAATCATGTACTTCCAACTATCCAAACCATAATTAAGGTGAACCTTGAACTCTTGATTACTTGTAGTGAATTCTCTTATTGGAGATATGCAAGGTATATTCACACAATGATACTTCTGTTGTAATCATAGATACGAATAATTTAGATATTTCATATCATAAATATTAAACAACGTAAAGTGGGATAATGGTTCATATGGGAGAAAACGATTTCTCTCGAAGTTAGCGTATACTATTGCTTTATATCGGACTTTATATACTCTTCAGAACTTATCTTATGATTAGTCTAAATGTAACCTTCTATATTCTGCTAAGGTATATGTATATCCTGTGTTCATGTTTTATTGTAGTTAGAATGTGTAAGTTCTCAATATTAGATGTTTGGAAGTAAAAACACAAACTCTTTATCAATTTCTTACTTTCGAGAAACTACTTATTATGTATACCGTATATCTCGGAAAACATCCTTCTTCCTCTATATTATTCTGGCATTTAATTGATCCAAACTAGTGTCTTTCGCCAAGGATTTGTAAGAAAACTAGACTAGTTCAATAACAAAATTCAATTAAAGAACAAGTAAAACTTATGCAAACATTCAACTGTAACGCGATATTATAACGTTTTACAAAATAAATACATTCAGCTTATGTAGTTGACTCGAGTACAGGAAAGCTTCTACCATTTAACTGAACCGACATTTCCTGTTATGTTCGTTTGCTTATTTGCCTATCTGTTTGTTCTGCAATCGCTCATACAAAATGTATCCGATTTTAACCCCGTGTGAACTAGTAAGTATGTATAGTTGCATTGGCCTGAAAATATAAATATATTGTGATTCACAATTTCCTATTAAAGCCTATACTGTTGCTTTCATTTGCTAATTGATACAAGTCTGTTATTGCTTTAACATTTTTCTTGTAAAAACATGTTTCTCTGAACTAAAAGGCCAGGAAAATTGTAATTGCCTTTTTTTCTTTTTCTGCAAATGCTAGAGAATAATTTACTTTTAGAATTGTAAATTAATATTTACTTTTAGAGTTGTAAAAGCACTAGTTTGTATTGTAATATCGAGATATTAAAAATTACTTATACAGCCTTTCGTTCTTCATTTGACTTTTCTTCGAAAAATCAGGGGCAATATATATCCAAGAAGTTTAGCCGAATTCATGAAATCGGGATCAAAGTTGGTGGGGTGGTAGATATTATGTTATGTTGTGCATGATTGGTACTGATCCGATGAAGATCATGATGGGTATGGTGGTAAAATTTGACATCCCATATACGTATGTATAATATCATGTTATGGAGATCAGAGTTGCGTCAGATGTCTCGAAAACGAAAACGCTTATATGTGCAAATCATCCAATCAGGATCAAACTTGACGTGGAGGTAAAATGTGACCTACAACATAACTGTATAAAATCATCTTATGTTGTGGAAGTTTACGGTTCCAGAGATATGGGCGGTCGAATTTTGCTTCACACTTTTGACAACAAAAAATTATATGTATGTAAATCATTCGATCGGCGTAAAACGACATCGGGGTAGAACTAGAACTACAACAAAACTCTTTGAAATCTTATGTTGTAAAGGCATACGACTCCAGAGGTATGGGTGGTTGAATTTTGAGTCATAGTTTTCAAAACAAAACCCCTTATAAATATAAATGATCGGGATAAAATTTCACAAAATAGTAGACATTGGCCTCCTATATGAAATATTACATTGTAAAGTCTTGCAGTTTCTGAGGCATGGACGGTCAAATTTTGTGTCATATGTTCGAAAGCAAAAGCCCATACACTGAGCTCATCCCACCGAAATCAAAACTGCCATAGTGGTACAACTTGCATCTACTATATAAACATATGAAAGATTATGTTGAGGTGGCCTATGGTTCCTGAGTTATGGGTGGTAGATCTTGATCTATTTATTAGTGTGGGAAATATTACATTGTGCAGATTTTAGGTTCCCGAGTTATGCACAAACCAATTTCTAAAACATTGAACATAATGAAAACGTAAAAAATACCGTTTAAATGTCAATTAAAGGTGTATGTCTTGAACAGAAAAAATAAAAATCTAATGAAGGACATGCTTTTTTTTACGATTATAAGTATTTTACTTGTGATTACTTCCTTTGTAATGCATATTGACTCACGCAAAGGATTTGGAATATAAATCTTATACATAATTCATCAAATACTAGCTATATGTTTTGACAATACCGTATATGTATAATTAGTAAAATTTCTACTTAGATTCAGTAAATAACGATCCTTGGCAGTAATTAATGTACTTCTTACTGTACATATATTTTATCTCTTTGTTCATTGGAAGGGGGAAAACCAACAACAAAATGACCCTTCATTCATGGTTTTACAATAAACTTTGAAAGTTAATGTAATCATTACGTCATTGTAAGGGAAGTAAAAGGCTTGCATTGAAGAAGTATAAATACATGCAATCCCAATTGTGCAAATAGTCAATTATCAACAATTCTTAAGGTATCAGCGCTTACCAAGTCGAGAATACATTTGTTAATATGAAATATGTAAGTATGAAGCCATCTAAATTTCAATTGCAACAGGGGACACGGTAACTCAGTGGTAGAGCGCTTACCTCTAATGCGTGGGGTCCCTGGTTTGATCTTGGTCAAGTAAGTTAGTGGTGGACAACATCGTTTCCAGAGTTTCTGTTCGGGGTATTCCTGTTTCCTCCCACATTCTCATTCCACAATTATTCCATCATCATTAGCTTGTCTTAATCACTCGTCTTCCTTAGGCTAAAGGGAATAATCGTGGGATGTAAAACTGAAAATTTTCATTTTTTAATTGCAGCATACGTAAGTAGTATTTAGGGCCATTCTAATGGCTATATCACTACGAAACATTTTCTACTGAGACTTCAGTAAACTTCAAAAATGAGGTGAAATGTGTGATGTGTAATTTAGGTTTGTCATCTATAATAGCGGTAAATTTTAGTTTTATATTTTTTTAGACCATGTATGTCAGTTAATTTCTTCCTGAAGGCAAACAGTTTGTTGTTGTTTATTATATTTAAGTTGATATTTTTATGTAATTCTGCTAGAGAATACCTAGCCTAAGTTTATATATTTTACACATAATAGTATACGAATCACCTGTAATAAGAGAAAATACACTTATCAATTTAAAGATAACATCTGGAATTGAAAATACGTCTCATGTCTTCGTTGGCAACGGTCAGACGCGATCACAGTGCCGGGCTGTTGCTGGTGATAGGGTAGGGCAAACGCCGTACGACGTGAGGAGTGGGTCAACGGTAGTGCAGAGTGAACTGAGTAGACCATGATAACGTGAAATTGCCGACCTCTCTGGTTTTAAAGAGGGAAAAGTTTGAGGAAAAATTATGTGGTGTAAGTGTGACAAAACTGACAAATATATTGGGTTTGTTGCGAGAAGCAGTGTCCACCGCGAGTTCCATGACATCTCTCTGGTTAATTGCCCTTAATGTAGTTGTTTCCGTTGAAGTGATACGTATCTGTATACTTAAGAAATTAATGTATGATTGAGCAGTGTTTGGAAGCAAAATAGTAACTTAGTCATTATTATATTCCCCATAATAAAAGATTTGCATAATAATAAAAGATTATATTCGTACAAATACTAATATGAAAGACAATTTGGATGCAAATACTGAATTGAAAAAAAAAAATAACTTTTAACAGCGGTTGGGTTGGCGTAATACAAGTGCTCCAAAGCAGTGTACCTAGGTACAAATCACTGTTTACATTTGTCCTTGTTCATTCCATCCCCCACTCACGAAACTAAGTTTTTAAATGTATACCCTTTTTTGCTATCATGTTTGTATGAAATGTAGTTGATTTAAAACTGAAAAATCTGATAGAACAACAGTTGGAAAGGTTACTTCTAGTGCGTAAAATTTCTGGCTCAATCTCATCCTGTAGTGGACAAAAATCGTGTGTGTGAGTTAGCTCGGGGTTGTCCAATTTCCTCCCACTTTCTTCATTCGTTTATTTCGTTTATTACATTCTTCTCTTTTTCTGTAATCTGGGAGCAAAAGCCTAGGGTGTTAAACTAAAAATAAATAAACTTGTTCTTAAGGTAACGACCTATAAAAATAACCAGCCATTAGTCGTATAACCTTGATGGTAAAAAAAAAAAAGAGACTAAACTTTAAGAAATAATATCACCAATCTATTCAACAATTGTATATATGATTTTTATAGTGGTACTGATACTTGTCATTCATATTTTTTCATGTGTTGTATAGCAAAACTTTCATTTACATCATATATATATATATATAAAGGGATAATTTAATTAACATATACATTAAATTAAATTTTCTATTATAAAATTTGAAACACTGTCCATCGGGAATATCACAATAATGACAACTTCAAACATTACTCTTATAATTCAGCAAAGCAGTGGTTCTCAACCGATATGTCGTGACACATTGGTGTGCCACGCAGTCCTCTAAAGTATGTTGCAAAATTTTAGAATTTAGAAGTCATGATGAATATAATAATTAGTTAAATTCAAGACAGAGTGTACCACTCAACACCTTCAGCGGTAGCAGTAATGCTATCTATATAGAGTCATAAATACTAATAGGTTTCAGTATTATAATAAATATTATTGTTACTATTATTATTAATTATAATAAAAATATCAAACAAGTCTGTCGCAATGTCCTGGAAGTTCAGTAAAGTGTGTCGTCAGTCGAAAAGGGTTGAGACCCACTGAGTTATGTGAGGTCAAGTATTCTATTACTAACAGCACAAATGAAATTTTATCAGTTAGAACATGGAATTCACGTAGTGTAAATTAGCTCAATATTATTTATGCTCTAAGCACCATATTTTGTTTGTAATATGTGACTTTATTCGTATTATGACAAATGTATGTGACAAAACAATTGTTATTGTCATATGAAGATATTTTCAATATTTCCTAATTCGCATTTAAATTAATTTTGTTAGCTGATTGCTGCTGTATTTGTCCTTGTGGCTGTCGTGTCCGTGAATGCCGGAATCATTGGATCAGCTGCTCTTGTTTCTCCGTTGCTTGCAAGAGGAAGTCCTATTCTAGCTCCTGCCTCTGGGCTTTCCAGTTCCAGTAGAGTAGATGCCTCTTCAGTTATTGGAGTTCGTCTTGCAGGTGCTCCACTTGTAGTAGCTACTCCTTCTGTTGCACTGACTAGCGGACTTCTAACTGCTCCTCTGGCGACTGGTATTGTAGGTTCTCCTGTAGCTGCTGTTGCAGGTGCTCCACTTCTTACAACAGGTCTTGGGGTTCTTGCTCTTAAGGGTTAGTTATGAAATATACAGAAGGAGATATGCATATGACTTCAACTGTACATCAAGTTATGTAAAAGCTTAGAAGTGAAATAAAGTTATATTGCATTTGAATGACAAGGCTATTCATTTTAAAGATCTCACTTTACTGAATTAAATTTCACGGAAGGACATAAAATATGCTCAAATTAAACTACTAAAGATTGATAGAAAACTCATTGTCATCATAAAATGATCTTATGTTTACAAAATGTTACATTTCAACTTCATTGTCTACCCAGATAAAAAAAAAAAGAAACAAATATGATTTTGAAGGCATAATTACGTTCAGTGTTCGAAGCGGGAAAAAAGCAGAGGCGGGGTATGTTTTACTATGACTTTGACTCAACATACCGGCTATTTAAAAATTTTCTTGATCACTGGAAAAACAGAGCTGATATGTCCTCATTACTGAAAAACCAGAGGCGGTATGACATACCAGCGCATACCGTCTCACTTCGACCACTGATTACGTTTTAAAAATGCACCCTACAAGTCTTTAGCAGGATTCCAACAATTGAGTTCGGGTTCCCTCGTGTCAGGCACGCAGACAGGATTTCGTAGAGGGGGTCCCTGGCATGAAATACAATTTTCATTACACCAGGGACTCGATCATTCTAAACTATTTTAAGCAACATATATTGGTTCGTTTATCCAGGATTCCGTAATAGGGGTGGGGGGCGTGACATGAAATACTGAAGGCCCAGGAGTTCGATTAATCTAAACTACTTTACTGGCAACCTATATTGATTTCTTACAAGGAACCCTAGGTATCTATCAGAGCCCGATTTTCACGAAACTTTGTATATAGAGAGAGTACCTCGGGAAACTAGCACAGCCAAAATTGTAGCTGCAGAGTCCAAGACGTTGGGACACTAGGGCCCGAGAAAGATCAAAAGTGGAACGACAGTACATTAAGGACATGGTGAGAAAATAAACGTTTTTCTTTAAAACTAATCATTGTAGCGACACGAAATGAGCATACATGAATACGAGAGGTTGATATGGTCAGCTGAAAGTTACGAAAAGAATATCTGCCATCTTGAAAGAGGCCATGTTGAAACTGGTGCGATTGGTGTAAATGAGAAGAGGTTCATGCGATGCATTAATTTGAACTAAATAGCCACAGAAAGCTGTTGGTGAAGTCTGTTGTGGGATTACATTATTCCTGTGCTTCTGGTAGAGTGGTTTATTCATTTATTTAATGGCAGAGTTAAGGCTATGTTTGCCTTTTCTTACACTCAACCAACTCAAATGTATACAGGATATACGTACTACCATTGACGTCAAATCCATAAAAATTACAATTGCTATATTAATGCATATGTACATACACACATAAATATCCCTACACACGAATATGCTCCCTTACATACCCCCTCCCCCGTCTTACCCTCACACTATCATAAAAACACACACATAAAAACAAGAAAACTATACAAGATGAGCAAAGTGTATCTCATGACACTCGCAGATTATGGAGCGCTATGAGTGGGATCAGTGGAACTAGAAAACCGAGCGAAATATAATTTTAGCACTACAACATTTGTGTCACAATCAACATGTAATTGTTGTGGATATGCTGATATAATGGGTTCAATCTTCATAATAATGTCATGGTTGATATTAACTTTTAATATTTTATTAGACTTAAATTAATTCGAACAGAAATCAGAACGTCATATTGGTCCACCTATAGCGATCCATACTCTGCATCTGCTAGAGTGTCATGAAATACACTTTACTCATCTTGTACTTAAACCACTTTACCAGAAGCACATGAATAATGTAATCCCACAACAGACTTGAACAACAGCTTTTTGTTGCTATTTACATTCAAATTAATGCATCGAATGACCCTCTTCTCATTTACACCAATCGCACCAGTTTCAAAATGGCCTCTTTCAAGATGGCGGATATTCTTTTCATAACTTTTAACTGACCATATCGACCATCTCGTATCAATGTATGCTCATTTCGTGTCGCTACAATGATTAGTTTTATAGAAAAACGTTTATTTTCTCACCATGTCCTTAATGTACTGACGTTCCACTTTTGATTTTTCTCGGGCCCTAGTGTCCCAAAGTCTTGGACTCTGCAGCTACAATTTTGGCTGTGCTAGTTTCCCGAGGTACTCTCTCTATATACAAAGTTTCATGAAAATCGGGCTCTGATAGATACCTAGGGTTCCTTGTTAGGGTAATGAAATTAGGGTGTGTTAGTAAGTATTTTAATAACAAACTACGAAGAAATCTCGAATAAAACCATAAAAAAATATTGAAAAAGATTTTACAATATCCACATTCCTTTCTCTGTTCATTCAAATACAAGGATTTTCCTTTCATTATGACCTCAACTAGACATCCAATAATGTCTTGTAAAATATTTTACAATATCTGCATTCCTTTCTCTGTTGAATCAAATGTTACAGAACTTTGTTTCCACATAACATTTCCTTATTCCGTCAACTACTGTCTGCTCCAAGTGACAGGTTAAGGAGCAGTAGAAAACTATTTCTGAAATAACATGTTTGATACTACAGAGAAGTGCTGACGAAAAATTATGATAAAAAATGTCCGCTCTGTTACAGAACGGCACTATGCTTTCGAAAGCTTGAAAAATTTCCTTGTCTAGTAGCAGAAACTCTGAAAATTCCGTAATTTTTCTAGAAAATCAAATTGCAAGTAACACAAATCTCCTCATACGAAAGGGTAACCAAAAGCTTGCTCTAGCTTTTTTAAACGCCGATTCTTTTTTTTTCTCGTTTCTTTTTGTTTCATAATAAATATACTCCATAGTTCTGGATAATCACAATAACATTTTAAAACATTTTTCTGACCAGAACAAAATGAATTATTTAATAACTATACGAGTTTTGTTACAGTTTTAAGGACCTAACGTCCTCTTAATCAGACATTGAGAAAAGACAGATGACAGCAAATCTTATATCTTTCTCAGCCGTTAGTTAGCATTTTCATTTATATAATTTTAATTGTTGTTTTTATATATATATAAAATTTTTAAATTTGTAATAAGTAACAATATCATATATTACATTGTTAATACATGTTAACAGTCAATGCAATTTTACAATTCTATTGATCTTTATATAAAATAAAATAAAATAAAATAACAGAAATTTGAAAATATTCAAATTGCACTAATAGTCTTATGAATTTTTCTTTTCTATCACTTCTAATAATTTCTCCCATTGCTCATGTATATTTATACCACTTGTCCAGTTCATTAAGTTCTCCTCTTGTTCTTTCTTTATTCTTCTTGCTTCCTTCCACTTCCTAATAATCTTTCTTTTTTCTCTTTCTAAACCTCTAGCCCCTTCCCAATCTATCATATGCCCCGTTTCTTTCACATGTTTGTAAACAGCATTATTTTCTCTTTTCATTCGAACATCATCTTTATGTTGTTTCAATCTGTCTATGAGCCCTTTTCCCGTCTCCCCCTATGTATTTCATGTCACACTCACTACATTTCACTTCATAGATAACTCCTTCTTCTTCCTCCTCTATATTGCTTTCCCTTCTTTTCTTTTTCTTCCTTATACACCTCAACAACGTTTCTCCTCCTTTTCTATATGTCTTAATACCTCCTCCTTCTCTTAATAAAATCTTTAGCACTTCCGTCTTTTCTCCTATGCTCTGAATTCAATACCACTTTTTATTTTCTTCCTCTTCTTTCTTTCTATATTTTCTTTTTTCTTTCCTTTTATCTGTTCTATCCTATATCCATTATTTTTAAGATGTTTATAGAAACTTTCCAAATCTTTCTTCTTTCCCTCTTCTTCACTAATGATGTTCTCTATCCTCCTTTCCATGTTCCTAATGAAGTTATTTTTCGTTGCTTTGTCTACATCACTTCTCCAGTGACAATAAATGCATGCCCAACACCTTTTTTGATACCAACTGGTAATTACTTTCTCACCTTGCTTCTCTATCTTCATATCCATAAAATTGATGGATTTATTTTCTTCTACTTCTAATTCTAACCTTATACCTTTTTCTTCATCTTCTATGAGTTCAACATATTTCTCCAGTTGATCTTTATTCCCTGTCCATATGCCTAAACAATCATCTATATACCTGCTAAAGAAGATTAACTTTCCCTTTGCTTCTTTTGTCACTTTTTTCTCCCATTTATTCATCACTATTTCCGCTAAAACTGGACTCAGCTTGGATCCAATGCTTAGACCTTCTTTTATCCTTACTAGTCTTTCTCCAATTATACAGTAGCTATTTTCCCATAGAGTCTTAAGCTAAAGTGCTAAAGAGGTTATTAAGAGAAGGAGGTATTAAGACATCTAGTAAAGGAGGAGAAACGTTGTTAAGGTGTATAAGGAAGAAAAAGAAAAGAAGGGAAAGCAATATAGAGGAGGAAGAAGGAGTTATCTATGAAGTGAAATGTAGTGAGTGTGACATGAAATACATAGAGGAGACGGGAAAAAGGCTCATAGACAGATTGAAACAACATAAAGATGATGTTCGAATGAAAAGAGAAAATAATGCTGTTTACAAACATGTGAAAGAAACGGGGCATATGATAGATTGGGAAGGGGCTAGAGGTTTAGAAAGAGAAAAAAGAAAGATTATTAGGAAGTGGAACGAAGCAAGAAGAATAAAGAAAGAACAAGAGGAGAACTTAATTAACTGGAAAAGTGGTATAAATATACATGAGCAATGGGAGAAATTATTAGAAGTGATAGAAAAGAAAAATTCATAAGACTATTAGTGCAATTTGAATATTTTCAAATTTCTGTTATTTTATTTTATTTTATTTTATATAAAGATCAATAGAATTGTAAAATTGCATTGACTGTTAACATGTATTAACAATGTAATTATATGATATTGTTACTTATTACAAATTTAAAAAATTTATATATATAAAAACAACAATTAAAATTGGGGGGCGCGGTGGCTCAGTGGTAGAGCGTTCACCTCTGGTGCTTGGGGTCCCGGGTTCGATCCCAGCCCCCGCCAAGTGAACTTTGTGGTGGACAAACACCGTGCTCGTGGGTTTTCTCGGGGTTCTCCCGTTTCCTCCCACTTTCTTCATTCCACCATTTCACTCATCTCTCATTATCACCGTCTCCTTTAGCCTCACCGGCATAACCGTGGGACGTAAAACTTACAGATTTCATTTCATTTCAACAATTAAAATTATATAAATGAAAATGAAAACTAACGGCTGAGGAAGATATAAGATTTGCTGTCATCTGTCTTTTCTCAATGTTTGATGAAGAGGACGTTGTTCGAACCCCCGGACCAGCCCCTTCGCTATGTGCCTGCTCGTAGCTACATGGTGAGCATACGTGCCTTTGACGTGGAAGATTCGGGTTCGATTGCTTGTAGAAGCTCATGGTTCCGATCCCATGTTAAGCAATAGATCCACGTCCCATATAGCCACAACGCTGAAATGAACCATTAACTCCAAATCAACCAACTAATCCAAAAATTGAGTGGTATTGTAAGAATCTTGATTTTGAACATTTTGAAGCATTTTGAACATTTCAATCGGATGTAGCACACTGTAACAGATACAGCCATTTTAAACAAGCTAAACATTTTTTTCTTTGTGCGCGTGAGGTGGGGGGCTAACCTATAGTATTGATCATTATTATACTACCAATCATTATTTTTAATATCAATAAGATATCTTGTGTTACCTTTGTTGCACTTGTAATTTAACAAAAGGCTTTTCTGTCATATACGAGGTTGGTGAAAAAATAAAGTACAACCCACTTCTGTTCGGTAGTGATAGGTACAAGAGGAATGACATTTTGTAGGTAGAAACATTAGTTCCTTGGAAATGTCAATATCTGATCCATTTACTTGACTGCTTGTGAAACTCTTGAGATTGGTTATCACACCATTTTCTCACATAGGAATGAGCTTGTTGTCACCTCATATGCATGAGCCTTTAGTCCTTTGATTGGAAAGCGGGTAGATGTCGTTAGGTCTTAACTGTATGTATTTAATGCACCATTATCTGTCACATTGTTATGTACTTTCTACCTGATTTGAGTCATTTTCTTTATCAAGAACCCTGGAACCCAGAGAGAACTTTTTTGTGTATACAAATCGTTACATTAGTGTTAACACGATACTTTTGCCCTATCTATATGCTCCATGCTCTGTCTCGTGGTAATGTATCTGTCGTTTTAGATTAGTTCCGTGGCTAGTTCTGGATCCTTCAAGCAGCAAACGAAAACCTCTGAAGCAGTTGACACACATTGCTTCGATTTAGTGTGTTTTAGTCATATACTTACATCAATGCTTTTACCTACAAAATTTAAGTTCTCTAGTGCTTACCAAGCTACAGTACATTGAGCATTACTTTTTCACCAAGCTTTTACTTCAAAATCTTCTCATGTCTTTGATGAACTAGTAACCACAAAAAATGAAATATTTATCATCTGCCAATTACACCCTGTCGGAGAAAAGATCCAGATGATTGATGAAAGTGAACAATTCTCATAAATATACACGGACATGAGTTGACCATCACGAACTAATATGATCAATGTGCTAGACAAGAACAAACAGAGAGTAAGCTGGGACCAGAATTATATATCACGGAAAGTTTGAATTAGAGATGGTCAATTCCGGAATTTTACTTTCCGGAATCCGGAAAGTAAAATCGGAAAATTCCGAAATTCGGAAAACTTCCAGAACGGAAAAATTCTGGTCGGTAAAATTCCGGAATTCGGAAAAATCCGTAATTTTTAAAAAATCTAATGTTGGAAACATTCCGGAATTTCCTAATTTCGGATTTTTCCTTATTCCGACATCGGAACTTTTCCGAATTGCGGATTTTTCCGAAATCGGAATTTTCCTTAATTCCGGAATTTTTACGAAATCCGGAAAGTGAAATTTCCGATTCCAGAAAATAAGTTTCTCGGCATCCAGATTTCGGAAAATTCTGCCCATCCCTAGTTTGAATGTAGTATTATCAAGTCACAAAAAGACATCGAAAAAATTAATCTGTTCCAACGGACATACTCAAGATATTGATCTTCTCTGACTTATTATGTTTCCTAAAAACCCGTGAGTAGTATTCGAGTGACTTCTAGCAGTAGTTCATGTGATTAGAATGACCCATATAAAATTAATATAAAAAAAACTAATGACCATGTCATTAGTAAAATGTGTGCTTACACATTTATAATTTTCTAATTACTCTTCATATATTAATTTAAGATGATATTTACAGTGTGAATATTTCAGTGATATTCTTCATATTTCATGAAAAAAAAAATGTTATTAACAACTATACAGTAAGATTCATTTTTGAAACGTTGTCTTATTTTCAATCGACATATTTATAGCTTGAAATTTGCCTACCTCTAGGAAAAGTTCAGTCTATTTAACTGTTCAATTCAATTATGAATTCCGGGGCCACGGTGGCTCAGTGGTAGAGCATTCACCTCTGGTGCTAGGGGTCTCGGGTTCAAACCCTGCTCCCACCAAGTGAACTTTGTGGTGAACAAACACCGTGTGCGTGGGTTTTCTCGGGGTTCTCCCGTTTCCTCCCACTTCCTTCGTTCCACTATTTCATTCATTACTCATCATCACCGTCTCCTTTAGCCTAACCGGCATAACCATGGGACGTAAAACTCAAAAGTTTCATTTCACTTTCAATTATGAATTCCACTTGAGGATAGCTAACTCTTGCTTTACCAAGGATTGAAATGCTACCTACCAATTGAAGGTAACTAGGTTACCTGACACAACTCTTCAAGAAACAGGTTAAGTGTAATTATCTGTCACAGCTGAATTGTTTTCTGGTACATTTTTCAGCTGATTGAAAATATGAAGCCATAATAGTAGTCTACAAATGCTGATACGGACACTTTTATCTACATATTTTCAAGTTACCTAATCTAACTACCATAACTATCCTAACACACTATTGCTCCAATACTTTTTCTTAGTTATAGTATTGGTTTGAGTTCTCAAAAAACAAGTATTTTACAATGTTATTCTCAACTCTGTGTATACAGGATGTTCATTTATTATGTAGCCAAAATCATCACATCTAAACAATAAAAAAATGTCCGTAAACATTAGGCGAAAATCGCGTTGTTTCAAAGCTACGAGATGACGAAATCCAGAAAATTGTAACTTTGAGACTGCCTAGTTCGCACATCACAGACACATCAAGACACATCAAAGGCAATTAAAGAAATGTTAGAGGAACTAGTGCAATGTCTATCTAAATAACCGTATTTCAGAGTTGGGACGTATCGGCGCAACGGATTTTATAAAGGCAGCTGTGGTATAGTTTCCGCTCTTCCACCCCTCTATCTAAAATCATGTGCACCGGTACAACCCAATTCTGAAATATAGTTATTTAGATAGACATTGTACTGGTTTCTCTAATATTTCTTTAACCACCTTTGATATCTCTCACAGTGTTCGAGCTAGGCAGCCTCAAATTTACAATTTTCTCGATTTCGGCATCTCGTAGCTTGAAACAACGCGTTTTCCGCCTTATGTTTATATGAACTCTTTTTATTGTTGAGGTGTGGTTTCACCAGTGTATTTTGGCTACATAATAAATGAACACCCTACTATCAGTGATATACAAACAATATACCGTTGTTATCTAAACATAATACTCAATATACACAAGAGCTAGTGAATTAGTCCATAGAGTAAATGTTCGATTGTTATTACAATAAATGATACACAGAATGATATCCACTCTCCTTCTGAAAATAGTTTCGTTAAAAGTTTTCAGGAAAAGAAAATAATGATATAATTGAAGTACCTACTTGATAGATAGGTACTTCCTACTTAATATGGTGCTAGTAACCATTTTTAGCTCCTAGCATAGGTATACGGGAGTTTATACAGCAGTACACTCCAAATGTACACTCCAGTTCTCGATAACTGCTGACCGGATACAGGCCAAATTTGGTGGACAAGTAGTTCATCATCTAGGAAGAAAGGATGACTATATTTAGTGGCCGAGTTCGGCCAAGGACAGGCTCAGTTCGACAACAGAAGCTGCGATTCACAGCTTTGTACGCAAGACCTTCTAAGTTTAGTTCACTATCTGACCTCAACAAACTTGTTAATTTTATTTTAAAATATATAATTAGGGAAATTAAATATCATCACAAAGAGAACTGCCAATGACTTGTCTTCTCCCTTTATGTGGTGTAATTCGCCAATTACAAAAGAAATATGTTTTTTAAACTCAAAAATGTTCATACAATAACCAATATTTAAACAGAAAATAGTATATTTTTACACAAAGAAACTAACTCGAAGAGAGCCACAATATTTTATTTCAGGAAGCTAACTTTAGGTAATGAAGGCACAAATTTAGAACTCGGGAAACTATAAAACAGGACATCTACATGACCAGGTCAGTTAAGGTCGGAAATGTAAACACCACCGCAAGTGTAAAACAACAGGATAGACCACTAGACGGGGAGAGCATATACAGATACTTGGACAGGGATCACTTTATAACACAGCTCTGGAGACTGTTGTGAAGATGAAGAGACCACAATGCTACGCTCTAACCTGATAACCATAAAACATCTAAGTTGGTCTGTCATCTTAATCAATTATCAAAATTTTAAGACGAAATGACACTTTAAAGTACTTGCATACCTATTGGCATTCCAACGATCGTGGAAACTCTCATACTGTTTCTTTGTTATTTCTTGTGATAAGTATATTTCTTTGTTAATTTTATATTAATTCAGTATTCTTTCGTAACGTAACCATGTCAGCGAATCTTCTCCTTACAAGTAAAGGATCCAAATGGATGAATAAAGTTGTGGGATGAGATATAGTGCACCTGATAGAAGATAGGGGATAAATAGAGAATGTAAAAATACGTATATGTGTAAAGTTATAGTGGCTGAGCGCCATAAGAAACGGAAGGGAGGGGGTCAAAGTTGGTGGGAGAAGAGCTATGCTATGTTATTGAAATACATCGAATAAACTGTTAAATCATGAAGATAGTGAAAGATAGACAATGCAAACGGTAATAGTTTCACATATTGCCAAAAGAAGAATGGGCGTAGTAGATCAAGAACCTCCGGCGCCATCTTGAAATCCGTCATTTTGAAATCTGTAATATTTTTTTTTGAAATTGAAAGGTAGTCATGTAGTATATTAATTAGTGCCACCATGTTTTCAAAAAGTCAATTATGAACATTAGTGATCGTTATTTGGACTTATATGGAAGATTTAGGGTAATCTTTATAATTATTTACGAAAATCTAGGAGACTAATACCCATATGTTGAAAGTTTGGATTATCACGGAAACACACGCAAATCAAACATATCTACAAGCCAAGAAAACGAACAGTGAAATTTGGTAATAATAATAATAATGTAATAATAACAACCTGGATGCCAAATTTCACTGTTAATTTCCTTGGATTGTGAGGTTTGTGGATATGTTTAATTTACATATGTTTTCTTGATAATACAAACTTTCAACATACGAGTATCAGCCTTATAGATTTTCGTAAATAACTATAGAGATGATTCTAAATCTTCCAAATAAGCACAGATAACGACCACTAAAGTACATAATTGATTTTTTGAGAACATGGTGGGCCTAATTGATATATCACATGACTACCTTTCCATTTAAAAAAAATATTACAGATTTCAAAATGGTGGATTGGAAGATGGCGCCAAAGGTTCGTGATCTACTCTGCCCATTATTCTTTTGGCAATATGTGAAACTACTACCGTTTGCGTTGCCTATCTTTCACTATTTTCAGGATTCAACAGTTTATTTGACGTATTTCTATAACACAACATAGCCCTTCTCCCACCAAATGTGACCCCTTTCCTCTCCGTTTCTTAAGGCGCTCAGTCACTATAACTCTGCACATATACATATTTTCACTTAATCTATCAGGCGCACTATGTCTCATCCCACACTGGATTCATCCATTTGGACCCTTTACTTGTTGGTATTGAGTGAATAAAGTAATTTATAATTTTGCAATGTTGCTTTGCCACCTCTCTAGTACCGAACTCAACACTGTAATTTGTTCGAGATTGAATTTTTATATCAATTGTGTAGTGGAAATGGAAAAGGCTGAAAGTGCCAAAAAAAATAAAAAATCGATTTTTTGCATGGAATGTGTTGTAAACGACATCGCCAATAACCTAGAGAAGGTCCAAAGTGCCAGAAAAATTCCTACTAGTTTCTAGAGCACTCGCAAGGAGCAGCACCTTAAAGGATAAAGTACAGTTTTAGGAAGTTTTTATTGAATACTGGAAATTTTACTTTGTGGCACTTTCAGCCTTTTCCATTTCCATTACTCAATTGTCAGAGTTATTTTCGACATTTCAATTATCGAAAGATAAACTACCAATTTTATATATCTGTTCTAGGTATTACTTGATCCTGACTTGAGCTTTAAAATTAAGAGCTCCTGACACAAAACGAGTATGAAGCACAACATTTACGTAGTAAATATCTCCGTTATTATTGCTTTAAAACACAAGTATATGAATATTTTTAGATATTCTGTTTTTACATAAAGCAGAACAATGGTCTGTCAGCTTAATTGCACAACCATTGTTAAATGCTGAAATCGGCTTATAAACGTGACCTAAAGATTAACTGGTAAGCGTGGTATGTGATTTAAAAGAAATGTATATTCCAGCAATTACATAGCATTAGATTCTTCTCCTTCTTTGTTTCCTTTTCTTTGCTTCCTACCTTTATTTCTTTTTTAGTTGGATTTCTATGGATGTGCTTTTTAAAGTTGAACTGGTAAATTTTCAATTACTACTACATAACAAATGATGCTGTACATTGTTGAACCTAGCGATCCTCCACCTCACTACTTCAAACCCGAACTTAAGTACTAAGCCTCTAATCTCCGATAATACACAATGCTTTGTGAAAATCTGAATGTGTTTCATAAATATTCAGGAAAATGTGTTATACAAAATTGAGGAGAATGCGCTTTCTCATTAATGTTCCATTTCAACTACAAGCAATAGAAACATTCAGAAATACTCATATACTCATATATATATATATATATGTAGAGAGACAGAGAGAGAGAGATTGATTGATTGATTGATTGATAGATATAGATATAGATACTTATTCAAAGTATATCACGGAATTTTCATTATTTTTATTTAAGTCTTCGGGAGGGGGTATTAAGTGAGCTCTCGTATCTGATTGAGTTTAGCTACAAAAGTAGGGGATATTCTTTACGTCTGGGAGAGAGTAAAATTACACTTTCCCTTTTTTGATTGATTTCAAATAAAAATAGTAGGAATGATTGTGAAGCCTTAACAAGTATACGCCATATTCTATGAAAATATAATGTACAAAGACCTGTAAAAAAGTAAAATGCTGTAAATTTGAAAGTACTACTTACAGTTTTATATTTTGTATGTAATGTTTAATGGAAATGATAAAATTTTTGTTGGCAACAATGAGCGAATGTAAACATTGACGTCATAACCGCAAATCACGTGACAAAGATGGCG
The DNA here is from genome assembly GCF_964235325.1 of Thermobia domestica. Taxonomy (NCBI): domain Eukaryota; kingdom Metazoa; phylum Arthropoda; class Insecta; order Zygentoma; family Lepismatidae; genus Thermobia; species Thermobia domestica. The sequence goes on along the minus strand of NC_137454.1, from coordinate 237,276,523 downwards.
TCTACTCAAGAGAAAGCGCAGTATGTGGCGTGGTTTAGTGAGTTAGAATCTAGTGTTTTGGTGAGAAGAAAATTCCGACAAAAATATCAGAAACAACTACCTGCAGGTTCAAGTATCAAGAGATATTAGAAATTGAGAATCCACACGAATTTGAGACACATGTTCGTGATTCTCCAAAGTTAAATTTGTGGTATGCCGTTTCAATGAAACACTGAATTGGACCTTTCTTCTTTGATGAAGACACGGTGAATGGCGCCACTACCTCGATATGCTAACAAACTTTCTTGTTCCGGAGCTTCGGAAGTTGGGCATCATCAATGAGGTCCACCTACAACAGGATGGAACCTCTCCGCATTTTTCCCGAGACGTGCGAGAATTCTTTGATAAGCAATTTCCCAACAAATGGATCGGCCGAAGAGGAGTAATCAATTGGCCTGCGAGATTGCCAGATCTCACGCCTTGTGACTACTGACTTTGGGGACATGTGAAGACAGAAGTTTACAAGCAAAAACCTAAAGATGTTCAGGACCTCCGGAAGAAGATACGTGATGTGATTGGGAGTATTACGGATGAAGCACGTCGAAATGCCATTCTTGGATTTCCGAAAAGACTTCAGCAATGTTTGGACGTAAATGGTGCTCAGCTGGAGGTTTGGCGTTGAAAAAATGCTTGAAACATAATTTCAGGCATTCTTACAAGTCCACTAAAAGTTTTGTACAAATACAATATATGGTTACAAAATTACAGCTTTTTACTTTTTTGCAGGACTTTTGAAAGACCCTTAAGAAAGGTATTTTGGATCATATTTTTTAATGTAAGAGAGAGAAATTCGTGACTTAACTGTCCTGTGTCTATTAGTTTCGTAATACCATTTTGTATAGGAATGTTTTCTGGATCACTTATTGCCACTAGATCACTAGTCAAGAACTAAATCACCTCTTCTTTCAATCTGTCCTGTCCACTGTCACTTGAATGCTGATCATATTTTTTAATGTAAGAGAGAGAAATTCGTGACTTAACTGTCCTGTGTCTATTAGTTTCATAATACCATTTTGTATAAGAATGTTTACTAGATCACTTATTGCCACTAGATCACGAGTGAAGAACTAAATTACCTCTTCTTTCTATGTATCCTGTCCACTGTCACTTGAATGCTATTATTTTGAGGATAAATATCCTCATGTTTATATATATATATATATACTAGCAGCGTTCACCCCGCTTCGCTGGGGTCACCCCGGAACGCAATAAACCTTGTTAATTAGATAATTTTTACTTTTTCGCTTTCAAGTGATATGATAAAAACCATAGTAGATTGCAGTAAATGTTAACATTATATCGCCTGTCATTTATGTTAACCCGCCGAGTGACACGGTCATGCGGGTTGCATATAAATACGTTTATTTTTACCTATGATGAACTAACAAAGGATTTGTACGTTATGGACACTTGAATGGTCAATTATCTCAAGACACTGGTAATTAAAAATTAAAGTGATATGATAAAAACCATCTAGGGTCCAAATCCTAATAACCCCCCAAAAATGAAAGAAATTGGTTCAGCCGTATTAGCGTGATGAGGGAACAAAGGATTTGTGCGTTCTCTTTTATATATAAGATATAATATATATATATATATATATATATATATATATATATATATATATATATATATATATATATATATATATATATATATATATACAGATTTGATCTTTTTAGTATTACGGATAATTCATACTATGCTTCTTTACATTTCGTTGTTTATTCTACAGAAAGTAAATGCATTATCTATTTAGTTTTCACCTTTCCGATCTATGTGTGGAAGCAGACAAAGTATATTCATTGAAATTTTATGCTATAGATACGTTGGTAGTTTAATTTTTAATACACGAGAACAATCTTATTAAGCATTAGTAGTTGGAGTGTAGCAGACCGTTAAATATGGCAGTTCCATTGGCGATCTGTACCAATAGGAAAATGAGAGCAGTGATTCGCTTTTTGTATGCGGAAGGTGGGAAACCTGCGGACATTATTCTCCGAATGCAAGCACAGTATGGTGACAGATATTTATCGCGAAGAAAGATGTACGTTTGGATAGAGCGTTTCAAGCAGGAAAGAACTTCTTTATGTGATGATGAAAGATCCGGCAGGCCACCGACCTCAAAGACTGAGGAACTTGGAAAGATCACCCCGAACCGGATAATAAGGCTGCGAGCATGGTTAGGAAATGCCATGATCACCAGAAGTTAAGAAATTTAAATGTCAACCATCAGCAAGTCATTGATGTGGTGGCAAATTGGCTACAGATGCAACCGAAAAGCTTTTTTTTTCCTGACGGAATCAAAAAACTTGTTTTTAGATTTGTTTACTTTTGGTACCTTTAGGGAAGCAAAGTATTACTTTAATTAACTTTCCCATCTTACTAATAATTACTTATAAATGATGATACCTCTTTCTTTTGACTGTCAACTTTTAATCGACTTATACCAATACATCCACTAAACAGGAACCTTCCTATATCCTCAAAAGTATTCAAATCACGTAAGCCATACCAGGCATTACCTTAAACTTAAAAAAATAATAGCCACACTTGGCCCTTTGAGCTACTATGTCAATACCCACTCTTGGCTGATCAACATCAAATATGAGTTCTCATACTAGGCTCTAACTCGTCTTAAACACACAAATGATTTTAGCCACTTGTGGCTCCATTGCTACATCAATACAATTTCACACTATTTATTATACACAGTAACGTCCTTCATTTGTTGTTACAATTTTCCAACACTTTGTCCGATTATTCAGTATCAACACCTTGTCCGGCTAATTAAAATAACCCAACATTCTCCCGCGCATTGCCCAAAAAGAAATTAACAAAACATAGCACTAACCCACCATTCTCTCGAGGATTACCGAAATAAAATAACAAAAGAATTCAAGTTCTACGTAATTACAACAAAAGATGATCACGAATTCACTACTACATAGTTTTCAGTCCCACATTAGATTTCTCTGTTCTTTCTTAGTCTTCTCTACCTATGTTCAAGTTCATTAACCTTCTCACACACCTTCTGCATCTTCCGATCCCTGCCCATAGGCTCAGTAAATATACATTGTAATATTTGTTGCTTCATGCTAAATTCCGTATTATATTCTTCATTCTTTTTCTCGTTTGGAGTGGTAGTATGCACTTTGATTTTTCGAACTATCCCTCGACATCTTAGTTTTGCCTCCCAATGCCTCTTGCTCCGCTTCTATTTCTTAAGAACCTCAATTGCACCTTTTTCGGAATGAGACAGCAACTTGTACTTAGTGCTGTGTCTTTTCAACTCCGGACCTTTGCCATGAGACTCTAATAATTCTAAACCTGGACAAGTCTGCTTTTCTGAAGTTTCTTTCAAGCAACTGCTAGGGCAACTTTTTCCAGTCTTCCTGCTATTGGGCAATTCTTGTCGATAGTCTTCGATTGTCATTTTTACATCTATCAATTCGTCTTCTGCATGATTGTCTTGCAGTAAATCGTTGTCCTCTGATTGATAATGGAGTGTCCCCATAGTGGGAACAGGTTAAGGATCGATCACCTTTTCAGACTTCAGCGACGCTGGCCTTGCACTTGCCTCTCTATCTCTTCTTTTGTCACTACTAGCCTCCAAGTTGTTTACCTGTAATTGTTTCAATTTTACCTCTACTGATCGTACACACGCAGTCGCAAAACAGTGAAGCATTGTACATCGAAAACGGCACTTAACGTGCGCCGGGCATTCTTTCTTCACATGGAATTTTTTACACTTAATACACCTCATATAACTTCCCTTCTTCTGATTTGTGGAATCAGATGACAACACATATCTAGATTGCCGATCTATACTTCTTGCTGCACTTGGTGCACTTAATGTATAACGAGCGCTATTTTTTTTTAATTTTTTCATCTGCTTTACTTCTCCTTGCAACTGACTAATTACAAGGTCACGTTTTGTGAATTCTTCTATAATCCACGCATGAATCCCTTTTGCATCTAGATCTCTCATCCTTTGCAGCATACACTTGCTCCTAGGTTCTATTCCATGAAACTGCGCCATTTGTTAGTTTCAAAATCTCTTTACCAAGTATTCCTTAATGCCAAGTTTTATTAAATAAACTGGTTCGCTTCACAAGTAAATACTGCTGAATATAAACTTGAATTCTCTTTCTATCTATCTTTAATATCCTAATAAACTTCAGGTACTAATCTGTACCCTATCGCAAACACTAAGGTTAAGTAACTCTTTTCTACAAGGGTATTTGTTTTAGCACATTGTTCTACCATTCCCTCAAGCTACTATATTTGGCACACTCTCTGTTAGTATAACTTCTACCACTTTTGGTTCTTTTTTCCTTTAACCACATCAGCCACTTCTGGAGCAAATTCTTCACATGTATATTAAACATGGCCTAGAAACACGGTTCACTTGTTTCTGCAATTGCTTTACTAACTCGCTCAATACTTTGCCCGACTAAACATGGCAAACACTTTGTCCGATTACTTACACTTCCAACATTGTGAAACGTTAGGAAAAGTGCATTGAAGTCCAGGGAGGTTACGTACAAAAGTATGTTTCAGTTTTCTATCATTAGAATAAGTATAGCTTTTCTCAAATGTGCATTTACTTTTTGAATTCTCCTCGTGCACTGAAGATCGTTTATCGTCCTTCACGAGCCCATCATCTTATTTTTCACTGACCTTCTAGCATAATTAAGACTGCTATTTTCAAAACAATACAGAAGCAGTGACTTCTTCTACGGACAAGCGAAAGCACACACAAACATTTTTCTTATTATATTTACTTCGATTGTCCAGGTAGTCTTGAAGTGATAACTTTCACATCTTTGTTTGAACAAGTTAAAATGATAACTCTATCTTGAGCCAGTGCTAACTTCTCAATTCTTCAGGAACAGACATAATGTATCATAAATATAACACATACAAAAAGTAAAATGCCTAACACATTCATAATGATGAGTTTAATGAATGATTATTTAATGGTAATTTAAACAAAAAATATCCTAATTGATTTATTTTACTTTGTAAAGGTATAGAGTAATTACATATAAGTAGGAAATGAGTACGCTTCCATCTATCCTCGTATTTCTTACTATAATACCTCCATAATAATTTATTCAATACTATTCTGTCTTTTCTTATAAGTAGTTTATTTCACTTTTCAGAACTTTCATAAATAACTACATTAAGAATTACAATCATATTCGACACTTATCCCCAAAGCGCTAAGCCGCCAAGACCTGAAGTAAGAAGTGGAGTACCTGCAACAGCAGCTAGAGAAGGAGCTACAACACCAGTTGCCAGAGGAGCAGCTAATGCTGGAGCTGCAATAAGTCCGCTACTCAATGCAACAGTTGGAGCAGCTGCAATACGAGCTCCAATGAATGGAGAGATATTAAGGCTGTTGGAAGTGGATAGTCCAGAAGCAGGAGCTAGTATAGGTCTTCCTACTCCAGCCAGTGGAGAAACAAGAGCTGATCCAATGGCTCCAGCATTCACTGAGGAAACAGTCACTAAGGCAAAAGCAATAATAACAGCCTAGAAAGAAAACAACATATGAAAGAATTCTTAATTAACTTCTTTAGTTAATAGTTACAGTAAATGTAATCTGAGCAAAACCAAAACCATCAGAGATGTAAAAAGTTTGTCAGCCTCAAAAAGTGTTGAGATGGAGAATGGAAGAGCCAAATTTCTTGGCCACAGCACCTGAAACGAGCACTGCAACTTAGCGCGAAGTGTCTAACAAATTCGAATACACCAAGATGTCTGTTCCTAGTTTCACTGCAAGGTCATTCTAACTATAAAGCTGGTGGTGTCCCCAAAACACACCATGACCAGCTAAAGCTCGACAACATTTTTCTTGACACCTCGTGGAGGATTATAAGTTTTCCTTGTCTGGGTTTCGAACCACCAATCGTACGGCAGTATATACTCGCCTTAGCTTACTTGGCCATTCGGACGATTCACAGCGTAACGATTATGGGCCTAATGTGTTCAATAAAGAACTCCGTTTCCGATTTCTGATTGGTTAAGACAGTTTTTCGCCCATAAAAATTTCTCATAGCACATTCCTCAAATTTCGAACTTTTTCTATACTGAAGTCATTATAAGATACCTTTATGCAAAGTTTCATGTGTCTATTTCATTGGGAAGTACCTAATAAATGTGATGGATTAATTAGTGAATGAACCGATCTCTGACTTGCTAAGGACAGTTTTTTGCCCGTAAGATATTTGTCATAGCACATGTCTCAAATTTCGGACTTTTTCCATACTTAAGTCATTATAAGGTACCCTTATGCAGAGTTTCACTTCTCTACCTCATTAAGAAGTGTCTAATCAATGTGATGAGTCAGTGAGTGAAATAGTGAAACTGAAAACTACATATCATAGGGGTGAGTACTCAAATATGATTTAAACTAGGACTGTGGAATTTAGTATATAAGCACATTTCTCAAATAACTACTTAAATTTAAAACCTCATGGGCCTTATGCACAGTCGTTCTGACGCGTGATTAGTGCCATACTAAAGGGTTCGACTAACATATGTTTCCTGCAGTAATCAGGCCATTAATATAACGCTAACTATATCTCAAAACAACTTTGCATAAGGCGGCAAGTTATACCTTTGACAGAATTTCTTACAAGCCTCAAAATCGATTATTTTGCCCGAAACTCATGTTCCTGTATAACATGCTTTGGCAATTTTCATCTTTGCCGAGCTGTCATCTACTGCCGTGCATGTTGATTAACTATATAAAGAATTTTAATCATCTTACGGAAGAACAAAATCTTTTGGGGCATTCCGTATTACACAAAAATAGTAGAGAAAATATTTAAGAGATTTTCGATATGCAATTCAATGAATGTTCAAATTGGGATTATTAGACACCATTGTACATTATTGAATATTTAAAGCGCCTACTTACGTAATTCATTTTTGATTCCTTTGATTTGCTCAGCTAGCTTGCAATGAATCTAGTGGATATTATTGTGAAGTAAGTTTCTTTTTTATAGTATTTCTCTGATTCCTTTCTTTTATGATGATTTAATTACCCATTTGCTCACATGACTGTTATAAAGAATTTGATTTCAGGATATAACTTCCTTTACTATATACTTTTCCTTTTTGTTTCAAATGAAAATGGATTTCCCTAAGTCGTAAAACAAGACATATACTAACAAAAGAATTTGTCTTGTGATCTAATGCAATTTTAGTTAATGTAATATTTATGTTTGCATATAAATAAAATGGTAATGCATGTCCAGAAAAGTGACTTAAAACCACTTAAATTTTCCTTCCGTAGATGAGGTTGTATCAAATAGATGGTATTGTTTTTGCTACATTTTAATTTTCATAATGGCTCAGTTTACTAAAGTATGATATAAGTTGAAAGTTGATACTTTTGAAAATAAATTTATTTGCAAGGTAGTTATTTGACCATTCATCAACTACCTTTAATACGTATTAACATTTTTTGCCACCTAATCGAGATTTATCGCCCTTTAGCACACAGATGTAAGAACAAGAATTAGAATTCAATTTACGAATGGGAAAATCCTATGCTCAAATCCAACGAACAGCCATGCACACAGAGTTTCAATGTGTTATTCAATCCCAACAGGTATGTGCGGACATAATATCTTTAATGGATAGGACTGACGAATCCTTCCAAACGTACCTACTATTCCACCATTGTAAAATTCCTAGTATAAAGTAGCCTAATGGCCATATTTGAACACTAAACTATTTATAATAATAGTCGTATATCATCATGGACACTGTTTAACTCTACAGAAACTAAAATGCTATCAGATTGAAATAGTGCATTTCAATTATGTTTTATAATTATGTATGAATATTATATGCCAAAAATACCCAGGAGTTCGTAAATATTTTGATTTGTTTCTATAAACTATACATACGAATTCTTAACTACAGTGTTCATGGTTGTCTAAATTACACTTTCTGGCGTTGCAGCCAACAATTAACTATACCAGCCACATGATCTATTGTTGAGTGATGTGTAGTTAGCACATTAACTAACGTCACAGTTAGACTAATTAGTTCGAGTGGCAGAGTTCATAAAATTAAAAGTAGATAATGAAACATATAATATGAAAATTAAAATTATCGAAGTGGTCTATCTTTGTTTTGTTGTGTTTTCCCTAAGTTATTTTTCATTTACCTATGATAACTAGACTTGGTCATTAGACCGTAGTAAAAGTGTGAAGTGCTATTTTTTCTTTGTTTTCTCCTGTGATTCCAAAGGTTAAAATAGAAACTGGAAATGATTGAACTGTATGAGGGAATAGATTGAGAATTCCCTAGGGGCCACACTACGTACGTAGGAACTAAGTAATAAGGTTTCGTAAATATTAATTTGTGCCGTACACGTTAACTGCTATTTCTCTTGTGAAAGAATTCTGACTTTTCAGCAGAGTAGTTCAGTAGTAAGTCCCTACCACTACTGGAGAAGTGTAGATAGGACCGATACCAGTAGTTTGCTGTACTCAATATCGTTAACCTGGGGTTCCTCTTTCTTCCTACTTTCTCATTGCGAAATTTTCACTATTAATGTCTTCTCGTTTCTCTTGATCTGCACCTCCAACTTCACCTTCTATCTTAGTCTATTTGGAATACCGTTCCTTTGAATCATGTTATTTGGCGTCTTTAAGTTTTACATCGAATGGATGACAAGCGAAATTGAAGCAGCACGTTCACCAGGTACGCAATGTTGTTATGTTCCCATGCAGTTGTTCACGATGTAAGTCGACATTACGCGGAGAACTGGACTAGAAAGGGAGACCTGACTTTCTTACAAATGCAATTATCAGATTCCTTGATGTATGGTGGTGGTGATAATGAGATATAAAATCACAATGCATGGTATATTGTAACTTCTGTGTAACAGCCTTAAGAGTGCAACTTCCTGACATGTGTATTGTCCCAAATGTCATAATACAACTTTATTTTTTTTATTTCAATTTTGCTATTTCACATTTTCACAATTACTTATTTAGAATTAATCTAACTGTAAGTATTTTTCTGTATCAAAGTAAAACATTTCAGTATGAAAATCAACATGTACAAATGTATGTTTAGCAGCAGCGATTTAGATAGAATATTGAATTATAAACAGGTTAAATTTATCTACAAAGGAAATTTATTTTTCAACAATGGTGTTTGCAACTATAAATGCTTTCATATTTCATTCCAAAAGGTTGCTTAGCGACAAAAACACTTACACATCTACAGGAAAAGCATTATCCTTGCTAATTACATAGTATGTTCTGCTTATAAGTCATTTTCTTAATTCGACAGACGAATTTTATTTATTTGTATATGAAAGAATTATAAACATGAAACTGAAATTAAAAATAAAACAAAATTAACCTAATTAATATCTGAAATTATAAAATACCTATCTAAATAGTGTTTTGTGCCTTCTGGAATTTGCTTGGAAGGTCATGATAGTAAATCTAGAACTAAACTTCAATTCCCATGTTTCATTGTCTTGTAATGAATATTATGCTAATATTAAAAATTATTTTTTATTCGAATAATCAATATATAGAATGTATATATATCTCCTCATCTGAAATACGATCTTTTGTTCGCTTAATGAGCAACATATGAAATGTAATTTATAAACTTAGAGCCATATCAAATAAATGAGATAATAATTAGTATTATGTTGCATTCAGTGTCTATACTGTATGAATATGGAAATAAGTTAGTATAATTTTATGTGTATGTAGAAGTTAGGTGTTTGTAGTTCGTATGTGTGGCGAAAAATATGTTGTTTCAATTGACATAATTGACATGTTGAAACTTTCTGAAGCTGTTTTGCTGTCATGGTTCAGATTCTGCAATGTCAAACACTCAAATTTAGGGAAGAATTGTTATCGAAGCGATAAAATCCTAGCATTTAAGATGAAAATGTAGTATGAAACGGGATTTGAGTATGCTTCACTTAATGGTCGAGTTATTTTCAAAATTATTACACTGTCGCTAATACCTCGTAAAATTTACGAAATGAATCCTGTATCTCATATGTATCCTGGAGGAATATCAAGCACCATCTGTTACTACCAACAACTACTCACCAAATAAGAAAACTTGACAAGTCGACTTCAATACATGCGCGGAAATGCTAGAAATATGCAAGCATTAGGTCTGCGTCACAAAATTTAGTGGTCCAGGGATAAAATGTAAATATTAATAGAAATTCACGGCAACTTCATTTACATTGATTTTTTTAGATTATTATTGCTTATTTGCCTTAGTGGCTATTCTCTGAAGGAATCTTGGATCCTTGTATCAATACTCTTTCTTCATTGGCTACAGTAGGAAGGCGCATATTAGTTCTGGCCTCTGGACTATCCACTTCCAACAGCTATAATAAGTTTTTCCTTCATTGAAACACACAGCTGCTTCTCCAGCTACAGCATTGAGTACGAAACTTATTGCAGATACAGCATTAGCTGCTTTTATGGTGATTGGTCCTGTAGCACCTTCTCTAGCTGCTGTTACAGGTGCTCCACCTTTATTTGAAGAAGCGTTTATTCCACGATATGAAATGTATCCAAAACTGGAGTAGTGTTTGGTTTAATTATTATAATGGCTTTGATTACATCTAATTCGGTAATGGTAAGAATTTCAATTCAAACACAATTATTAACAATGTTAAGAGGTAATACATCTTGATTTCTGTCTAAATCAAAACTTGCAGTAAATACTATCTTAAATAATTTAACAATTTCAACTGCACCTTTAACTAGTGTGGGATTGTAGTTTATACACCATTACACTTGTCTACCTTCTGAATTTTTAAAAGTATTCTACAAATATAATCTGTTCTTTTAAATACTACATTTTCATCTTAAATGCTAGGATTTTATCGCTTCGATAACAATTCCTCCCTAAATTTGAGTGCTTGTCATTACAGAATAAAATTTGTTATTTTGGCTTCAATAAATATTTGGTTTTCATGTGTAATATTTTCAATTCTGGAGTCATCCACGAATATTTATATTATTGTTTATAATTAGTCGATCTTTTGGGTAAATGTTTGTCCAGTACAGAATATATTGAATTATATATTAAGTCAGTAGTTCGTTGACTACACAACAACAATCACTTATTGCGGTCATTTCCGTAATGTCATAAAATTTGCCTAAGAAATATACTTGTGCGAAATTATAAGTGTCAAGTTGAAAAATAGGACTGTGTTTACGTTTGTTTATGATAATGCAGTCAAACTAAAATGAGGGATGAAAGCGATCAACTTTCGTTAATGATGGAATGTCGAAATACATAGAACTGTTATCTATGTCTGTCAACCTTAAATCTAAACATTTTCCAGAGATACAGTGGTCATACAATATTTTAAAGTTTAAATTTAATATATTACTTAATTAACATATTTTTTTAGCTTTTCTCTTCGGATAATAATTATCGGTTTCTTATGTTGCCGATATTCAATCTATGCTTCCCGCATTAAAATACTTTGAGAACGTAAAATAATACAACCAACCACAATTTTAATAAAATTTTGTATGGATATAAGAGGAGAAAAGAAACGTAAACAAAATCGATGGAGTGTTGTTAGAAATTAAAATTGTTATTAAAATAATAATATAAAATAAGGCCAGAATTGTGATATTTCTCACCTGATCTCGAAATTTAAAATGAACCTCTAGTTTTGATGCTCGTCTCATTTCGGAGATTAGAATTGAGACGAGACATGAGATGCGTAACATTAAATGGTAGCAACATTAAATGGTAGTAAACTAGCAAGTAGTATGTTCTTGCTTCAGTATGATAACATAGGTTTGTTCTTCAAAGCCAACAAGAATAAGCTTCTAACTTTGATCTCAATTTCACACCATGATTCAATACTAAGCTGCATGGAGAAAAGCTTTTGATAATATCTCGACACATGTGCAATCATTTAAAGGATTGTTGGATATTTTAATTCATTATTTGCCGAAGTACAAACTGCAGTTAAAAAAGAAAGTAAGCTATGTTAACTCTGCTTCTGCTGCAATATTATTAACATAACTTTAATGGATGTGTATGTATTATAAGCCCAATAATTTCTAGAGTTCAAAATAAAACTCGCTAGCTTTCTGGTACCGAAATTTTACGATAATTGTATACGGTTAATTACCAAAAATTTACTGTAAACATATCGAGATCTAGCTTCAAAATTAAAAAAAACAATAGGACAAAGATATTGAAACTTCAGAATCATACAGTTGGAACCAAAATCAGTAGTTATACAAAATCCTGCAGCTTTTGTAATAAACTGAAGATCATAATGAGTGTAGAGGACTGTACGTACGCTATTTCATACACAAGTTAATTACTTCTATTTTAATTAATTCATATAACGTGCTCGTTTGTGGTTGATCATACTGATCCAGAGTATCTATAAGTTTTGCCTGAGAGGAATGAATGAAATGTGCGTGAAACAGAATAGAGTTTCTAACGATAATGGGCATAATTTCCATATTAATCTAGAGAATAAGTAATTGCAAGGCAACAATTGGTCATAATTAGCTATATTTGATTGGAAAAGAAAGAGTACGTAAAATTAATCTAAATAATTCAAGTATTTTAAAAAGAAATTTACTACATCGAAATGCATATTATTAATATGAATATAAGATGGATATGCATACAAAATGAAGAGGTATGTTCAGATAAAGTATATAATGTATATGCCTTTGCTTCCCGAGTTATGGACAATCAATTTTAGTTAGGACTTAATCAGGTTTTAGGGGCACGGGTGGCTCAGTGGTAGAGTTTACCTCTGGTGGGCGTGGTCCCTGGTTCGATCCCTGGACAAGTAAGTTCGTGGTGGACAACATCGGTCCGTGGGGTTTTCTCGAGGTATTCCTGTTTACTCCCACATCTCATTCTACCAATTCTTTCATCATCATTCACTTGTCATAATCTCCCTTAGCCTAACGGGCATAATCGTGGGACTTTAAACTAAAAGAATTCATTCCATTTCATTAATCAGATTTTTTGCAAGGTTGCTACCATTTGACTGATTATGTGTTGTTTGCCACGGTGTCGTTTCCACGACTCGATTTTGGTGTTGTTTGCCACGGCGTTGTACTCTCTGATTTATCTTTTATCATAATCGTTAAGATTTATACAAAATCGATTCATAAGCTTAGGGTTGCTAGATGACTATATTATAACAATCAGATTTATTATATCTATAAATAGAATACATACAATACAAACGGTCCCAAATACATTATTGGGTTACTGCTTCCAATCCGTAACCCTAGTTTTAAGTATTCATTAGACATTTCTCTCCAAAGGAAATAGGAGTGTTTTAGTTTATTCTCAAAATTTATATTATATCCAAAAGTTGCATTTCGTATCCTCTGGACTTTGACTGTTAGCCATTTTAGTTAATTTATGTTTTTGCTCGTTCGACATGAGACAGTACTCGACTGCTTATTGCTCAGCGATAGGGCGTTCATCTCTGATGCTTGAGGTCCCTGGTTTGATCCCAACTCGCGCCAAGTGAACCTTGTGGTGAACGAACATAATGTGCGTGGGTTTTCTCGGGGTTCCTTCGTTTCCTTCCACTTTCTTCATTCCACCATTTCATTCATTTCTCATCATTGCCCTCTCCTTTAGCCTAGCCGTTATAATCGTGGGACGTAAAACTTAAAGAGTTTTTCGATTGCATATTAATTGATGTTTTAATGAGTTTGTATACGTTCATGCATTGAAAACAACAATTGTTAGAAATAATAATAGGAGTACTATTCCATAAAATAAGGTGTACTGTAAATAATAATAATAATAATAATAATAATAATAATAATAATAATAATAATAATAATTATTATTATTATTATTATTATTATTATTATTATTATTATTATTATTATTATTATTATTATTATTATTATTATTATTATTAACCACAAATGTGTTCCTATTCTTCTACCAGATAGCATATCGGAGCAAAACTTCTGAGGCTACAAACTCTAAAAGTCAAATACAGAAAACAAAAGTAACTTTCCACATATTGACTCCCTAAAAAATAAGAAAGCAAAATAAAATCTAGGAACCCTGTTTTAAATTTTTGTTTGGGGTTGCTTTTAAGTGCTATATGGCTTGCATTTAGGAAATAGTTTATTATGGGTGCATTTACACTATATTCATATTTCCTGTGAAAAATGTAATATACTATGTACATGTAGTAATAATATGAACAGCTTAATAAATTGAGTAATAAGTAATAATTTCAATTTTTTTCTAGAATTCATCTCTCTATTTAGTCCTTTGTAAGGGTTTTTCATGACTTACATACCAATGACCTGTTAATCCGTTTATCTCGAATTTCAAAAGGTAAGATATGAGAAAGGCTCTTAAGTTTTATTATATGCACATAAACATTCTTAAGAATGAGTTTTTCTAAGAGACGAAAATGAAACACATTTAGTCTTATAAAAACCAGAAAAATGACACTCCATTATTTTCATCATTAAATTAAATCTGCATTCTTTACATTATGTTATTAAAGTAACACTTCTTGTTCAACCGTATGTAAATCGAAAAAAGATGACGTGTCCAAGAACAGCGAAATCAGAAGATTAAACTGTAGCCGTCCTAAGAAACTATACATGTGATCCTGACTTCGCAGATCGTGAAGTGAAAAGAAATTACTTACAAGGTGCAGAGAGAGAACATAAGAAAGAATCTTTACACAAGTGTCTATAAATTTTCAAAGATGAAATAAATGACTATGTCTGTAAATCATGGACTGGATCTGGTGACTACCATTCCACTATATAGGCAAAAAATGTTCTTTAAACGCTTCTAGAAGGGAAGTTTTCGACATTAAGCAAGATATACGGATTCTTAACGAAATCTGCTTCCACGACGACCTTCTTCGTTTCAATGGTGGTATTTTTTCTTTCAGTACGACAGACCGGTTGACAAGAAACGAATGCTTCGTTCTGGACTCGAGGGTCTTAGATCATCTCTGAAAACTAGCCAAGAGTGTTTCGAGGATGATCCATTTAAGAGCTGCTCAAAGCAATTCTCGCAGCACTATGCCATACATGCCGATCTACGAAGTACACGTGACACTATATTTGTGCCAATTTTGTACGTTTTGCTCCCTGATAAAACAGAGAACACTCATGCACATCTATTTTAATTTGTGAAAACTTGGTGTCAACAAAATCATGCAAGAATTTTGAAGATGGATTTTGAAACAGCAGCAATTAGTGGATTACATTTTACGTTTCCAAATGCAGGGATTTCAGGATGCAACTGTCATTTCAACCAGAGCATTTTTTATTTATTTATTTATTTATTTATTTATTTATTTTTATTTTATTTTATTTATTTATTTATTTATTTATTTATTTTTTTTTTTTTGAAAAGTAACGAGTCTACGTGTAGAGCTAGTCGATGACTGTCTTAAGAATGAGAAGACGCATTGTCATGTTCGGATGCGTGCAGCATTGGCACTAATATCCGTAGAATGTATCTCTGATGGTTAGTTGATCATCATGGAGGACTGTCTAACTAGACAAAAAGTCAAGGTTTTCAACGATTTCATTACGGAGTAATGGCTGGAAAATCCAAATCTTTCTCCGGAAAGTTGGAACTGTAGCAGCCAGAGACATCGAACAAATAAAGCCGTAGAAGGCTAACATAACAAAATAATATACAGAATCTCTCTGCACATTTTTAGCCTTATGAATGAGCTGAAGGAAGATGCTTTATTTAATTTCAATGTTTTCAGAAGAATGGAAATGCAGATTATTCCTCAGAAGAAAAGAAAAGCAATTTATATAAGACTCGATGATAGGATACAGTTAAGAACACGGTGGCCTGAGGAAATATCTCAGAAGCTTGAGCTTTGTACGTAAATTTCAGTAGTTAATATTAGCATTTTATTTCGTATTTGTATTTTTCTTCATGGGCGACGTGCAATTTGTACAGAATGCAAAGAACATCGTTGTAATCAAAGCCGCCTAAAATAATGAACCAAATGTGATGTAGTATATAATTAGGCCTATTAATTTATGTCATGCTTCTGGGCGCATAAATTCTACTCTATAGAAAGCCTACTGGGGAATATTTAAAAAAGAGTTAGAAATACCAGAAGGGCTGTATGACATCATCTTTGAGCTACGAAAGTTAACACATATACTTGTGTTACAGTTAACATTTAGTAACTTTTCCTATTTTTGCGACCGCTAAAACTATTATATATATATATATATATATATATATATATATATATATATATATATATATATATATATATATATATATATATATATATATATGTTAAGTATCTAAGGGCAAAGGTGACTCAGTGGTAAAGCAGTCACCTGTGGTGCTTGGGGTCTCTGGTTTGATTCCAGTTCGCACGAAGTGGGTTTTGTAGTGAACAAGAACCGTGTGAATGAGTTTTCTCGGGGTACTTCTGTTTCCTTCCATTCTCTTTAATATACTATTTTCCATTCATTCTCACCATGATCATATCCCTTAGCTTACACGACAAAATTGTAGGACGTAAAACTGAAATGTGTTATTTCAATTTTCTTACGTATATAAAATCCAGTTCTTTAATCGCGTAGCATAACGAAAAACGGATCGTTATGTAACAGGGGCTGATATTAAGAACTCCGTTAAAAGAGAAAATGCAATTATATCAATTTACTGAGCTATTATAATATTATTGGTGTTTTCTTCTCATTTATTGGAGCTTAATGTTCTCTTTGAGGAACGAGTCTAATGAGAGCTCTTTCGTTCCGAACTTACCACTTGTTCCAGGGGATCAATAACAGAGGTGGCTGGCAACCCTTCCTTTTACTCCAGGTGTATGTGAATCTTTACAATAATGAGATCTGATAAGATAGGAATGCAAATACTGTGGCAAAATCGTGGCAAACAACACCAAAATCGAGTCGTGGCAAACAACATGCAACCATTTGACTACCATTTAGAGGTAAAATAATAATCCGTGGAACACACGTGCTATTAAATGTTAATTTACGTCATAGGGAAGTAAATATTAAGACAGTTTATTTGATATGTTACAAATGCAGTGTGTACTTGTTTAAAGTTGTTAATAAAAAGTTCTTTAAACAACTAATGAAAGAGTTTCTCTTTTAACAGAATAAGGCAACATACAAGTTTTGTTTACTATTAAGGTCTCATATATGAAATTTTACGTATCACCAAGCTTTAAGAATATGTTGATACACCGCTTCACTGATCAGCTCTTCAGTCTCCGTCATATATTATTCATAAAAGATGAAGAAATTACCTTTACTTTATATATTCTTTTCAAGTGGAGTTTAGTATTTTCTCTTTCATTACATGTTATTTCATCATTACTCTCCGAGTTTTCTGCCTTAATTTGTTATTTTCATAGGGGAGAGAAGGAAAAAGGCAAAATTATTCAAATGGTAGAATAACGAAAATAATACCCCAAACTACCGGAAATGAATTTACACTATTTTAATTTTCAGTTTAACGTCCCACGACTATGTCTGTTAGGCTAAAGGAGACTTGTGATTAAGGCAAGTGGATGACGAGAGAAGAATCGATGGAATGAGGATGTGGAAGGAAACAAAGTACCCGACAAACACATGGACTCGTTATGACCAGAAATTTATTGGCCAGGGATCGAACTAGAGACCCCACGCACCAGAGGAGAATCCTTTACCATTTAGTCACCATTCCCCCTAGTTTTCCTTTCATTAAATGTCATACGTCGACACAAAACATGAGAAAACAAAATAAAAATTCACACTTAGGTAGAGAATGTACAGGTGTACTATCTTGTCTCAAATCAAATGCTCAAGTTCTAAGTGACAGATCTTAGTAAATTAAGAAAGTAAAAGGTTTCCCTGTTACTTCTTGTTCGATTTCCCATAGGGATACTAAGTTTAAGATGAAAACATAGGTAATAGTTCGATTCTCTCTATAAACGGCAAGTACTGTCCCTTAGAACAGCGGTATTGCTAACGGACGTTAAACTGAAAATCATTAGGATTACATAACCATTAAGATTCATTACATAATTCAATCAAAACTGTTTGATCTGCTTCCAAAATACCCACCTTTACATCATCCTTACATAATCAGGTTTGCTACCTTCCAATCGCTGCCGAAGTAATTTTTTTTTCCACTGAATAAGATAAGACACACACACATAAAATAAATTAGATATATATCTCCAAAACGCTAAACCTCCAAGACCAGATGCAGGAAAAGGAACACCTAACAGTAGCTAGAAAAGATGTTACAACGTCAGTTTGTGATTGATGCACCCCCTAGGTGGTATGCAATTCATATTTGTAGTATATATTACATAGCACAAACACTTTCTTCTTAACTTTTGATAGCAAACGAATAAAATGTCTACACATTAAAAAGGTGAAAGATTTCCAAGCTACATTCTGATCTTGTAACACCCTCAATGTAATCTACTGTAATAAAATGATGCCACTTGGATTGATCCCTAGGAAGTAACAATAGTTGATTAGTTCTTCACAATTTATAATAAACGAGCATCAATTATCCGCTTCGCTGGTTAAATTAAGAAAATGTAGTAATATGTTCCGTTAGTGAGTCACTTTTTACTATTAATGAAGAGCTCTCTGGTATCGGTCATTTTTGATCATTTTTTAAATTTCTTCCCCCTACTCCTACCTCATGCTGCGTGGCTGAATTCGCCTTTAAACGGCACCGGAAGTGTCACTGTTCATCTCAGCGACCCTCAAAACTATGGATCATTTTATATACCTCCCCCCAAGTTACGATACTGAAGTTTCGATGCAAACGAATCCGAAAGTGTCATTCTATTTCAGAGACTTCGAAAACTATGGATTCGACACTAATATTGGTCATTTTTTTATCATTTTAATGTATTTTCCATCTCACAAGTTACAAGGCTAAATTTGAATTTAAACGGCATCGGAAGTGACACTTTATCTCAGCGACCCGGGGTAGCATGGATTCGGTAATAATATCGTTAATTTCGATTATTTTATATATCCCCTCCTCCATGTTGCAGGGCACAATATCGCAAATGTCACCGTCCATCTCAGCGAGACCGAAAACTGTGGATTTTCGATCATTTTTATATGTATCTCACCATCTTTCAAGTTGAGGGGTTGAATTTGGACTTAAACAGAATCGGAAATATCACTGTTCATCTTAGCAACACCCAAAACTGTCGATTCGACACTAATATTGGTCTTTTTTCATCATTTTTAAATATCACCCGCGCTCCCCTTCCCTGTCAAAGTTATACTGTCAAAATGATATGACAAAACCCATGCCAGGAAAGAACCTCATCTGTGTTGGAAATTTGATCGAGATCTGTCGCGTGGTTTAAGAGTGATGAAGTCAGAAAGGCAGTAACTTTCATTTTCATTTATTACTACATCTCTTTAACCTCCTCCTCCCTTACGCTACACCATCAAAGTAAAGTGATGAAAACTATCCCAGGCCCGATTCTCACATTCTCTTCTATGTTAAAAGTTTGATCGAGATCAGAGTCGGGTGGTTCAAGAGTAATTAAGTATATATATATATATATATATATATATATATATATATATATATATATATATATATATATGTCTCTCTCCCCCCTCTTCTGACCTCTACCATCAAAATGAGATGACAAAAAATTCTCAGAATCAAAACTTATCTTTGTCGAAAATTTGGTTGAGATCGGTCAGATAGTTCAAGAGTTCAGTACTTATTTTATTATTATTATTATTATTATTATTATTATTATTATTATCAATTAGTGTTTGAAGCAGTTAAGGCCTGGAAGACCCGGTGAAATTCGTGCCTCATGAACATAGGCACTTTTAGTTTTATATATATTGATTTTTGTATACCTCTCCCTCCTCCTCCTCTCCTACATAGCTCCGACAAATTGAAATGATAAAAATCACCCCAGGCTCGAACCTCATCTATGTTCAAAAATTATGTCGAGATTGATCACTTGATTCAAGAGTTATTAAGTTTTATTTATTTTTTATATCTGCCCCTCGTCTGCCTCCCCTAAGATCTACGAAGAAAGTGAATAGGTAAAAATACTTCCAGGCCCAAACCTCATCTATTTTAAAAATTTGATCGAGATTGGAAGAGGGGTTCAAGAGATTAAGAGTCACAAACCTAGTCACTTCCAATTTTATAATATACTTACAATGATTTGTAGTAAATATATATAGTTCTTATTTTAGTGATAAGCAATTTATTTCACTTTTGAGAACATTTTTAAATAATAACACTAAGAATTACAATTATATTCGATATTTATCCCCAAAGTGCTAAACCTCCAAGACCTGAAGTAAGAAGTGAAACACCTGCAACAGCAGCTAGAGAAGGAGCTACAAGGCCAGTTGCCAAAGGAGCAGCTAATGCTGGAGCTGCAATAAGTCCTCCGCTCAATCCAACAGCTGGAGCAGCTGCAATACGAGCTCCAATGAGGGGAGAGATATTAAGACTGTTGGAAGTAGATAGTCCAGAAGCAGGGGCTAAAATGGGTCTTCCTACTGCAGCCAGTGGAGAAACGAGACCTGATCCAATGGCTCCGGCATTCACTGTGACAACACTGACTACAACAACTACAATAACAACAACCTAGAAAGAGATATATAATAGAAGGAGATTTATTTATTTACTAGCTAAAGTAATATTAATTATATAAATGATTTTAACTGTTTTCGAAAAATCTTTTTCGACGTCTATAATATGGATTAATAAAAGAAAGATAGTTAAGAGCTATGTAAGAATTATTATTAAACACCATTATATATTATTGAATATTTAAAATGACCACTTACGTAATTCATTTTGTTTCCTTTGATTTGCTCTGATGGCTTATAATGAATGTAGTGAATACACTAGTGAAATAACTTTCTTATTTATAGTACTTCTTTGATTCGTTTCCTTTATGGTGATGTAATCACACATATTTTTACTCTACTGTATTAAATAGATTGTATTTCAGGATGACTTCCTTTACGATGTCTTTGTCCTCCTTAGTTTAAATGAAAGTAGACTTCCCGGTGTCGTAAAGTAACACACACACGCTAACAAAAGAATTCATCTTGCGGTCGCATACAGTCTTTGTTAGAATAGTATTTAGTTTTGTATACAAATAAAATGCTAAAAATGCATGTCCGGAAAAACTATCTTAACCTTCTCCATTTTCCAATTTGTACACGAGATTGTATAGAAATAATAGTGTGTTTGCCTTTTCTAACCTTTCGTTGCAACTTCAGTTCATTGAAGAATATTATTACCTTTAGAAACATATTTAGTGAGATAGCTATACAAACATTGGACGAACCTTTTGCCTAACATGAAATAAAAGGGCTTTATTCGTATACTACCTGCTTGTTAATGTTTTATGAGATTTGCCACTTTAGTAAGGAGATGTTGATGAACTGTTTGCATTCATTTTAACAGTGGAAAGAAAAAAAATTGTCATATTCTGACGATGGAACAGTTTCGTTAAGAGTGTACTGAGAGAGCCTTTATTGTGTAGGACTTGAAAATTAATTTCTAAGAAATCTTTGCCTTTCAACATTGCTAAAATTTCCAACATCAAAATAGTGCTAAAGTTGAATCTGAATCTTAGGAAATATAATAAACTATCATGCACGCTTCATAACTGTGTAGAAACTAAAATGCTATCATAGGGAAATAATGTGTTTCATAATTACAGTAGGGTCTATGTATGAGTATTCCCCTCTAAGGGTTATATTTGCTGCTTAAAGGATGAAAAGGGAAATCTTTCTCCCACTAAATTAGAAATTGTTGACAAATCTAAAAATTTGAATTTCTTGCCATTATTATTATTATTATTATTATTATTATTATTATTATTATTATTATTATTATTATTATTATTATTATTATTATTATTATTATTATTATTATTATTTAGCTTTACATGCTAATTCTGGCATAGATATGTTATCATCTAAACTAAACTTCGTGGCGATGCAGCGCACAAGGAAATACATTAGCCAGATGAAATTTTAGCTGATGTGTAATCTATACATAAACTCTCATTCCTGTAATTTGCCATTTGAGTACAGAAGTCCATCAAATTAATAGCAGATTATGAAAGTATCACATCAAAATTAAAATTATTTTTGAAAGATTGTTAGTTTTTTTTTTTTTTTTTTTTTTTAATGGAAGTGCTGGATTATTTATAAAGTTATCGTAGGTATATTGAGTTACCAAAACTAGTGAAAATATGAGACTTTCATTTTTGTTTCCTACTGTTATAAAGATTAAGCAGAAAACTGGAAAAATTTAGCTAAATTGGAGGAATAGGTTGAAAATTAAGATTATGGACCATACCATGTGCGTACACAAAAGTGAGTAAATAAGACTTCATTTTCAATGTATTCACTTTTTCTGTATCTCAATTGACATTTCTCTTAAATAAAAAAACTGAAATTTTAAATTAATAAAATTATCAATTCTTGTAAAAGGTTATCAAAAGTGTTAATAGTGACATGAAGAGTTAACGTTTTGCAATGATATTTAATTTATAAAAGAGGATCAAATGATTCGATCATACAGGTAATAGGTGTATATACAGCAACGATGTTCCAATTGTTAGTCAATTTCTATCTTTAACTAAGGCTTGTTACCAAAACTACGGAAACAACCATACTCAACTGCCACAAAGAATTAAATTATAACAATTTAAAAGTTTCAGAAGTGCGTTATTGTTGATATTTATGAACAGAGGTTGAAGGTTTCGGAGGTAACAATGGTTCATTGGTAGAATTCTCAGTAATACAGAAGAGGTGTAGATAGGAATGATCGACATCATGCGAGCTTACAGAAGATATTCTCATTACGTTTCGCTCTTCGCTTATTTACACATTACATCATTTTTTAAAGTATTATTCACTATTCCTTGTTTCTCTTAGTCTACAGAATACACAATTACTCCTCGTTTCTCTTAACCGACAGAACACAACCACGGAATGTTGAAATATCAATTTATGTTAATTTGGGTCATGGATTGGACTGCTGATCGTTTGATAGCGCACATTAAAATTAATTATTGAATACATTTACAAATCTGAAAATACCAACGTTGGAGTCAGTGGTGAAGGAACTGGGAGAGAGATTAAACCACTGTTTGGAGGGGTAAGGAACAGACAAATATATACTAAGTCTTAAACAAAAACTACCATTAAACTTCAGTGAAATATAAAAGCAATTTTTTCCACTTTCATTAGGTTTCAGTCATTTTGTTGAAAGCTGAGTTCGATATTCAAAATTCAACTCTAGTTGGACCATCAGCATTTTTTCCTACTCTGATATTGGTGGTTGCAAGGAGAAAATATATCAAGCATTGGACACTAGTGATTTTATAGTTAGCATGCATGAGTTTAGTACGAGAGTCCTGGATTCGATTAATGCTAGGGGTGCATGTGGTTCGTTTTTTTTTAAATAGTTTATGCTTTTTTAAATAAACAACATATTATTTTCCCTTCTGTAGAAATTTCTCAACTAATTGATTGTATCGTACTATTAATTGAGAAAGTTTTAGCTGATTAACATTTTATGACAAATAAAATGAAATCTTGTTTTACGTCCGACGCTTATGTCGGCTAGGCTAAAGGGGACGGTGATTATGAGGAATGAATGAAATGTTGGAATGAAGAAAGTGGGAGGAAACGGGAGAACCCCGAGAAAACCCACGTACACGGTGTTTGTCCAACACAAGTTTCACTTGGCAGGAGCTGGGATCGAACACGGAACCCCACGCACCAGAGGTGAACGCACTACCACTGAGCCACCGCAGCCCCTGATTAACATTTTAAATCAATCTATATATATAAAAGAGAACGTACAATATTTTGTCCGCTCATCACGCTAATACGGCTGAACCAATTTCTTTCATTTTTGGGGGGTTATTAGGATTTGGACCCTAGATGGTTTTTATCATATCACTTTAATTTTTAATTACCAGTGTCTTGAGATAATTGACCATTCAAGTGTCCATAACGTACAAATCCTTTGTTATTAGTTCATCATAGGTAAAAATAAACGTATTTATATGCAACCCGCATGACCGTGTCACTCGGCGGGTTAACATAAATGACAGGCGATATACAGCGGAAAATAGCTTGAATCTTCTGTTTAAAATTTTTTAATTGATTTGCTTATTTTTACAGACACTTTTACAATATGCCAGCACCGGGATGACCGCAGCGAAGCGGGGCGGGTTAACATAAATGACAGGCGATATAATGTTAAGATTTACTGCAATCTTCTATGGTTTTTATCATATCACTTGAAAGCGAAAAAGTAAAAATTATCTAAGTAACAAAGTTTATTGCGTTCCGGGGTGACCGCAGCGAAGCGGGGTGAACGCTGCTAGTACATTAATGTAACCTACAACCACCATATTGAAATAATCATTTAATACTACGTATTAGTTAAATGACTAAAATCTAACAAGGCATCAAGCTACAAAAACTATGAATGAATTACCATCAGTATTTACATAAAGCTTTCATAAAACTTCCATTAAATAAATTAATAAAATTAATGACGTAACTTCCTAATAATAAACTTTATCACTACATTGGTATAATAATCTCTTCCTACGTAATGCCAAAGAAAGGAAGAGATCGATGTTTAAACAGTATAAATACAAGGGTATTCATAAATCGACATGCACTTTGTTCACTGAAAGCCACTGATTGTACTAAGCAAGATTATCAAAATGAATCACGTAAGTAAAGCAATCTCTCTCTCTCTCTCTCTCTCTCTATATATATATATATATATATATATATATATATATATATATATATATATGTGTGTGTGTGTGTGTGTGTGTTCGAAAAAATTATTAAATTTACTGCATATAAAATAATTACTCATCTGACTACGTAGAATAAAATGTCAATAAAGATACACGGTCATATATTTTACATTTATTTTTAGGTGATTATTGCTGTATTTGCCTTAGTGGCTGTTGCTTCAGTGACTGCTGGAGGAATTGGATCAGCTCTTGTTTCTCCACTGGCTGGAATAGGAAGACCCATATTAGCCCCGGCTTCTGGACTATCCACTTCAAACAGCCTTAATATTTCTCCACTCATTGGAGCTCGTATTGCAGCTTCTCCTGCTATTGCGTTGAGTGGAGGACTTATCGCAGCTCCGGCATTAGCTGCTCCTCTGGCAACTGGCGTTGTAGCTCCTTCTGTAGCTGCTATTCAAGGTGGTCCACTTCTTACTGGTCTTGGAGGTTTAGCACTTTGGGGATAACTATCGAACATTATTTATTTCTGTAATGTAATTATTTAAGAAATTCCTCGAAACGAAATAAATTAGTTGTCAGAAAAAGGATGTTGTTATTGATTCCAAGTCGCCTAGTGTAGAAAGTTAATATGAGGCAAAACAGTATCATGTAGTAATATATAAAAAAAACTTATGTTTTAAACCTTGCTTATTAATTTTAAGGTAACAAATAGGCAATTGCCCAGTAGTAATAATATCACAGTTATTCCTAATAATGCAGTATCCTTTATTTCACAGTACTTCGCAAAACGAAATTTTCAAACTTCGAAAGGTTGTGGAAGTAGTTCTCATTACTGGCAATTGAGGACATTTGTATTCCCTCATACGGAGAAATATTTTTGTTCTCTTTTGTCTGGAACATTTCTAAGAAACTAGATAAAATATAGAGTTTGTGGTTTCTCTGGCGTGTGGGGACTGAAGTGCAGCTTCCCGTTTCACCAGGCATATATAGCGTAGATTTTAGAGTATATTATATTATATTATAAAACAGGTGAATAATTTTCGATATCTGGGTAGTATTCTTAGTAACAACATGAAGTGCGAACGTGAAATAAAAGCAAGGATAGGAATGGCGAAAGAAGCCTTTAGGAGGAAGAAAAGTCTGTTTTGTGGGACATTGAATAAAGAGTTGAGAAAAAGACTCATAAAATGCTTCGTGTGGAGTGTTGTACTGTATGGGGCGGAAACGTGGACATTACGTAAAGGTGACGAAAACCGACTGGAAGCCTTCGAAATGTGAGTGTGGAGAAGAATGGAAAGAATTAGTTGGGTCGAGAGGAAAACGAATGAGAGAGTGTTAGAAATGGTGGGTGAGGAAAGAACACTTTTAGATATTATTAGGAAGAGAAACTGGTTGGGGCATTGCCTAAGAAGAGATTCTATCATGAGGGTCGCCCTAGAGGGTATGGTGGCGGGAAAGAGAGGGAGGGGACAAAGGGGACTACAATTAATGGATGATATTAAAACAGAAAGATCATACGCGAAGACGAAGAGGTTAGCGCAGGACCGCGGAGCATGGAAGCTTCTCAGCTGCGGCAAGTGACCTGCCAATAAAGGCAGAATACCTATGATGATGATGATATCATTTGTATGTATATGTAGAGAAATAATGGCGAAGATTGCAATTTCATATTCAAGATTTCCAGTAGCCATACTTGAAAGCCAGTTGCAGTCTTAATTTCGGTAAGATTTTTAAAGCCCGATCGAGTACAAGGAGGCAAAAAGCATTGGTAACTAAAAGCTCTTTCGCAATTAACGTTGTCATACATAGTACATACCATTGTTGGAAGTTTTGCTGTGAATATACGAATTCTATAAACGCTTGTAAACATTTAAAATTCTTAACTGATTTTGATTTTTAGTTTAGCGTCCCTTTCAGCAGCAAGGCTATATGAGACGTGGAACTACTGATTAAGGTGGATTCCGAACCACATGAGCTCCCGCCGGGAATCGAACCCGGATCTCCCACGCCAAAGGCGCGTACGCTAACCGCTTAGCCAAGAGAAGTTCATTAAAATTCTTAATATCAGGACACTTTTACATAGGGTTGCCATAATGTTTTGATCCAAAATACGGACAAGACTTAAAATGACGACCCAGCAAAGATACAGTGCACAAACACAGAACAAATATTTTTTCTTATCTTTTTAGGTTATCATACAATTGTTTACTGTAATACTTATAACACTATTGGAAATGAAAGTAACATCTTTTATATTTCTTCTCATTAACATAAATATAATAAATCATGCCATTAAATTACGTATATTAAATCTAACAAGAAGAACCCTGGAATGGAAAAATGAAACTTTTTTTTTTTTTTTTGAAAACATAACCTACTTTACTAATAGTAGTTAACTGGAATATACCTAAGTTATACATAAGCTATGATAAAGACACAATTCTTTTCGCGACTTTAGCTATTCCCGACTCGGAAATTTTCGGGCAGCTTCAAAAACTGTCAATACGGACATTTTCCTATTTCATGCTTTGTACGATATGGACACGAGCACGGACCCAAAAATAGAAACAGTTCGTACAAAATACGGACGTATGGCAACCCTACTTTTACAGTTTTGGTATATGAAGGATGTCGTCTGAGGAAGCCAGTTGATTATTGAATGCTCACGTTTTCGGATTTTAAACAATTCTTGAATGTACAGTGTAAATCTTCCACGTAGGTCTCTATGTAGTCCACTTACAGCTGTAACTATATCTTATAGTTCTGTAAGGTGAAGGTGAGAAAGGAGAATCGTGGGACGTTAAACTCGAAACAATGAACAAACATAATCATTCCCAAATGTCTAGGTTCTTATCATAATTGTCTGTTTTCTCTTTCTCTAGACGTAGAGTTCAACACTCTCTCAATTAACAAGGATATATTAATAATAATAAATAATTTTAGGTTGCTATCTTACCGTACCACAAATGTAGATGAGGATACAATCTCAGATTTCTGTTAAAAATAAGATGCGTAACTGTATGCCGAGAGCAAATTTAGGTTGCTGTTTCAATCTAGGGGCTACATATCGTAGTTAGGTACACCCTTGGTGAAAGTTTACTGTATATCGGTGACAAAGTAAAATACAAACAACGTTGTTTATATAATTCATATGTGAAATATATTTTCATTTGTTGGTAATCGCACAAGAAATATACAATAATAGAAGAGTTGTCCTTTAATATGACTTTAAAATATGCGGATAAAAGAACCTAGGAATGGAGTTTCGTTACCGTACTTCTCAGCTAGTAAATACACAAGGTCTTCAAGTCAGGGAGAAATTGTAACCACTTTATACTGAGATTAGTTGAAACTGAATTTAAGAAAGAAACATTCAGTATACTACGTGCCATTAAATTAATTGGCAGAGTACTTAGAAATAGAATCATGTTTACAATAGGTTATAAGGCTTCACATTTAAAATTGACTTCTCTTATGGAAATTTCACTTCGAAAGATTGGAAATGCGTAATGATATCAGATGGGTCTCGTTCTTCTTTTGTGCTCCATTGGTGTGGAATGAGGAATGCACTCTACTTTAATGAGTTGCTTAATCTTGGTTATGTTGAGGTTATGAAAAGTTTAGAACCCTTTACGATGGTTTGTGGTTTTTGTTCTAGATTCTACTAGTGAAATGTCATGTGTACCTTCCCTTTCTCTTAGATATGTTTTGCAGAATGCTTTCCATGTTCTTACTCCTGTCTTCAAAGATGTCATTGCAAAACACTACATTACATGAGAGTCAGTTGTGGCATTTTATTGAAAAACTAGTAGAGAAATTCAGAAACTCAATTTTGTTCGACCGTACGTGAACAAAACAAATGAATACACATACATGATAACAGTTGTTATATTGTATTCAAAATCTAACATTTATGTGTGGAATTTCATGAAACGGTGCAAACTTTTTCTGATCTCGACATCCACAATTTTAAACAGTGGTACTAATGTCGCAGTTTTACGGATTTCGGAACACAAAGTGATTCTAAATTTATTTGAAACAATTCAATGGATCTTTTGTTTTTTTTTTTAAGTTATCTAAGAATACATAGATTATCTGTAGCTATCATATTTGTTCCAAAATAAACATCGGACAAATAAACAATATCATTCGGATCTTTAACGATTTTGAGTAACAAAGTAAAATCTGTAGATGATGTTGCTATCACTCCCAAATTTACCGGTATTAGCCATGACTTCCAACAATGTATATTTATCCAAACTGGATTCAAAACATTCTTCATGAACATAGTCAAAGTGGTTGTCAGCCTCCTCGGATATGTCTCCTTCCGTCTTATTGTGTGTTATAGAAGAAAAATCTCGTCCAGTTCTTTACCAGGAGGTAATGTGCCTAAGATCGATGACACATTCCCGCGCTGGATGGCGATGCTGATACGTTGGAAAGGGAATGCAGTAGCTCGGGGGTCACCAGTTTTGATTGCTATTCGATGACCAACTTCATTAATGAAATTAGATCCTTCGTGACCCCAAGACCCACTGGTTTCTATTGCTACTGTTACAAACCAATATTTGTCCAATAGGTTTGAGTATTTTAGTCTTTTGTCTGATTCTCTGTGAGCGGCGACGAGACCTGCCTGAATTGAAGAATGGGGTAAGTTGGAGGGAGCAAACGTATCGGAACATGTGAAATCCCAGACTAGTTCTTTTCCATTTTTTCACGGTACCCAGGTCATGCCATCAGGCCTTTTACCATCAGAGCGGCAACAACCATTTGGTTCTTTTATTGAAGGAACTCCCGCTGAAACGAGGGCTCTACAAATGATGTCGTTTACAATATGATGTCGAGATTGTCTTCCCGCACTTTTTTTACATGAAAGGCCATGTAATCCTTTATTATCAACATATGCGTCGCAAGCAGGACAAAAGTGAGGCTCACAAATATTAGCACCTTAATCACAGAGCTGTAGCAATACGAAAGCTCTCATTAGAAAGGTGTAGGCCTAGTGTGTGAGAAGGTAGGGCTTGCAGCCATGCTCCGTTTTTGGAGGAAGAGACAGCTAACAGCCTGGCTTTGTCATCTGGGTTATTAGTTGATGATAGGAATGAAGATAAACGAAGCTTGACTATAGATTCATCCCAAACAGACTGAACATGTCTTTTGTCGATAGGTGGGGGATACATTCCAACCAGACTATTCCATTTATCGGTGCATTCTTGTACATCTCGAATCGAGTCTAAGTCAACCTCCTGTTGAAGAAGAGATCCAATTAGTTCTCGTGAGCCATAGAATGATGCGAGGAAAGAAGGTATGGCGATATCCATGGCTCGACGAATCCCAAGGCCTCCATTCTCAACTGGTAAGGAAGCTTGTAACCATGAACTGTCTTTCAAAGAACAGTTTAGAATGGATTCCAGTCCTGTTCTAAGAGTGTGGTCGGATTTGTCAAGTAATTTATCATTTCAAAGTTGTATTCATTTAGCCCCTTCAGTATCAAAACAATGGGCTAGAACCTTTTTTGCTCAATTGGGCACATTACTTATCAAATTTACGTTAGTATAGTCTTGTTTATGCTACATTGCAATTAGATAACACACATATTAGTATTTTTATGAAATAGAATTATTTTATTTTAAGTTAATGTCCTAGTAAGTATATGACGAGATTAATACGCATATTAAATTGTATTATATGCAGTTCTCTGCTTCCCGTATTATGGGCTATCAAGTTTAATATTATAGTCCATGTTGATTTAGTCAAAATTTGATGAATCATTTATCTATGTGATCGATGAAACTCATTCGATCTTTCGCTGAACTTGGTATGCTAGTTGATCGTGATCAGCCTAGTATATATTTGAAATATTATAGTGTTCAGGACATTAGTTCTAGAGTTGTAGACTATCAAATCGTAGATTTAAAAAAATAATGGAGCAAAAGGAAACGTTACTGTTTAGGATTACCTATTTCTGCAGCCAAAGGACTAGCATTCAAAGTCAACTTATTTAAATATTACATTTCACTTTCACTTTGATTTGAAACAACAGTATTCATTCTGAGGATTTAATCATTTATCTTTTAGTCTACTTCCATATTTTCATACGCAATTGATATTGGAAAATAAACTTTGAAAATGGATGAATTGAGTAAAGTAAAACAATGATGACATTCATATGAACCGAACTGTAAAAAAATGTTCAAGTTTCAAACAACTGGATATTCATCATGCTGTTAATAATAATTTTTTCTACAGTTCATCTCACAAGAGTATTATCATTATTTTCAAATGATTTCTTTCAAAACAGAAGAGGTTCTTAGTTTGACCTTTATGTGTGCATGTAGATACTGTATGAAGGGCTGTAGGCAATTGTATCGAGAACCGTTGGTCATATTTCGATGCAGTTTTCACTAATCGAGTAGGCTATTCCCAAGAAAAATTTATACGTATAAAATATTTGAAAGAAAATGATAATTAATTAAATATTTTTAAAAATCAAGTAATTAATGCCATGTCTAGTGAGAAAAATATCCTAAAATTTAGCTAGCTTTCTCCAAATGATTACCACTGTTGATGGTCATTAGCCATTAGCGATGCCATGATTATTTACATACTGATCTTGCTTAGTTTTATTTAGAATATCATTACTTAATTCTGTGATTTGTGGTTCACTACGAGGAGCATCTTTATGTGAACTTTCCAGAATAAAGTGATTATTTTACTATTTTATGTGTATTTGTTTCTTGTTTGAAGTGCCTAAATATCTCCAGCCTACCAACAACGAACTGATAGATAATCACGATGGAACAATGGTAGAGATTGTGTATATGTTTTCAAGAGTCAAAGGTTGTTTAATCCTAGACCATGTGACTTCTTGTCAGATAACAATGAGAAAGAAGAGAGGGGGAGAGATTAAAATATGGAAAAGGAGAGGGATACATTGACGTGGTAACAAAGGGATTAAAGATATACACATTTGAATATTATATACTTCCTATCTTGGTCAGATTATCTTTGACCAACCTTTGCATATTCTTGAGGTACGGGGTACAAAATTATTCATAGCCCTCTTGTAAATCCCAGTTGCTATTGTCACCCAAACAACTGTGAGATCCGAATCTCTTCCAGAGTGCACTGGATTAATAATATTCTTTTCCACATGAATGGATGGAGATTCTTGTCTTTCAATAAAACCAGAAACCCTGGGCGAATATTTTGTTCTCGAAAGTACCACTTGTTACGTTACTAAAGTCATTTAAATATTCCCTGATCCAGCACTGCCAGATGTGTGGCAGGCACTTCTTAGGTTGCTGCCAGCGGTTAAGCCTATTTCCTGTCAGTCTGTTAGGTCTGGCTCACAGTGGAGGTAAGGGATCTGCCTATGAGAGAGTGACCAGAGATAAGAATTTCTCTTTCGTTTGTGTCGTTTAAAAGAGAGATGAGGGGATGTTAGTTGAGACACGTTTCAATTTGCATCAACAAAATACTTAGCTCTTCATACGTTAGACCAGCGTTCTTTATTCTTCTTACAAGACGACATACTTCATTAATTTCATTGCTACCTCCTAAGGGCCTCCAAAGTGTGACTATTGTGGTGGGATAAAATGGCATTTTATTTCTTCATAGCTGGGGAAGTCGTCAATAATCGCATGAAAAACGGATGTGATTCAAGGATCTCACATAAATCCTTCAACGTATTATGTGCCTCTGCAAAATTGGTGCTCTTGTCACTATAATTGTTGGCACACTTGTCTCTCCTCGCAATGAATCTTCTTAATGCTGCAACGAAAAGCTCAGCTGTAAGATTTTATACTAACTCCAGATGAACAGCCTTTGTAGCAAGACAAACAAATATGGCCACATAATATTTACAAGTAGATGATTTGGGCGCAACCAGATTTGGTAAGAATTGGCGCTGCGCAATAGTACAACATATCCACAGTACATCCTTTGAATGCCCAAAAATCCCAAATCTCTCCCGCAAGAGAAACTTTTAGGTGAGTCGTAATATCTTTCCCTTAAACTTGTACTTGTGGCGGAGCAGTATTTGAATGTGCAAAACTTATCCTGTAACTTTCTCCTACAAAAAGTCCAAAAATTGCTCACGTGGTTTCATTTCTAGGACTGCATTTCCACATGATGTTCAAGGGACATCCACTGTTTAAAACATAATAGAGTAGAACGGTAATAGATACCTAGAAGCAGTTTTTCGTAATGAATTTTCTCGGTAATACAAAAGCCCAGATTATAAGAACATTTTAGAAAGTATGTTGTTGAAATTTCAAGAATTTGGGTGCGAGATGACTACTAAGATACATGTCTTGCATTGACATCTGGATACATTCCAGAAAATTTTGATCGAGTAAGTGAGAAGCAAGATGAGAGATTTTACTAGGATATGGGAGATAAGGAGCATAGAAAGCAGGATAGATGGAGTGTTACATGATGACGGACTATTGCTGGAGCATAAACAGACAAACGGCGGAAGAAAAGCATAAGAAACTAAGAAACTAAGCTTATAGAAAAAAGCGTTTGAAAAACAATTGAAAAGTATTTGTTTGTCTTACATATTCATCAGATGTAGGGTTGTACGTATATATATAAGAACGAAAATATTTTTTGTAGGTGAATATATTTTTTATTCATGCAGATTTACATTTCAGTACAGACATCTGTATAGTTCCTTCGCATTTCTGTTCCTATATATAATATATGCATACAAATTTTGTGGTATTGGGTTAGACTTTCAAAGTCAATTTGCGGAAAAACCTAGGGTGATGAGAAAAAACGGACTTTATTTTCGGAATCAGTGAGTCAAGAACTATTAAATTCACCTATCAATTCGAAAAAACTTTCAGATGGTTTTCATTTGCAGCCCTGTGTTATTTAAGAAATATTGTTATTACAGTGAAATAAATTGTTTATAACAAAAGTTAGAATTATTTAAATTTCTTACAAAATCAATGTATTTATTATAAGTTATGGAGTGTTAGTCAACTGCTATTAGTTTCTAGGGTCTGATCTGAGTGACACCCTTTTAATAGGCTATGATAGAGATCCTTGAGGAGAAAATAATGGGCACATTTGGTAGAATAAGCTTGAAAGTTAGCTTGGAAATAGCCCACCTTATCTATGTGTAACCATTTTATTCATTTACTATCAAAATGTTTAAAAAGGAGTTTAAGCTATGTAATAACTACTACAAATGTGAGTTTCAGAGTCACTAGTAGGTGGATAAAGTGCTGTAAACAGACTAGTTTCTTTCGCCGTGTAGAAATAATTTATGTGGACGTTGTACATTTGTTATTGCCTATAGAGTAATTTCTCATACCCACATTAAGTGCAAACTTGAGTAGCTTCTCGAACTTGGAGATGTTCACCTGTTTTGTATCTGTACTACATTAACGTAACTTGCCCTTGAACAATTAATCTGGAAGACGACAACTAGTTCACCAGAACCAACAAAATTTGAATCATGTCCACATGTCTATTCAGAAGATATTCATTGTTGAGTTGGACGCTGCAAATAATGCTTTATATGGTCAAATTTGAAGCAATGTATCGACGTTTCTTTGTCTGTCTTGTCGTATACAGTGTTGAATATCTGAGTCGACGAGCTATGTTACATACTTTCTGTTATATGATATTCCCTTGTTTTGCTACTGAAACACACACTTAGAAGAAACAGTCTAGGATGCAAGGACAATTATTGGATAATGTGCTTTCTGGTGGAAACATCATGTCAAGACGAGTGCAACGTCGTCAGATGCAAGTGTCCTATTTCAATAGAGCTGAAACATTAATATTTAAGATGGTACTGCTCCACCAGAAAGCATATTGTCCGATAATTCTCCTTAAATCCAAAACTGTTTTCTCAGTGCAAGACCCGACATTGTAATCGGTTCATATCCATTTGTCCTTGGAATCCTACAATATCATTATTGTAGAACACAAAATTTTAAATAAGTTTAACATGAAAACAAATCTCAAATTGGATAACTACCTGTGTAAGGACTTGGATCGCCTTCCGTTAGAAATCGGTTTACACTTCAAAGATCAAATATGCAAATGTAACTATCGATGCAAATATTACTGACCGATGTTTCGCTAATAATTATAGATCAGAAATTTGCTAGAAATTTAGTTATAATGAATGATAATTATTAAATTATAAATGGAGATGCTTACCACTTCCCCCCCTCGTAACAGTTCTGAAACGAAGTTGAATGGAGTCACAGAGGTCGTGAATGGAATCAAATGGAATATTACATCAGTTCGTGTGCAGTGCATCAGTTGTGTGAGAGAGAGAAAGGAAGAGAAAATATGTGCAGGGGTCGTGTTTATGTCTACAAAGCGGACCAAATAAATTTAATTTTGTTTAATTCTGGAGAGGATCCAACTGTTCTCCATTATTCCTCAAACACCACGCCGCAACAGTTCTGACTTTGTGCATGGGTGCATTATCATCCTGGAATATAACGTCATAGAACGGAAACATCATCTGGACTCTTGCGTTCAAGTGACATCCACGTGGGTGTCATATCATTTTCCTTTTTCAGCCCAAATATTCCACAATACAAACGCTTTTTTTATAAGTAATGTGAATGCTATCCTCGCGCTTGCACAGTAACTATGCCCTATATAAAGGTGTAAACACTTTTAACAGTAAATGAAAACCTGGTATTATATTACTGCAAGCACATAAGAAAATGACATCTGGAACACAAGGGATTAACTTTCCTATTTCCATTGTTTCCTTAAGCCTAAATGGCATAACCGTGTAACATGAAACTTACAAATATTGAGAAGCTTTCAAGACAAATCCTCCTATAAGAAAAATGTCATTTTGGTAAAAACTAAAGATATTTATCAATCTAATGGAAAGATCTTGAAAGAAACATGATGTATGTCCATGTCATATAATCCCCTGAAATGGCGATATGAAAATGAACAGGAACGCGACTGTTAAGCATTAGCATTGGACCCACTGAAAACCGGAATATTGCGTCACACAGCATCACAGAATCGTCGTCATGTTGCACGGTTGGGTGGAGACACTGAAGATCATACCTTTCTTTGAAGATCTTCCACACATAAACATTGTCCGTGGACAATGACTCAACCTAACATATCACACATTTTCAGTTATCAGCGGTGCGTGTTGCGTGGCTGTGGCATCATTGGCATCGCGTTACAGGGTTATGTTCCCTTATAAACTGTTTCACCTGTGTAGCGCGAACTCGTAGGTCCATATCATATAATTCGCGGCAGGCTGTGATTACCGACAGGCTTTGAGAAGTGCCGTCGGAGTCCTCCGCAACTTTTGAATCGCAGTCACTTGATGAACTCACATCTTTAATGCTCGGAGAGGCCTGTCACTGATGGTTTTCTTGCAATAACTCTTCGTCTTTTCTGATCTAGTTTTGCCGTGAGTATTGTAGGTCGTCATCACCTTAGATACTGCTCATCGTCCAAATTTCGACAGGATCACAGCACATAACGGAGAACCGACAATTTGACGTCTTCGAATATCAGCGACGTGGTTCATTGTGTATTATCGCCGTCAATTGACTGCAGACTACAAATAATTTTGTTTTCAGTATTAAAATAGTGTTACAATAAAACCAAATCTTTGGTCTTATGTGCAAAG
Organism: Thermobia domestica; assembly: GCF_964235325.1. Taxonomy (NCBI): domain Eukaryota; kingdom Metazoa; phylum Arthropoda; class Insecta; order Zygentoma; family Lepismatidae; genus Thermobia; species Thermobia domestica. Next base: position 237,239,996 of record NC_137454.1, on the reverse strand, counting down.
ACAGTATTGATGCATCTCTAAAAAAAAATAATTTAATAAAAACTGAAGAAGAAAAGTTTGCGTTTCCAATTGTAATGATCTTGCCACTGGAACCAGTATATAATAGGGAGCCAGTATTTCTTAACAATGGGAGGCACATTTTATACTTCCATCTCTGCTATATTCACGTATTGTTCACTAACAATTCCAGCAACTTCGGCAATCTTCAACCCTACTGTTCTGTTCGGGTCTATTTGACCCGAAAGAAATTATGATTTCTCATACAATTTATAAATAGCTTCCTACTGTGAACCGGATTTGTGATATTGTTTTATTCAATTCATTTTATGTTTTCTGAAAATGTCGCATCTTAAATATTAACGGTTTTCAGAATTCAACAAAATCCCTTATTATTTTGGTCATAATTCACAGATAAATCTTCCAGTAATAACTAGAGCATAACAAGATTTAATTTTAAAAATTGGAGCGAGAAAGTTTAGTGCGGTAGCTTATATACCTTTTATTCCAATAGTAAATAGTTTGAATATTCTTAAATAAAACAAACTTTCTCTTCTTAAATTAAGTAGGGAAAAAGCTGTCAATATGTAATATTCAAGAGGGATGGAAGAAAGAAAACATTGAGGGCTGATAAATCGCTTTGGTGACACACAAAGAATTAAGACCTTCCAAAGCTATTTTCTTGTTGTTTTTTTCAATTTCTTTTCTTTTCTTTTCTTTTCTTTTTTTAATGACAGTGATCCATCATCTCTCTATATTCTTTGCAGTGTCTCCTGTAATCAATCAATTTGATCAACTCCTGATCTTCAACCAACTGTTTCCAGCAGTTTCACAAACATTAAAGAAATTGAAGGTCGCATTCTGTCCCTCTTTGTTAAAATAAATTAGGAATAATTTAATATATATCTCTCTTTCTTTCTTTCTTTCTTTCTTTCTTTCTTTTTACTTTCTGGTCGTACAAATGTTGCAATTATACCACCATCATCACCAACATTATCATCATCATCAACAACAACAACATAGGTGTATTGTCATTATTGGCTGGTCACTTGTCATAACTGAGAAGCTGCCCAGTCTTCGGAAAAGTTCCACGAACGATATTTTTACTTTGATACCACCCATCAACTAAAGTCTTTTCACCCACTCCTTCTCTGACCTGCCACTATATCTTCTATTACATCCCTCATGATACAATTATTTCTCAGTCAATGTCTCTACCAATTGCGCCATTTCTCTTCCTCTTTCCAATTATATCTAAAATATTTCTTCTCTCCTCGTTCGTTCTTCGCTCGACACAGTGTATTTTTCCAATAATCTCCACACCCACATTTCTAAAGCTTGCAGTCTTTTCTCATTGTTTTTGCGCAAAGTCCGTATTTCTGTTCCATACAGTAATACAATCCACACTAAGCATTTCATGGGTCTTTTTCTCTACTCTTTATTTAAGGATCCACAAAATAAGCATTTATTGTATCTAAATGCTTCTTTCGCCATTCTTTTATTTCTCGCATTACTTTTGTTTTAAGTTCGTGTTTCATATCATCACTAATAAAACTACCCAGGTATCGAAAGCTAGTTACCTGTTCTGTCTTCTCTTTTATTTGTATATTTTACACTGACCCTTTCTTTACAAACCCCATAGTTTTTATCTTTCCGTCATTTATTTTTTATCTCATATTCTCATTTTGAGATTTTCCTAAAGTTTCTTAACATGTTATTGATTTTCTTTTTAGATTTCGTAACAAGCGCTCGCTATCTCATCTGGAAACCACATAAACACCTAATCATTATACTCTCACCAAAACACCATTTAGATTATATAGGCTCTTTCATACTATCTCCTATAGACAGATATTAAAAGAGAGAAAATCCTTGTCCAACTTTCTTTACAATTGCACTCTCCTTTCATTTATATGATATATAGTATAAGAAGTTGATTTGATTTTAGCATCCCTTTCAGCAGCGAGGCTATATGAGACATGTACCTATAACTTATTGTAGGATCCGAACTACATGAGCTTCCGCCAGATATAGAAGTCGGGTGTTTCCCGGCAGAGGCGCATACGCTAACCAGGGGATAAATAAGGTCCCCCCATATCCCCGCATTGCGGGCGGGCAAGCCATCAAAGGGCCCCCAAATCATGAAGTGGAACTCATGAAGGGCCCACTCTACGCTGTTTGCGCTTTAGTTACGCCACTGACGCTAACCACTTAGTATGATGTAAGAAGTTCAAATATGAAGTTATATTCTATGTAGGAACTTTGAAGTTTTCGGTTCAAGTTTGTATATATTACAATGCTTTATTAAGTCCATTTTCTGTTTGTTTGCTTGTTACAGTCAAATTCTTAAAACTTAAATTTTACGCATGTCTATAATAATTATTCGTTCTAAAAGTAGCTTATCGCTTTCTGTAAAATTCAATTAACCGTCCGTCGGACGTAATGTGAGTTGAAAGATATGTGGACACAACTAATCTGTCAGACTAACAAGATTATTATTCGCGAACTTCACTGTAATAGATTGGAAAATTATTAAAACATTTCAGTTTATTTAAATTATATACTGCGAACTAAAATTGAAAACTAAAACTTACATCCTACCTACTGTATATATAAAACGAACATGAACTCACTCACTGACAGTACTTCAAGTTGACATAGAAAGTTGAAATTTGGCATGATTGTAGCTTTTCGGGACTAATCTACAGGAAAATTGTCAAAAGTGAACATTTTTAATTTTGAGGGACTATAAATGGGGATGAAGAAATTTCCATGTTATAGTTTACCTTTTAGATAGTTGAAATAGGGAAAGAAATTTGAAAATCGGTAGAATTGTGGGTTCAAGAGATGCGAGGCCGTAGGCATACGCGCAGGCCTGTAGCCAGTCCAAAAACGTAGGGGGGTCCGACCCAACCATATTATAGTTCATTTGCAAGCCTGCCGTGAAAATTTTAGGGAGCCATAAAGATTGGAAGGGGGGAGGGGACTTTCCCTAGCGTTTCGTGGATAAAAGCCTGCAAACGCGGTTGTCTGGGGACTGTGCCCCCAGCTAGCCAGGGGATAGTTAGAAGCGTAAAACTGCATTTTTCTTCTGAAATTAAGTCCTTCACAATCGTTATCAACTTCAAGCAATTAGAATTTTGTTACTGAACGAATTAATTTGAGAAGAGATGTTTATTTTTATTATTCAATGTTTGTTTTAATCTTTAGGTTTAGTTTCTGATGTGTGACTTAAACGTAGTCTCTCAGTTAATTACAGTGAAATTAGGAAAAGTTAATGTTGTTAATCTGGCAGACTAGCTGCGATCGATTGTGTAAAAAAATTAGTCGCTTGTGTCCCATGTTATTAAATAAAATATCTAAAACTTGATCAGATGCAATTGATTTTCAGGTTATTTCACACAAAAGGTGTCATACATGAGACATGATTAGCAAGTTCTGAATTATAGCATATCAGAAAAACGAAAATTCAATTTTGGAAAATGACTATAAAAGTTACACGACCAGTCAGTCATAAGTAATCAAACAAATTACGAACTTACTCCCGCGAACTACATTCAACTGCGAGAAACAATAGAATTACCAGTTTTGCCACAGTCTTAGCTCTGGAATGGGCTGAAAAATAGTACCAAATTGAAACAAAAAGGGCTGACTTCATTATTTTATACCAGTGTAATACATGGCTCTATAACACGAAACTAAAATGGGTAAAGTTCTATAACACTCCTCCCCCCTCTCCGAAGAGTCCAAATCAAAAAAGTGTTCTTTTTAAAAATTACTTTTTAAAATCATCCAAATAGGAGGACCCGGTGTAGAACCGTTCTCTTGTATAATCTTTCAAACGACACATAAACTATAGACTTACTTGAAAACTTTTTTTTAAGCTTTCAAGCTAAAATTTCCACCATACTGCTTCTTTCTCGTCTCCTTCATGCACGGCGCGGATGCGCCCATCTAGCGTCATTTATTTACCGGTATAGTTCGACGAATTTTCCACACAGTTCGCAGCGTTATGCGATGCAGCGTCACAGAATGAATGTTAACAGCATTTTTTTAAGAGTCCAACACACAGTATGAGTAACGTGAGATGTAGAGAAAGTCTCACTGACGCTTTTGAAAAATGTGACAAATATTTGTTAAATGGTGCTGAATTGGGTAGAATTGTACCAAATTTTTCACAAAAGGGGATGAAAATGCCAGGGTGGTACGAACGAGCCGATGAATACCAAAAAGGGCTGAATTTGGTACAATTGTACCAAGTGTGGCAACATTGAGAATGACTGTATATATGCCGGTGTAACGGGATAGACGTACCTCCCGTAAAACATACCCCCCGGTAAAAAAGTACTAGGATAGATATACCCCCCGGTAAAACAGTCCTAGGACAAACGTACCCCCGGTAAAAAAATCCTAGGACAAATGTACCTCCCCGGTAAAATAGTCCCACAGATAAACATACTCCCCGGTAAAACTGTCCTAGGACAGATATACCCCCCGGTAAATCTATCCTAGGATAGATATACCCTCGGTAAAACTATCCTAGGACAGATATACCCCCCGGTAAAATATCGCCAAAAGAGACAACAATCAAATTTTTCGATGAATCTTATTCACAAAAAGAAAAATTGTTCACTCACAATAGGGGGTAAATCTATCCTAGGATATTCTTACCCCCCTGTCGGTTTTCCTTAAACTCAAAGAAAATGAAGACAAAAGATATAATATTAATACCATATTGAGGTGTACATCTACATCAGTGAACATATACCGGGGGGTAAATCTATCCTAGGATATTCTTACCCCCCTGTCGGTTTTCCTTAAACTCAAAGAAAATGAAGACAAAAGATATAATATTAATACCATATTGAAGTGTACAACTACATCAGTGAACATATACCGGGGGGTAAATCTATCCTAGGATATTCTTACCCCCCTGTCGGTTTTCCTTAAACTCAAAGAAAATGAAGACAAAAGATATAATATTAATACCATATTGAAGTGTACATCTACATCAGTGAACATATACCGGGGGGTAAACCTATCCTAGGATATTCTTACCCCCCTGTCGGTTTTCCTTAAACTCAAAGAAAATGAAGACAAAAGATATAATATTAATACCATATTGAAGTGTACATTTACATCAGTGAACATATACCGGGGGGTAAATTTATCCTAGGATATTCTTACCCCCCTGTCGGTTTTCCTTAAACTCAAAGAAAATGAGGTCAAAATATATAATATTAATACCATATTGAAGTGTACATCTACGTCAGTGAACATATACCGGGGGGAAATCTGTCCTAAGATATTCTTACCGCCCTGTCGGTTTTTCTTAAACTCAAAGAAAATAAAACAAATCTCATTTTTTCTTTCAGTATCATGTGGTGTTGTTTGATTCCTTGGACGTTTGTATTTCCTATACACTGGAAAATTTGACATCCAACTAGGTGTTTTTTTTTTTTTTCGTGATTTTGGTTTCTTTATTTCAGGTGCATAGTCAAGTGGACGTCATTCCAGCATGGTCATACGTACACTGTCCAGCTAGAGTAATGTATCCGATTGTTTGGACGATTCCTTCAACAGTTCTCTCGCCGTTTGAACAAGTCTAATATATTATCTTATGTTTCCTCTCACGCTAGTGAACTCCTACAGTTATTGCTTATGAGATGTGTTGTCGTTGCTTGTCAGTTGATTGCCTCCTCTACGCATTCGTCGTGTTGCAGGTTTTCTGAAAGCAAATGCTTTGCTCACACGTTATTAACTTTTAGCAATTCTGCTTCACTGTGGTTATCTTGTACTAATTATACTAAGCGGATACTGTAATATTTTAATGAAACCTTAATTTATCTGTCTTCTAAGTTTGGGCTGCTATCTTGTCTTCTTCTTAATGTAACGTTTGTAATGACGAGCAGTGCATATTACAATTATAATACATTTAAATGTTCTTCTGTGTAATGTAGCTACGTGATACTTATTCAGTTCTTGTAAACTTATCTCCGTGAATGATGATTTTCAATGTCCTGAATCAGAGGTGGACTTGTCCGCCGGGCAACCGGGCAAATGCCCTTTTCGCTTTCCACTTTATGGTACCCATTTCCCACGAAAAATGTTTAATAATGAAAACCAAATGAATAAATTTTCCTGATATATTTAAACTATTTTTCTGTACTAAAACAAAATAATTCGCGTATCTCGTGAATCTGTTGATAATAACTTTTCAAGGCGCGAGAAAAAATGAAATGAAATCTTTGAGTTGAGTTGATTTTGAGTTTAACGTCCCTTTTCAGCAGCGAGGCTATATGAGACGTGGACCTACTGATTAACGTGGAATCCGAACCACATGAGCTCCCGCCGGGAATCGAACCCGGGTCTTCCGCGTCATGAAATCTTTGAGTTTTACGTCCCACGGTTATGCCGCACGAGAAAGATTAACTGATCTGAAGTTACAAATGTATTAAAAGCTTTAGTGCGTTCTTAATCGAGCATCAAAACGAAATAGCACTTTTCTTTCAAGTATCTTTATTTCAAACATGCAAAGTATGTAAAATACCGTTCCTCACACGGGAAGAATACGTTTACAGAAAAATATTTGGAAGGTATTATGAAAACTTTTCTCCCAGTATTTGAATCAAGGTGAAATGTAAAAAAAAAATCAACTTTATTAATTGACCCATATGATACAAATGTAACAACCGGTGCAGCGAATATTCCTTGAAAAAAATTGTTCTGTCTTTCTCGCTTAGGATACACATTTCAGTCAAAAAGAGCCGAAAAAATCCCAGGTCGACCCAAGTACTTTGGTCAAAACTTTATTTTAAACGGTTAAATCACTCCCTCGCTTTAGCCATTTCGTATGTATAAAATGAGAATATATTAGAAATTGTCCAGTTTTCCCCTTTCGAAACATAATTACCGAATACTTCGAATGAGTTAACCAATATTTAGAAAATAGTTTTTAAGCAAATCCATATATTTGTTATTCTGTGAATAAATACAGGGAAATTTTAATATTATAAATACTGTTCACTTTCCTCCACTTACGAGCCGAAGTATCAAAAATGCCAAAATACATATTACATTTTTTTAGCTAACTTTTTAGTTGCCAAATTTCGCACTTACGCTTTAAGGAAATTTTTACATTTTTACATTTTTCTCGATACATAATGGGAACGTTACCATGGAAAGACCGAGGTGTAATCTGACACATGGAAGACCAAGAGGGTCAATTTTTTGCCCGAGGTTGTAAAAACCATTTTAACCATTACTAATATAATTTCAAGTTGTTTAATGACCTACTAATAAGTATGAGTTTTAAAATTATATTGAACCTTCTGAAGTTTTATTTTAATACGAAATATTTCAAATATATATCTTAGTACAGGCTACAGACATTTGTTTAGCAGATATGAAGTGCCATTAAATACATTATCATTTGTGGACAAATTACAATACTAAATCTGCCAGTGTTATGTTTGATCAATATCTGAAAGTAGATTTTATTAGCTTAATCATGAATTCAATGAACATACAAGATTACAAAGATATTACTGGAGTAATACCGTAGTTCTCTAATCAATTCTATGTTGCTTACAAATGTATTGACCAATCACAAGCGCTACATTTTTTTCGTAAATTACCATGATAGTATACATTCTAGTACAGCGGGGGACACTTCTAAATGGTACACCTTAGCCGTAAATCTCCATATGGCTGTACCATTTAGAAGTGTCCCCCGCTGTACAACTAAATTTAAGTTAGGACTAACAGAAGAAAACACAAAAAATAATCAAACATGTTCAAAAATTGATTTGTTCAGAGCAAAGAGAAATAGGAAATGCGGGCAAATTTGACCCACCTTGGTCCTCCTAGAGTTAATATGATAGGAATTGTACACCTTTTCCCCTTAGGAGTGGAATTTCGAAAACGCTGCACACATATTCCATTTTTTTCTTTTTGGTAAGAGTTCAAACGAATTACACACCTCCAGCTTAAGTAAATCCTTATATTTGTTATTTTCTGAGCGGATAGAGGGTAACTTGAATATCCATGAAGATACTCTCTTTCACTACTTAGGAACGTAACTTTCTGAAACACGTAATATGTTATTTTTACTGAGCTTAAATGCAAACATTCACATGTCCAACTTTAATGAATGCTATTACTTGATATTTTTTGAATACATAGTGGGTAATTTTAATATTCAAAAAAATATTCCCTTTCTTCCCATAGGCTCGAAATTTCCATAAATGCTTAAACACGTATTCCACAATTTTTAGATAGTTCAAATACCAAATTTAATACTTCCAAATTAAACGAATTCTCACATTTGGTATTTTCTGATTAAATAATGAGGAACTTTAATATTCAAGAAATTGCCCCTTCTTTTAGGAGCGAAACTTTTTAAAACGCTGAAACACGGATTTCATTATTTTCAGTTAAGAGATTAAATGCGAACTTTTTCATCCACAATTTTCACGAATCCTTACGTTTGATGTTTTCTGAATAAATAGTGGCTAATTTTAATATTCAAGAAAATATATGCTTTATAATTTTAGGTGCGACGCCTTAAAAAATGTTGAAACTATAATTTTAGGTAAGAGAGTAAATGCCTAATTTCACATCTCCAACTTAAATGAATCCTTACATTATTTATTTATTTATACATATTTATGAGCATTACTCTCATCTACGGCCTTAAGCCCGTCAAGTATGAGAGAGGACGCGTCTAGGCGAGCGCAATATCCGGGGGAAAGGAAGAAAGGATTGAGGAAGGAAGGAAGCAGCCAGGGACCTGAATGTTAGGTATTATCCAGCTATTTGCCTTGTGTAAATGAGGAAAAACCAGGAAAAACGTCCATCATGATGGCTGGAACGACAAAGCTGTTATAAACCAACCCTATGAACATCAAACCCGTGACCTTCGCACCAAAGGCGAGAGAGTTAGTAACTACGCTACGCGGGACCACACGAATCCTTACAGTTTACATTATCTGAATAAAGAGTGGTAAATTCTACTGTACTTATAGTAATTTTGCCTGGACGATAATGGGTCATTCAATTGTCCTCTTTTATATCTACGTACGGATGGAAGAGTTCTTATGCTATAGTTACTACTAGTAAAATCAAAAGTAGTTGCAGACATAATATGAGATGTCTATAGCAGCAAATGTCTATGAATGGCGCAATACACCCCCTCTGACCAACTGATATGGCTCACTCAAAATACCTGTGCTATCTCCCTTTCCGTGGAAATGGTCCAACTCTGTCCACAATAAAATTAAACCACTTCAACCGTTTAGAAATACAAACTAATCTCAAGTGTGCTCAGTGCCGGATTTAGGATTCATGGGGCCCTAAGCTGTTGAAAGTAATGAGGCCCTTTATACAGGTATATCTAGTCTTTCTTTTTCAGCGATAAATATCGCCATGTTGGGGACTTTGAATATATGCTATATGGTTATTTATGAACCTAATATATATATATATATATAAATACATTATAAATTTCTGAAACAAAATTCATCATTTTGACTTTCCCTGTACATAACATTATTAATAAGACACTATGTAAAGAATGAGTCAAGAGGATGACGGCTGATTTGAATCTTATTCGGGGCTCTTTTATTTTGTTTACCAAGTCCTTACTATAGTGCTTCACCTCCCAATCTTTTTATATCAACATTTTATACCAATCCCAGCGCTCCTTTCTCTCTTCGTGCTATATATACGAAAATAAAATCACAGAATAAGGAAAGAATGGGTACGATATGGAGAGAAAATACGTCATTAATAATTATGCCACAAAAATATCACGAGAACGCGGTTTATTAATTAGAACAATTAGGTTGAGCAAATGAAAAAAACAAATTTTCTTCGAAAATCAAAAATCTTTGCTCTTAAGACTTTTATTTCCGAAAAATAAACAGAGAAAGCAAATAATTCAATGCACGTGTATTGATATCCTAGGGGGCTCAGCCCCCCATAAAAAAGCGCCGATTTCTCTATAAATTTGGAGGGGCATTCAGATGTAGAAGATATATATATATATATATATATATCAAGATTTAAAGACAAATTCGAGATATAAAAAGTATTTTGCCGCTTAGAGTTGTCCAAAAGACAATTGGTACAAAAGGATATTTCGTACAAAAGACAATTGGTCCAAAGGACATTTCGTCGAAAAGACAATTGGTCCAAAGGAAATTTCGTCTAAAAGACAATTGGACCAAAGGACATTTTATCCAAAGGACAATTGGTTCAAAGGACATTTCGTCCAAAGACATTTGGTCCAAAAGACATTTGGTCCAAATGACATTTCGTCCAAAAGACAATTCGTCCAAAGAACATTTCGCCCAAAGACAATTGGTCCAAAGGACATTTCAACCAAAGACATTTGCTCCAAAAGGCAATTGGTCCAAATGACATTTCGCCCAAAAGGCAATTGGTCCAAAGAACATTTCGTCCAAAGGACAATTGGTAATTGCTCCAAAGGCCAATTCGTCCAAAAACATTTGCTCCAAAGGATATTTCGTCCAAAAGATAATTGGTCCAAGGGACATTTCGTCCAGAGATGTTTAGTTCAAAGCACATTTCGTCCAAACGACATTTGGTCCGGTAACGCTTGGGGGTCTGGGGTTTCTTTCTATTAGAAAAGTAAAAAAGTGATGCCTATAACATTATGACTCAGTAGCTTCTTATTTCTAAAGGAAATTTGAAATAGAGATTTATCCCGCAATTTTCATTTCGATAGAACAAATATAATCTGAGATATTCACAAAAACGTAAACTCCTGAGAACAAATGTCCGAACAACAGAAATGAGGAAAAGGTTGGAGTGTGAAGTATGTTGCTGCAATAAGTGCTAATATGACATCTAAAGTTTTAATGTTGTGAACAGTGATGAAAATTTTCCGATTCATAAAAAACATACTGCACTTATTCCTACATCGTTGTTTAGCCGTGATGTGAGCTGAAAAGCTTTCTTCCATATTTTTCCGGAAAATTTTCCGTTCTAAAAAGTAGCAGTGATCAAGTAACGATTCCTCAGTAATCATAAAATTGACAGAATTCATGAGTAGAAATGGTAAAAAGTGAAAGATCGTTTAAAGAATCTGAAAATTTTCATGGCTCAGAGAATATTCAGTACTATGTAGGAACATGTGAAACAATTTTTCATGAATAGAAAAATTGGTAGCCTGTATGAAAAAATTGTAAAACCTTTTATGAGTCGGAAAATTGTCATCATTTTGAAGCAAAAAGTAAATCGAAAAGTTTTATTGCTTTGAAGTAACAAGTGAAAGGAATTTTCATAGATCGGAAAATTTTAATTCTGATATACAAACAAATGAAAAAACTCTTCACAAGCTGGACAATATTGGACATTTTGTACAGTGGTTAGGTAGAAAATTTTCCACTATATTTAACTGCACATTCAGCTAGAAATTTGAATTTTTGTACAGTAAAGTTAGTTAGCAAGAAATTAAAACTCTCCAATAAGATTTCGGGAACCGGAACATGTTCTAAAATTTCAAGTTGGGAAGGAAAAATTTACATAGTGTTTCTCATTTTCTCTCTCTCTCTCTCTCTCTCGCGTCTTCCTCTCTCTCTCCCTCTGTGTATGTGTGTGTGAGTGTGTTTGTGCGTGTGTGTGTAAAGTGCAGGGAAAACACACCGAGTTCGTAGAGTACAAATATCACGCTCTATTATTTAAAATTTAAATTTATTAAAGTGATCAATATTTAACGATTTATAAAAAAAATTATCTATTTATTCGAACAACGTTGTTTAGCCGCAAAATTAAAGGTAATAAATATTTCCAATTGGGCTGGTACACCTTACTATGCTATTAATATTATATGTTTTGTCTTCATTTTCTTTGAGCTGAAGAAAAACCGACAGGGGGGTAAGAATATCCTAGGATAGATTTACCCCCCGGTATATGTTCACTGATGTAGATGTACACTTCAATATGGTATTAATATTATATCTTTTGTCCTCATTTTCTTTGAGTCTAAGGAAAACCGACAGGGGGGTAAGAATATCCTAGGATAGATTTACCCCCCGGTATATGTTCACTGATGTAGATGTACACTTCAATATGGTATTAATATTATATCTTTTGTCTTCATTTTCTTTGAGTTTAAGAAAAACCGACAGGGGAGTAAGAATATCCTAGGATAGATTTACCCCCCGGTATATGTTCACTGATGTAGATGTACACTTCAATATGGTATTAATATTATATCTTTTGTCTTCATTTTCTTTGAGTTTAATGAAAACCGACAGGGGGGTAAGAATATCCTAGGATAGATTTACCCCCCGGTATATGTTCACTGATGTAAATGTACACTTCAATATGGTATTCATATTATAACTTTTGTCTTCATTTTCTCCGAGTTTAAGGAAAACCGACAGGGGGTAAGAATATCCTAGGATAGATTTACCCCCCGGTATATGTTCACTGATGTAAATGTACACTTCAATATGGTATTCATATTATATCTTTTGTCTTCATTTTCTCCGAGTTTAAGGAAAACCGACAGGGGTAAGAATATCCTAGGATAGATTTACCCCCCGGTATATGTTCACTGATGTACATGTACACTTCAATATGGTATTAATATTATTTCTTTTGTTTTCATTTTCTTTGAGTTTAAGGAAAACCGACAGGGGGGTAAGAATATCCTAGGATAGATTTACCCCCGGTATATGTTCACTGATGTAGATGTACACTTCAATATGGTATTAATATTATATCTTTTGTCTTCATTTTCTTTGAGTTTAAGGAAAACCGACAGGAGGGTAAGAATATCCTAGGATAGATTTACCCCCCGGTATATGTTCACTGATGTAGATGTACACTTCAATATGGTATTAATATTATATCTTTTGTCTTCATTTTCCAATATGGTATTAATATTATATCTTTTGTCTTCATTTTCTTTGAGTTTTAGGAAAACCGACAGGGGGTAAACTGATGTAGATGTACACTTCAATATGGTATTAATATTATATCTTTTGTCTTCATTTTCTTTGAGTTTAAGGAAAACCGACAGGGGGGTAAGAATATCCTAGGATAGATTTACCCCCCGGTATATGTTCACTGATGTAGATGTACACTTCAATATGGTATTAATATTATATCTTTTGTCTTCATTTTCTTTGAGTTTAAGGAAAACCGACAGGGGGGTAAGAATATCCTAGGATAGATTTACCCCCCGGTATATGTTCACTGATGTAGATGTACACTTCAATATGGTATTAATATTATATCTTTTGTCTTCATTTTCTTTGAGTTTAAGGAAAACCGACAGGGGGGTAAGAATATCCTAGGATAGATTTACCCCCCGGTATATGTTCACTGATGTAAATGTACACTTCAATATGGTATTAATATTATATCATTTGTCTTCATTTTCTTTGAGTTTAAGGAAAACCGACAAGGGGGTAAGAATATCCTAGGATAGATTTACCCCCCGGTATATGTTCACTGATGTAGATGTACACTTCAATATGGTATTAATATTATATCTTTTGTCTTCATTTTCTTCGAGTTTAAGGAAAACCGACAGGGGGGTAAGAATATCCTAGGATAGATTTACCCCCCGGTATATGTTCACTGATGTAGATGTACACTTCAATATGGTATTAATATTATATCTTTTATCTTCATTTTCTTTAAGTTTAAGGAAAACCGACAGGGGGTAAGAATATCCTAGGATAGATTTACCCCCCGGTATATGTTCACTGATGTAGATGTACACTTCAATATGGTATTAATATTATATCTTTTGTCTTCATTTTCTTTGAGTTTGAGGAAAACCGACAGGGGGGTAAGAATATCCTAGGATAGATTTACCCCCCGGTATATGTTCACTGGTGTAGATGTACACTTCAATATGGTATTAATATTATATCATTTGTCTTCATTTTCTTTGAGTTTAAGGAAAACCGACAGGGGGGTAAGAATATCCTAGGATAGATTTACCCCCTATTGTGAGTGAACAATTTTTCTTTTTGTGAATAAGATTCATCGAAAAATTTGATTGTTGTCTCTTTTGGCGATGTTTTACCGGGGGGTATATCTGTCCTAGGATAGTTTTACCGGGGGTATATCTATCCTAGGATAGATTTACCGGGGGGTATATCTGCCCTAGGACAGTTTTACCGGGGAGTATGTTTATCTGTGGGACTATTTTACCGGGGAGGTACATTTGTCCTAGGATTTTTTTTACCGGGGGTACGTTTGTCCTAGGACTGTTTTACCGGGGGGTATATCTATCCTAGTACTTTTTTACCGGGGGGTATGTTTTACGGGAGGTACGTCTATCCCGTTACACCGGCAAAAATAGAAAACTACAGTGCCTCTCAGAGCAGAAACTCAGTGGTGCCAACCTGAAGCGTTATAATTATAACTTTGAGAGGCCGAAATTCCCATTTTGCTCTTGAATTTCCCATGCTCTACAAACTTTAGAAATTTATAAAATATGAAAAGTGAAATTACTCTCACTCACTCTCTTTAATATATGAGTGAAATCATTTCTTCTACGTTAATCGATTAGTTTATGAATAAGTAATTAAAGGAATCCATTAAAATATTTCTTTGGTAGAATTTAGTATTTCCATCACCTTTTTGTGTTGTAATCTTCTATAGAACGCAAGGACACTGCACAAGACATGCATCGAACTCCAGTAATTTTAATGTGGAATGTTTTGAAAGTTGATTGTTTATAGCTTTGATTAAAAAAAACAGAGTTGTTAGTAAGTTCCTTACCATTTGTTCTTCAGTTTTTAAAGTCACCCTCACTTCCACACTAGCACACATTTTACAGTGAACAAAATAGACGATTACCACTCATTTTACGTTTATTGACGATTTGCTAGTTTACTTCTTGGCCATACAGAATTTTTAGCGTCAATGAAGTTAGTTTATAGTATATCCCATATATGCTATCGATATCTGCGAAAATTCCCTTTATTCCTTTTTGAAGAAATTAATGTCAAAAAGACTCCACAAATGGGATATTACCCATCGGGTGTCATCAGTGGAGCCACTGATACTGCCCAGCGAAACTCTAAGTTTGGAAGATGATAATAATTTGCCCTTCATCTCCCCCTTCAGCGCCCGACGGAGGGTTAAATTAGTACAAATGTATTTAGAAAGCATATATATTCTACGTATCTAATAATATATGTCTGTGTATCTAATAGTAGGTTACATCCAACTTAAATACAAACTAGTTAGTTGACTTTCGTTGGAGTGAAGTCAATGAAAACAAAATTAGTATTACATCAGGGATGCAAATAACCACTTGCCCACTCGCCCGGGGTGAGTGGTTCATCGGTGCGGGCGAGTATTTAATACCACACCGAAGGTAAGAAAATGATCTCTGTTGTAAGATGCGGGCTAGTAAAATGTTATTCCTTATTTGCATCCTTGTATTACATACACACATATTACCAATGCATGTTCGAATAATTTTGAAATTTTCGACCCTAATTTGCATTTACCTAGGTAATAATATCGCTTATCAAATAATGAAAATATTATTATAAGAAATTAAAGGGCGTTACTTAAGTTATCTATCTGTGTTCAAAACAATTCATAGAATAAGCTTATTTTTACTTTTCAATAAAACTCTTCTTGAGTTCAGTGTTTTATTTCTTTTTATCTACTATGATTTAATACATTCAGCACGGGAAGATTTTCGTTCTTCTATGAAGGCCATTATTGTTTCACTCAGCTCACTAGTAATGTCAATTCGCTCCGCGAAGATACTGTTTAGAATTTAGTGAAGAATTGTTGAGGAATTATGTGATATTGGTTTACCACAATGAAACCAGATTTCATTGCTAGAATTGCACAAGGATGCCATTCTAAGCCTACGAAGAGTTTATAGACTCAGAAGTAAATGTGCTAATCATCCTCTTCCTCTGAGTACCATCTTAACTTGGGAATTGAAGTCGAACGTACGTATAATGCTATACTTTGACCTACAGCAGCAACTGAAACTCCTTTCCTCCTATAAAATAAAATTACCAATAAATTTTTGAACGCTCCTAGTATGCAATACATTTTCCAAATTGCCAATCGGTAGGAAATTTTTGAAAAAGGTAAGAACTTCGTTTATACGTGTTTAGCGCTATGTACTATCAAAGTCGTGTCATGATATTAAAACAGATGAATATTTCATACGTAATAAGCACTTGTGAAGACATGGATCAGTGATTGAAACCCACCATATTTTTAAGTTGGTATCTTGGGAGACGAAATGTGTCAGAAGATAAATGTTGCTCTTTCACGTTTTTATGAGAAACACTTCTTTTTTCTCCCCATGTGTCCTTCCCTCTCTGTTCCTTATCCGCAGCTTTACCAAAAGTAGTTCCCATTGGGGAGACGCAAAAAGAGAAGGATCGACATTGGCGCTATTTCTCTCCATGTAGTCACGTCGCGTCGTGCTACCATATAAGCTGACGAGGCAGAATGCATTCAAACAACATCCGAAATATCTGGAAACGGCTTTGGTGTGACTTCGAGAAACGAAAGTAAAGGGAAATCAAAATAAACACTTTAAAACTCCTCATTTTATCTTGCTTTTTATTTCTTTATTTCCTCCTGAATGTCATTGAAATTCTGAGTAGTCTTCGTCTCACACTTTATATATATATATATTTGGTATTTCTTGAAGAAGATTGCCATAAGGAGTAGTTCAAAATAGGAGTAATGTGAGATTCTAATACCCAAAAAAACTTAAAGAGGACTTACGTAGAAACACTTGAAATCATGCCTTTCAATAAAGAATTTAGGCCAAACTTAATAAACATGTTGCATTATGAACTCTTTCAATACTAGTCATGTAAATGATGAGAATAAGATTTACATATCATTAGAAAAATACCAGTTATTTAACTTGCATTTTAAATATGCTGCCTTTTCATGTAGGTTTTAAATGTGTGTGTGTGTGTGTGTGTGTGTGTGTGTGTGTGTGTGTGTGTGTGTGTGTGCGTGTGTGTATGTATGTATGTGTAAGCGGTAGTAGATTTCTTACTAGGGCTACCATCTTTTGGTAGAACTAAAGCGGAATAGAGCAGGCTTGCCAACCATACGATAATCTATCGTACTATACGATAATTTGAACCGTAATGCTATACACGACAATGTTCTTGCGATAGTAGTTGAATTAAACGACAATTTTAGAATGGACACATTTTTATACAAGTTTTGAAATTGTGTGTGTTAAATAATTATAAAACACACACAATGTAATTTCTAACAGCTGTTCTCACTAAAAGAAATCAATAACAATTTGAGGATTGGCAAATATTAAACTTGCAGCCATTCTTTAAAGACAGTTACGTTTAGGGCGATGTGGTAATATTATTGTTATTAAGAGTACTATTAAGAAGTTTTTCTTTTTATGTGAGAACAGTGACACCGATTTAGATTAGGATTAGAATTTAGATTTCTGTGCTTTCAGCATCTACGGCCATTTAGCCCGTCACGTATGAGGGATGAGGTCCATCGGCGAGCACACTATCCGAAAAAAGGGAAGCGGCCTGGAACCTATAAGTTAGATACCATCCCGGCCTTTGCCTGGTGTGAATGAGAAAACCCTCATTCAGAATGGCTGTCTTGAGAAAGGTTTTTACTCTTTTTTGACTTAGTGATCCCCCACCGAGAATCGAACCCGGGACTGCTCGCACCGAACGCGACAGCGTTAGTGACGACGATACGCGGACCACGATACCGATTGGGAATTCGAAACTGAAAATTACTTGATAAGTTAATTATATAACTAACTAACTAACTAACTCTATGGCCTATGGAACCCGGAGGTTCAATGCCGCGTTCACAAAAGCTCTCCACTGACTTCTATCCTTAGCTAACTGCATCCAGTTTCTACTCTGTATTGCAATCTCTGCGAGATCCATCTTAATATTGTCCTCCCATCTGCACCTAGGTCTTCCTAATGATCGTTTTCTGATTGGTCTTCCAGTCAAGACTTTGAAAGCGTCTCTACTTTCTTCCATTCTAGCTACATGACCCGCCCATCTAAGCCTCCTAGACTTGACGACCCTAACAATGTTGGGTAAACCATATAAATTACGTAGTTCCTCGTTATGAAGTTTCCGCCATTCCCCATTCCCAAGTTAATTATATATATATATATATATATATATATATATATATATATATATATATATATATATATATATATATATATATATATATATATATATATATATATGCTATTATTAGTACTATTATGCTTATTTCTACAATTATCATGTACATAAAGAATGTACAGTAATTTTTTGTAACACACAATAATTTTAAAGACGAAAATCCATAATTTTGATCTCCGAGAAACAGTAGAATAGAGATATCGAAGATGTGTTGATCAAAAATTTGTACATAGAACAATTTACTAAGAATAATAAGAAAGTAAGATGTATATTCATGAATAAAAACTGTAATGACATTTTTAAACAAAAGCACGCATTATACAACACTCTTCGCGTCAACATGTTGGCAGTTGGTTTTAACAAAGAGCTGTGAACCATTGAACCAGCCAAAGAATAATATCGTTGGCAGTAATTTCACCGCTGTCGTGAGGAGAAGTTTTAGCGATAGAATCATATTGGTATTTCGATACTCATAAGTATCATACACATCGTTGATCGAAATTTAGAAATGTCAGTAAAAATTTCTGCCACATATGTTTTATAATTTGGCGTTAATTTGTCAAATAATGCGTTCTTCTTAGTCATAATTCGGGACACTGAAAATTTTCTTAAAATTCAGGATGTTCCACCTAGTTCGTACCAGACTGCAAACAAATTTCTTACCAATAACCTTTTAGTGGACAGATAAGAAAGGAGATCTAGACTGTTCTTGGAACGTTAAATCCATATTAGAAAAACGGTTCTCGGTATTTGTTTCCTTTGTTTTTGTTTATGTCACAATCAACGCCTTACGCCGATAAACATCAATCTGGATTTTTTAAACGATTATTGTATATCCTTCTTTACTATTGCCTGGAAAGTGAAAATTGCATGTTGGGTATATTTATTGACAATATAGGAGTCATAATACCTTATGTCGGAGAATAATCAATTGACTAATGAGTTAGAAACTGCGTAATCAAGTAAGGTGTACACAGTTCTGTATAGTTTTTCTTTGTGCACGTAAGGTTTTCAATTTGCGGTAAGTAATTTCGAATATTGATCTCAGAGTAGTTACAAGTGGTATTTCTCACATAGCTGAGATCGCATGCATTAGTGTTAGAAACAAAAATGGAATGAAGTCTTTTAGATTAACGTCCCCACGTTTATGCCCTTTAAGCTAAGGGAAATGGATGATTAAGTCAAGTGAATGATGATAAAAATTTTTTGGAATGAGATTGTGGAACGAAGCGATGTTATCTTCCACAAGTTTACTTGGCCGGGGATCGAGTAAGGGACCTCAGGCACCAGAGGGGAGCGCTCTACCACTGAACCACCGTGTCCCCTTCCCCAATGTTGTGAGTATTTACATCACAGTTGTATGAATGTGACTGTTGGGAATATATGAGACATCATTAGAAAAAGAGAAGAATACATACAGTTTGATAGTTAACAATAACAGTAAAAACAGGAGACAGTAAGAGTAATAGTAAAAATTATTTTATTGGCAAAGAATGATATACTTTTTAACACAATAAAGAAAAGATTTTACCGATTTTCTCAAAACTACGAATCAATATTTGTTCTCAATCAGGTCATTTGTTCAGAATTTGTCATTATCGATTAATATGTTTCGTATCTTTCGACCATATTATACTTAAATGAAAATTAGTTTCAGAAATAATCATGATTTTACGCTATATCCCGTTAACCACTCGTATGCACTCGTCTTGCGATTCTCTCAACGAAAGTATTCATAGCTTCAGCATCTGTAGGGGGAGTGGGAGACCCACAACAACACGAACGGTAGAAATACAGACAGGGTGAGGGAACTTGTGCGAGCGGATAGACCAGCGTTTCCCAACCGGTGTGCCGCGGCACACTGGTGTGCATTGAATGGGCCGCTGTTGTGCCGCGAGGAAATCGAAACAAATTATTAATTCTATACGAATCAAATTGCAAGACATAGGAAAAATGTATATTTGTATTCCACATTTACTATGAACCTCTACTATGAATCTACAAGTTTAAGTTTCGTACCATATTAATTTTCTGTATATTTTTAATGTTGAAAAAAGTATTTGCTATCATTGTTATGACTATTATTGCCTCTTTATTGTTGCAGACTATTTCGTAACTTGAAATTTTAAAATATCATTCAATTATTTTGACAAAGCAAACATGCATACAAATTATCTACATTGTGTTTTAAAACTAAAAGAGATTTGTTTGTTCGTACGTTATTTAGTGATCTTTCTTGTCAGTTAAGGTTGGATACAGTTTTCGAAAAATAAAGCATGGTTTTAAAAACCTGAGTCCAATATTTCATTGCAATTGTTTTCTATTTTTAAATTAGAATGTAAAATAAGCATAATGATTTACCAGTGATCGAGCTTTCTTCTTTGTGAGAAGATCAGTAATCACAGAAAAAATACCACGGTATTTCATATTTACAAATAATAATATCTATGAGTGTGCCGCGAGAATTCAAGTTACACTCGTAGTGTGCCGCAAGTTGAAAAAGGTTGGGAAACGCTGGGATAGACGATTAACCGTGAAAATGATTGCGAATGAACTGAACATGAATCGAGATACAGTGCGTCTGATATTATCTGAAAATTTGGGAATGTGAAAAGTGTGTGCCAAACTGGTTTCGAAAAATCTCGCACAGCAACAAAAAGATGACTAGATTACTGTGGCGGCTGATTTGTTAGACCAACTGGAATCTAACCCGGATTTACTGAACATAATTATCACTGCTGATGAAAGTTGGTGTTTTCAATATATCCCCGAAACGAAACGTCAAAGTGAGCAATGATGTTCGAAAGATTCGCCACGACCAAAGAAAGCCCGCATTTCGAAGTCCATTGTAAAATGCATGCTTGTGTGCTTTTTTGACTCCAGAGGAATTGTCTATAAAGAGTGGGTACCTCCAGGGCAGACAGTAAATCAACATTTCTACATAGAAATTCTCGAAAGACTTCGAAAACGCGTCTGTCGTGTTCGTTCAGAGATTGCTGACACTTGGATCCTCCATCACGAGAATGAAAGAGCCCATACTGCATTGTCTGTTCGGCAGTAGTTGGGATCAAAATCCATTACAGTGCTACCACACCCTCCTTACTCACTGGACATCACCCCGTGTGATTTTTTTTTTTTTTATGTTACCAAAGGTGAAATCAGTTCTTAAAGGACACCATTTTGAAGCAGAAACAGACATTCAAGCAGCTGTAACACGGGCTTTGGCAGGCATCGCAACATATGCCTTTCCAGAGATGCTACCAACAATGAAAACGCCGATGGAGTGAATGTGTGCAGGCACTAGGGGAGTACTTTGAAGGTGATCACGTTGTGGTTGGTTAAAAATGTAAGTAAAATTCTGTTTTTCCCAACAATTCTCATTACGTTATTGTCAGCCCACGTATATGACGAGTCAATATTGAAAAAGATATGGTAGAAGAAATGAAATGAAATCTTTGAGTTTTACGCCCCACGGTTATGCCGGTGAGGCTAAAGGAGACGGTGATGATGGGTAATGAATGAAATTGTGAAATGAAGGAAGAGGGAGGAAACGGGAGAACCTCGAGGAAACCCACGCACACGATGTTTTTCCACCACAAAGTTTACTTGCTGGGGGCTGGGGTCGAACCCGGGACTCCAAGCACCAGAGGTGAACGCTCTACCACGGAGCCACCGCGGCCCCCAAGATATGGTAGAAGATTTTAACATTAAGTAGGTAGATAGGAGATGGAACTTGCTCTAGGGATGTTGAATGAAAATGAAAATAAAAGTTCCTCACTATATATTGATTTCACTCTATAACGACCGATCTTGTAATCGGAAAACTTTGATGCACCAAATCATTACCAAAAAATCGCTTATCGGTATCTCTTAGGCTTTTTTTCTCCGATCCTGTCAACAGACAGACAAACAGGCAGATTAACAAAGTCGTTGTATCAGACTTCCAATATTTCAACATAACATTGCTTGGAAATCTCAAATAAGGAAAAAAAATGACTTTATAACGAAAGGAACTGTGTTCGTTCTAATATTATTATATTTTCTTGGGACGTAAATCAATACTTGGCAGAAGAGTTTACATTGGATATTGGCAAACGATTCCCATAAGAACAAAGTCACTGTTATTGAATTGGACTTCTGCTTCTATATATTCTCACAGACCGACAACTGTTACGAGGTTACAATTGGATAACTGTTTTCAATCCAATAACCAATTTTGTTTCTAACAAACTCTTATATACGTATTAATAAATTATACTCCTTTCAACTTCGTGTTTACTTTGAAGAGGCGAAAGACAAAACGAAGTTAGTTTATCGTAAAAAACAAATCGAATTCTCGATTTCAATGGATTTGTAAATTTTATTGTCCATACGTGCGAAAAGATATATATTTTTGAATCACTCATCAGTTGTCTTTTCGTCCCTTCGTTCGTTTCTATATATGCACGCAATCGAAAACGGCTGTATTAATGCAACACAATGATTCTCTATTATTCTGGTTGTATTAAATACTGGCATATGCCTGGTGCTACTTCAACTCCATCGTCCATTGGAGTAAATTGTTAAAATTGTAGTGGTTTAATTCACTACCTGACATGCTGACTTATTCTTTTACCTCAACTTAATTTGACAGTTGACATAGTTGAAGCTAGTAAATGTACAAAAAGTGTTGGAATTCTTATAGTCAGAAACAGGGGTAAAAGTGAGGGGGATCGCGGGGGCACGCAGTCTCCCGACCTCGAAAAAATATATATGGCGTCCACCCAGTTCCTAAAGGCGTCCCGAGATGACAATAGGCAAAGATAAGCAGGGGAACGGCGTGACGATAAACTCTCACCTACTGTCTCCCTACCTTTCCAGAATCCACTTTTACCCCTGGTCAGAAGTAAGGTATATCGCCATAGAACATTTAATCACAGAACGAAAATGGTAACAGATACTGACAAATGTTTTTTGCAATAGATTTAGTCTCTCAAGAGACCATATCATCACAACCCGCAACACTTTACCGAAGTGGAAAGTGGTTGAAATTTACTGATTTCCACAGAGCAAGAACAGAGATATCGAGACGCGGTTTTATAGCAATCGTTTCGTTGTCCCAAGAATAGGATCCATCTTCTTCATTAACTCTCTATTCAAACCGAATGTGGTTCAAAATAGCAATTTCCGGTTTCAATACTTATCGCCATAGAAGAAAAATTACAATAGATAGGAGGCAAGTGGTTTCTGCAATTGATTTACCGTCTCAAGAAAACATATCGTCACAACCCGTAGCAGTCTACCAAAGCCTGAAGTATTTGGAATTTACTACTACTTCCGGTTCCAAAAATGTATCAAGATGTGGTTTTATATCATAGATTCAGCTTCTAAACAATAAGTTCCACCTTCTCTAATGACCTATGCAAACCTGAAGTGGTTCAGATTAATGATTTCCGGTTTCAATATTTATCACCATAGAACAAAAATGGTAATATATAGCGATATGTGTTTCTCTGCAATTGATTCAGGGTATCAAGAGAACGTACCATAACAACCCGGAGCATCCTGCTGAAACCGGAAATTTGTCAAATTTACTTTTGCTTCTGATGTCAATACTGATTTCCGTAGAGCAAAACCAGTAAGAGATATTAAGATGCAATCTTTTGCAATCAATTCAGCTTTCCGAACATAGCTTCTATCTCTCTTTTTAACAATTTATTCAATCAGGAATTGATTCAAATTAACGATTTCTAGTTTCAACCTTTATCACCATACAACAAAATAGTAAGGGATGATGAATAATGGGTTTTAGATATGGGTTCAGCATCCGAGAAACATACCCTACGTTTGATCTTATTAACCTATTGCAACCACTTGTTATACAAGTGTTACTTCAAGTTTGAGTATTGAATTCACGTAGCTTTGAAGTATACCACAAATTTACCTTGTGAAACTAAACGCACTTGCTATATGTATAAAGATTATTACGATTAATAATTAACTTATCATTAAAGCAAAAAAGAAATAAGTATCATGGTTTGTTGTACTAAAATCGTAATTCCCTTTAAGAAAATATATCGGAGGGGGGTGCGGGTTCTACTCCCAAACATTCCTCTATATCGTACGCCTAGGACAATAGGCATACGAACGAACACATGGAGAGAGAGACAAAGTAAATATACAGGATCTAAAGTAATTTTTGTAAACCAAACTCATTAAAAACTGTTGCTTGCTACCTCTTTCCATTCTTTTTTTAATATATATATAACGATCATATTTCTACCCATCCCGTTACAATAGAAGGTTTAGAACCGAGATTAGAGCCTATTTTCGGGACATTAAATCCATATATTCATAAAAAAAAAAAAAAAAAAAAACTTTCTCACTATTTATTATTGTTCTTGCGGTAAGAGGAGAAATTCAAACCGCAAGTTGCAACGGAATTCTAAAATTCCAGTTTTATTGAAGTAAGAAGGGCAAAGGAGGTGTCTATTCTAGAGATGCTGAATGCGTATCAAAAGTCCATTTCTTTCGGATTAGGAATTGGATTTCTGGGCTGTCGGCGTCTATGTCCATGTTAGCCTGTCACGTATGAGGAATAACGTCCCTCGGCGAGCACACTATCTAAGGAAAGGAAAAAAAGGATTGGGGAAGAAAGGAAGCGGCCTAGGACCTATATGTAAGGTACTATGCCGGCATTTGTTTGGTATGAATAAGGAAAACCTCACTCAGGATGGCTAACCAGCTTTTAGACCTTTTCGACCATGCGTCCCCACCGGGAATCAAACCCGGGCCTGCTCGCAGCAAAGGCGAGAGCGTTAAAGACGCTAAACCGAAAATGATAGATTATATATAATACGTACTTCCAGTTGGAATAGAGACACGTGGACGGAGAAGAAGCATATTTTTGGGATGCTGAAAGTGTGTCAGAAAATTGTTTGCCTCTATCCTTTGCTGCTTGTGGTGTGACTCCTGTTGCGAAAGAAAGAGACAGTTGTAAGACTTCTCATCTTTATGTACAGAATATTTGAAAGTTTAAGTAGTTCACCTTTATACGAAAACCTTATCTTTTCTTCTCGTAGCAAGCACTAAATGATATAATCTCTTACAAAAGCACTCGATATTCATTAACTTATATATTTTCTGTTATTCTTGTGATGCTTAAGAATTATCGATAATAGTTGTAATATATAAACCTACTTTTAGAAAAGCAATAATAATAATAATAATAATAATAATAATAATAATAATAATAATAATAATAATAATAATAATAATAATAATAAAGCTCCTAAAAGCAGAACATAATTTATTACTATTATTTATAAAATAATTTTGAAAAAAAGAATGAAGTATCTTAACTATTTACACCTCAAATTATTGGGCACTTCCTGTAGGGCTAGAATGATACAATTTTACATGATTGTAGCGTTTTGGGACTAACCCACAGAAAAATTGCCAAAAGTGAATATTGTTAATTTTAGAGAGTTTTAAAGGAATTGTGGGTTGTCTATAGAATTATTTAACAAAATCTCTAAAAACAGAAATTTCCAACTTTAGAGTGGTTTTATGGAGAACTGAAAAATCTTCCCATGTTATTTATATGGAACATCTTCTACACCCCAAAATGTTTAAGCACTTCCATCAGAATTAAAATGATATTTTGCATGATTGTAGCCTTCCGGGACTAACCCACCCGAAAATTGCCAACACTGAATATTTTTAGTTTTTAGGAGGTGTAAAGAGGGGATGAAAATTTCCATTATTTAAATGTCAGTCTTTGGGATACAAAATCTTATCTTTTAGGTAGTTGAAATATGAAAAGAAATTTGAAATTCGGTAGAATTGTGGGTTTAAGAGATACAAGGCCGTATACCGAGCAAGCACGGGGTTCTAGGGGCGAAACCCACAACTGGCCAAATTCAGGAAATATTAAGAGGAAATGCACGAAATCTACCTTTGATACAAAGGCTGATACATATGAGATGTAACAAATAAAACACAGTTCTGACCAGAGCAGAATGAAATATATTAAAAACTATACTTACAATGTTACAGTTTCAAGGACCTAACGTCCTCTTCATCTGTCTGAAGTAACATTGTAAGTATAGTTTTTAATATATTTCATTCTGCTCTGGTCAGAACTGTGTTTTATTTGTTACTCTACTTATCCAGAGCCATGGAGTTTGTTCATATGAGATGTAGTCCGAGCATTCTTAACTCCAATCCTTCCTTAATACTATATATATGAACTCACTCACTTACTGGCATAAAATAACAGATACTTCCGGTGGACACAGTAAGTTGAAATTTGTCATGATTGTAGCTTTTCGGAGCAAAGCCACAGAAAAATGGCTAAAAGTGAATAGTTTTAATTTCTAGAGGGGTATGAAGAAATTCCCCATGTTATTTAAATGACCCTTTCTATTCACTATAATTTCATGTTTTAGTACTTGAAATTGGAATAAAAGCTTGAAATTTGGTATGCTTGTACGCTTTCGTTCCCGTTTAAAAATTAAAAAAAAAAAACTTTAACTTTAGAGTGGTTTTATGGGAAACTTAAAAATCTTTCCTATGTTATTTAGATAGGACATTTTCTACATCGTAAAACGTATAGGCACTTCCGGCAGGATTAGAATGATGAAATTTTCCAGAATTGTAGACTTCGCGGGGTAACCCCCTGAAAATTGTCAAAACTGAATAGTTTTCGTTTTTACGAGTCTAAAGGGGAAATAAAAAAATCCATGTTATTTAAATGGCCTTTTGAACCTATAATTTTGTATACGTTTACGTTTGCGTTACCTAAGTATAAAGTTAACCAAGAAAGTTCTGTCGTTTTTTCACCCACCACCGTCGAACATTGATATGTCACCTAAGACGTACCTGGAAGATCAAAAATAGTCCCCATCAGCATCGACGACCTTCTGCCAACGTTCTGGAAGGCCATGGATTCCATTGCGGTAAAACTTGATGGGCTGTGAAACGAAGAAGGTATCAAGTGCATTTTGCATCTCTACTAGGGATCTCAACTGGCGTCCCCTAATGTCATTGCCCAAGGAATGGAACAGATGATTATCGGATGGTGACATATCCGGAGAGTATGGCGGATGCAATAGAGTTTTCCATCCAAGGCGTAGAATTGTGTCCCGAGCAATCTTAGCGTTGTCCTGTAACAGGAGGACCCCTTTGCGATTCAGAAGTAGTTTTTCTTGAACTCCAGAGTTTTGAGTTTTTCTTGAACACGGCTCAACTACTGACAGTATACAGTTACATTGATGCTCTGATCAGCTGATAGAGTTCCCGATGCACGATGAAGGCAGTAGTCCACCAAGCACACAGGAAGACCTTCTTCTGGTGCAGTTCTGCTTTCGTCTGTTTGGAAGCGGTTCATTGGATGCTAACCAATGATGATGGTGCCGTGGAGCTTTGTACAGAATCCGCTTCTCATCACATGTTAACATCCTGTCTAGAAATAGCTCCTTCCTCAGATGAGACAGCAAAGAAACACAAGTGTCTGCTCGCATTGTCTTCTGGCCTGGAGTCAAATAATGTGGGACCCATCGACCAAACTTGTATTGTTTCCCAAGTTGATGGAGGTGCTGCCGAATGGTTTCTCCACTCACACTGAATTGTAGTCCCAGTTCCTCACATGTCTGGCTATTGTTCGCTTCAATTGCTGCCTGAAGATCTTCATTTTGTACATATGTTGATCATCTGGCACGTGGTGCATCTTCGAGTGTTTCGTCACCGTCCTTAAACTTGTTTTTAAAAAAAACCTTGCCTGTCCGTTTAGTCACGACACTCTCATCAAAGGCCTGACATATCTTCCGGCCCGCTTCAGCGGCGTTGACCCCAGTTTGAACTCGTACAGCATACACGCCCTTATGATGCTCTGTGGAGGTCCCATGTTAAAGCTCTGTCCTTACGCAAGTTCACGATGTAACTGAACTGCCACAACCGGGTAGTATGTTGGATATATACCCACACCAACAACTGACCTTCACTTTATCTCCATCCGCATTTAACTCATGGTGTGAGGGCCAATGGAACACAGATCTCCAGAAAAAGCGACACAACTTTTTTGGTTACCTTTATACTTTATAGGTTTAAAGTGACAGCACTGTGGTAACCATAATATACAGGGAATATAAATTTCAGTCATCGTAGCAGGGAATGTATAATTTATTTGATACTTACTATACAAAAGTGTCGCGTTCGTCAAAACCACCTTCCTATGTTACGACCTATTTATATTTAGTCACGACCGTCCCTTGCAAGTCAAGACCTTCCCTTTTGAAAAAATAAATCATAACTTTGTAAAGTAGTGTAAGGGCTAGAACCTGATATGCCTCAATCATAGTGTTCTCAGTATACACCTATATAATATTGACGATACTAAAATCTTTTGAAATTATTTTCTATCACAGGAAAAATAAACTTTTCAAAGAGTTCTTTTGAGGAAAATGAAGGAATCCAGGAGTTAATAACGCACTCCACTAGTGTTATCGTTATTCACTACGACCTAAATTAAAAGTTTGAACCTCTGTAAGGTATTTACATTCGTCATAGTTCAGATTATATATATATTCGTTTTATAAAAATGCAAAAAAGAAGAGGAACGGTCTTGATATTTTTCTACTACTGTAGTAACTTGAGACCATATCACTGTTAACAGTGAGACAGTTTAAATTTAGTTGCTACTTCTCAAGATAATTGCTGACATATGGATCTATCTTAAAAACATAATGGCTTTATATCCACATAAAGTTCAAAAAATAAGTTTTAATGAAGCCAAAATTAAAAAATAGACAGGAATTACCCAACTGTACGTCGCACTTGGACGTGTCTGATCAAGGGATTCTGTTGTGGTATTAGTTCAATCTGAAAGAATAATTGAAGGAACCGCTTTTGTATAGAATGTTGTATACCCACAGCTTCTACGATAGTTTTTTCTCGTGAGTGGTAGCATGCTATGGGGTTACCCAGAGAACAATCCCATCGGACTTTCATTTCAGAGTATGATAAATGTGTGCCCAAAAATTTCCCTTACACTTACACTTGGTAGTAATATAGGAGCCTGCCTTTAGGTAGGATGATTGGTGCCTGTCCAAATACAGATCATATTGAACTTGACTTTGACGCTGATATGAATCTGTCCAAACACAAATACCACTTAAGTTCCACTTGGTAGTATACGAAAGACATAACCAAGCAAAAGCTAGCATTGAAAGAGGAGTGTGCCTATAGCAGGATACCCCAGGGTGGTGTGGAAATACTACAAATTTATAAGAAAAAGAATCGAACTTTGTCTTGGAAATACAGGTTTGGTCCAACAAAAATCCCAGATTTCTTTTTTTAAATTAGAAATAAGAAATAAATAAGCTCTGAAAATGAGAATGCAACATCATCATTATACAAAAATGAAATGAAATGAAATCTTTAAGCTTAACGTCCCATGGTTATGCCGGTTAGGCTAAAGGAGATGGTGATAATGAGAAATGAGTGAAATGAAGAAATTGGGAGGAAACGGGAGAACCCCGAGAAAACGCACGAGCACGATGTTTGTCCACCACAAAGTCCACACGGCGCGAGCGGGGATCGAACCAGGGACCCCAAGCACCGAAGGTGAACACTCTACCACTGAGCCACCGCGCCCCCTTCATTATACAATAAGTCGATAAATTGTGAATGACAAAACGAAAACTGCTGTCAAAATAATCTGCGAGTGATTAAGCAGAGTATTAAGAAGCAAATGATGATAAATATGAGATGCGCGGATGTCAACCGAAGAAACGCGGGCCAAATTCAGGAAATATTAAGAACAAATGCACAAAAGTATGAGATGCGAGGCCGTAGGCCGAGCAAAAGGGGGGGTCTGGGTGCGCCCCCGGCTGGTCAAAGGCTAGTTTATATATATATATATATATATATATATATATATATATATATATATATTGGGAATAGATCATTTCATTAGCTGGAAAACCGCATCGAAACTGACCAACACTTCTCTATATAATCACGAACATATATACAGGCTAGGTCGGTTAAAAACAGATGGAATGAACATGTTGCTAGTAAAAAGTTAAAAACTTTAATCGTAATCGTAGGAATGAAAAATATTAAACGCCATAATAATAAGCAACAACAGTGTTATCTTTTAAAACTTTACAACCAGTATTTGCATAAACAAGTATGTGTGTCACTGTTGGAAAAGACAACACACGTAATGTTAGCTTCCAGCAAAATAAAATCACAAACGACATACGTTCTGCCGCCACAAAAATCTACCCTATAAAGTATGTTATTTTCTTCAGCTGTATGTGATATATCAACTTATATGTATAGTGTGTGTTTTCTAGCGATACTTAACGGTGCGGCACCTTTTTTAATGAGAACGGAATATATCTTCTAAACGGAACTAAAATGAAGTAACTGAAAGCTAGTACGAAACTTATTTTGAGACTCCACCTCTGTACTTTCTCCGCAGAAAACCCTTTACTCAGTTTCCATTTTAATGTATCCAATTAATTGTTTTTATTCATTATTACGAAGAGGATTAAGTGGAGAAAAAATCATAGATTATTTTTCGCAAAGTTTATCCATTAATTTAGTAGAGGTTTGTAGAACATTTTGGGAGCATGACTAGTACTCTGAAGAACATTATATGAACAATGTATTGTATGTGTGTTGTTATTGAAATTCAGTACTTGTGGAATTCTTGATGCCTTTTGAAAGCAAGCAAAAGCAGCTTACTTTCCCACGTTTACAGAAAGAGAAAAAAGCAAGAAAAAAAGTCAGTAAGAAATAAAATTAAGATGTAAAAATCAGATATTTTAATATGTCTTGATATATGTTATTGTAAGAGTTTATGTAGTGTGGAAAAGACTTTTCAGTTACAAGACTTAGTTATATGCTACTGGATATAAATATTATTAATAATACCCTGAAAGGTATGCAACTTTTAACGATTATGAACCTGAAATGCAGAATATTAACCTGAGATCACCTTTATTTTTAGAAATAAAACATCATCATCATAGTTATTCTGCTATTATCGGCAGGCCACTTGCTGCAACTGAAAAGCTCCTATGCTCCATGGTCTTCCGCTAACCTCTTCGTCTTCACGTACGATTTTTCTGTTTTGATATCGTCCATTAATTGTAGTCTCCCTCGTCACCTCCCTCTCTTTCCTGCCACTGTGCCTTCCAACATATCCCTCATGATACAGTTTCTTCTTATCCAATGTCCCAAAATATGTTTCTTCCTCTTCTTAATAATTTGTTAAAAATTGTTCTTTTCTCCCCTACCGTTTCTAACGCCCTGTTATTCGTTTTCCGCTTGACCGAGCTAATTTGTTCCATTATTCCCACGCACATATTTCCAAACTTCCAGTCATTTTTCTTCATTTTTGCATAATGTCCATGTATGTGACCGATACAGTACGATACTTTATATATATATGTATATATATATATATATATATATATATATATATATATATATATATATATATATATATATATATATATATATATATATATGGAAAAATATTTCAGTAAAGAGAAATTAAAATTTAAAAATTAAGGACAATTTTAAGCTTTATTTCATTAACCATATTATGTAATGTCCTCCTGCTGATATCATGATAAAGCAGCGTTTCCCAACCTTTTTCAACGTGCAGCACACTACGGGTGTAACTTGAATTCTCGCGGCACATTCATAGATAGTATTATTATTTGCATATATAAAATACCATGGTTCTTTTTTTTCTGTAATTACTGATCTTCTCACAGAGATGAAAGCTCGATCACTGGTTTTCCCCTATGCTATTTCATTATGCTTATTTTTTATTCTAATTTTAAAATAGAAAACAATTGCAATGAAATATAGGACTCAGATTTTTAAAAATATGCTTTCTTTTTCGAAAACTGTATGCAGCCTTTCACTAAGAACGAAGATCACTAAATAACGAACGAACAAACAAAATCTTGTACTTTTAACTTTCTGTTTTAATCAAAACCGGTGCATCTTATTGCAATCACACAGCTTGCGATGCGTCGAAGTCAAAACACAGCTGTTGAACGAAGTGTTGTTGTGTCATTCACGTGCGAATGAGTGTTCTACGAACGTTCACTTGACGCGTACCGTCCAAGTGCTTCCATTTCTCGGTGTTAGTATGACTCTCAATTGAAGGGTAACATAGCAGCTAACCGTGGAAACGTGTACGAGCCGAAATACTGTCCGCTACACAGTAATAGATGTAGAATAATATATTACAATTACAGTGATTTTTTCCATGGTAGATATTCATAGTAATGTGAAATACAAAACTATACATGTTTTCCTATGTCTTGCAATTTGGTTGCTATAGAATTAATAATTTTGTTTCGATTTCCTCGTGGCACACCAGCGGTCCATTCGTAGCACACCAGTGTGCCGCGACACACCGGTTGGGAAACGCTGTGATAAAGGGTTTAAGAAGTTATGATTTATTATCAGTTTCAATTCAATAAGTGGCATGGTTCTCCTACAGCAACATTTTTTATGCTTACAAACAAAACTAATATTTCTGCATTTTCTCGAAAACTGCGCACGACGTTATACACTCACACATTTAATTTTGTTCAGTCCAGTAAGATCTATCTATTAGTATGTTTCTTGATTTTTGGACCTTTTTTCTTTAGTTAAGTTGTAACGATATTACAGAATATTTTAGATTAAAAACTACAGTTGAAGACCATTGTTTATATACAGTGTTTATTAATATACTAGATTTATGATCCGTGAAATTAATTATGCGCGTGTACATAATGTTCTCATCAGCATGTGCTTTGGTTTTGAATGAAGAAGGAGGGGAGTAAAAAAAAAAAGGAAATAGAAATGTGTTTCCAACAAGTGCTTTGTAATTAATAGTTGTCATCTGAAGCGGTTGTCTGAATTTATTCAAAATGAGTGTGATGCGGCTTCTAGCATTGAACTAAACAAAGAGATAATTTCGCTGCTGTAAATTAATTTTCATAATTGTCATATTAATAACGCATAATTTTACTCCTACAATATGAAACACATAGAATGTCATACAACATTTCTTTTTCTAATACGTATTTAGTTAGTGACTTAATGAATATACACACATGATTATCTTCATATTAACTGTATCATGTTCAAAGTTTAAGGGAGTAATCATGCTTTAACCACATAATAACAATTAACTTTATTTCACTGCCGCGAATAGCTTGTGAGAAAGATTGCCCAATTTTCTGTGGTGTACCACGGTACGACATTCAAACTTTCCATTTGCTTTTTTAAAAACCAGATAATAAGACAAGAACAACTGTCTTAAAATTACGTTTTCGCAGGACTCTTTTAAAATTACAACTTAAAACGGTGAATTATATCTCATAAAATTTTACTCAATCTAAATGTATATATTTAAAGAATCTGTGAATGTTTTTAAAGTTTCATATTGGCAGTATAGAGAAACTAAAATTGTACAGTTATTTATGCTGTGATTAGGAACTTTCAAGCCAATCTATGTAGATCTATCTAAAGATCTCCCTAAGCGGTTAGTGTACGCGCCTTAGGCGTGGCAAACGCGGGTTCTGTTCCCGGCGAGATCGAATCTCACATTACGCTGTAGATTCACGTCTGATATAGCCTCACTTCTGAAATGGACGCTAAACTTATGATCAAATCAAATATAATAAAATCGAATGTAAAACTCAATATATAACTCTTCATTAAAGTCAAAGCACCCGTGTCCCAGCGTTTTCAGAAATTACTGTTTTACGAAGGTAACGGTCAATCATAATCTGTGCGAAAAAAAAAAGAAAAAAGAAAGAAAGAAAGAAAGAAAGAAAAGAAAAGAAATGGGTGGTAACATGAAAAACAATCGACTGATATTAGTGTCCAATTCATAGATTTTGCTCCCACTGAGATGAACAGTGACACTCTGAATGCGTTTACGTCCAAATTAATCCCCTATGTACATGGAGTGAGGAGTAGTGTAAGATATGGTGGTGACATGTAAAAATAATCGGAAACGACAGTAATTAGTGTTCAATCCATCCCCGTTTAGAGTTGTTGAGATGAGTAGTGTCACTCCCAATGCATTTAAGTCCATGCATCCCGATCCCCACGAGAAAGTGGGCGGGTTAAAGTAGGAACAGTGACATGTAAAAATAATCGAAAGCGTCAAAATTAGTGCCTAATCCATATTTTCTTATGTTTCTCTGAGACAAACAATGACACTTCCGATGCCGCTTAAGTCCAAATGTATCTACCAACGGAATGGGAGGGTGAGGTGGGAAGGGAGTGAAAATAGAAAATAATCGAGGACGGCTAATATTAGTAGATAATCCGTAGTTTCCAGTTTTTGCTATGGATCGTAACCGTTTAAATCCAAATTCGTCCAAAATTGTCATGGGCTGAGGACAAAGATGAAAAGAATGGCATGCGGAGATAGATAATGGATGACATTACGGATTTTAAGTTAAGTTGATTTTGAGTTTAACGTCCCGTTCAACAGCGAGGCTACATGAGACATGGACCTACTGATTAACGTGAAATCCAAACCACATGAGCTCCTGCCGGGAGTTGAACTCGGGTATCCCGCACAAAAGGCGCGTAAGCCAATTATGGACTGTTATCATTGCGCTTTCATTATAATAGTATTCTAAGAAAAGGGAAACAGTTCGTATAATTTTCATACACATATTCTTCCTTACAGTTATTTCTTCCTTCTTCAAGAATGTCAACTTTATATTTAGTAGTCTATATTTATATTTTAAAAGACTAAATCTGCTGATTTTTTCACCAATAGCTATTCGAAACTATTAAGCATAAAATCTTGAAATTTGATATAAATATTTTGAATTACCACAGGTTGCAGACAAAACGGGTTTTGCGAAATACAACTATTAAGAGTGGAGGTAGGGGGCTTCAATGATTTCTTGCCATTTGTTAAATCTGCCAAATTATCAGGTGTATAACCTTGCATAAATGTTCTCGCATCCTAAACTCCAGACTAGATGGAATTTCTCAAATGTGAACCCTGAGATGTGAATGGAAGTGTATTTTATTTAGTGTATTTATTTAATGGTCATAAGGTATTCGAAATTATTGATCGCAGAACAATGCAATCATATTCATGTTATTCGCTTGCATTCAATGTCGAAGACAATAGGAATGAAACGCAGGGAGTGGAAGATTCTAAAAACATTGTCCCGGGAAACGGGTATGTACTATACAATATCATGGTTATCTGTACTATCAAAGTTTTACAGTACTTAAAGCCAGAAGAATGTGTTTAGTAAGCATGTCGCCATGCAAGGTAATCTAGTAGCATGTTATCACTAGTTACAGCAATAGGACTGTGCCCTAATTGTCTGCTGGCTATCGATACATGTTGACATTAGGAAAAACGAGCGTGCTGGCACGATAAGCTAGAGCCCTGTATTTCCAGTTATTGCACTGAAGTATTCTCTTCCATGTTTCTATCTCCGTAGCTATAGTATTTGTCCAAGGAATCGTTCTAATTGGCAAGACAATTACTAGCATGCTAACGAAACTAATTTAACTCAATATCTTTAAAATGTACAGCACATAATACTATACATATTTGGAATTGTTGCTGTCAATAAACAACTTCAATCATTAATGCAAATACGAGAAGTATTATATCTTTCATTATATCAGTCTTCAAGATAACTCTGCATATTTAAAGCATTACATATTAAATTATCTTTTATGCAGGAGGCTGCATTATGCTCGTTTCTTCTTTAATGTTTAATGTAGAATATATATAACTGTATTTGACATTCAATGGTTTTCAAGATATTGGCGAATTTACAAACCAGAGAATATTGTACTCTTCAGAATGAATCTCCTCCCATCTTTTTTACTTACGAAACATCATTAGTGTTGACCATGAGATAAGATTTGGAGCTGTCTTGTCCCGAAAGTTCGGTTTCGACTCGAAAAGTATTTCTGTTTCTATTGGAAGAGTTCTGTCTCGTCTCGTATCTGGACAGGAAAATTCAGTCCCGTCTCGTCTTGTGAGAAACAATAATAGGCACTGTGTTTAATTTTAATTGCAAAAAGTTTATCAATTGTTATAATCTCTACAGTATGGTTCGGAAGTGACGTATGACGATTTTAGGTTTTACCCATATTTGTTTGGTAACATTGCTTGGCATTGTCTGGTAACATTGTTTGGCATTGTGTGGCAACATTGCTATCCATGTTTATTTTTTTGCTGCTGTTTTCTGGTTGGTAATTCTCATTTCTAGTTCTCATTTGCACGTTTCCTGGCCGCTGAATTGGAAGAGTTTGTGCATCTTCACCAATTCCCTTTGCCTGGCCTCCAAGAAGTCTCGATCTGACGACATGAGACAATGCTTTCTGGGGTCTCATAAAGCAACAAGTAAGAAACACTCGATATCACACAACTCAGGAATTACGAACAGTTGTAGAACACGCCTTCACCCTCTTGACTCCGGAGTATCTCCGCAAAACATCTGCGAGAACTTGGCGCAGAATTCAGCTGTGTTGCGACATGGAATGTGACCATACCGATGTTTATGACTCTTAAGACTTCAAAATAACTGTGTACAGACGTTCTACCATAACTAACACTATACTGTTGAAACTAAAGAGGGTACGCCCACTTCCGGTCCCCCTGTATATTAAACTATATTTACAGGTATAAAATAGTGAATAGTTTCTGTCTGATCTCACCCTACCTGATAGGCACGGCTACTACTTTAGGTTCCTTGTTTGTGCAAAGAGTTTGGTTTACGAAATTCCTTTATATATTTACCCTGTTTGTCTGTCCGTCAGGAAGACAAAATATCTCAGGAACTAATCAATGAAACGCGACGAAATTTGGTCAGAACGTAGAGTCAAAGGCTAGAAATTGAGTTCGTTGATGAAGGCGATATCGAAACCAGAAAAGTTAAAAATTAAACCATTTTCGATTTATTACGTACAGTAAAAACATACAGTACACTAGTGTTCTGCATTCGATTAAGCTTCCCAAGAATACATTTCATTTCCATTTCCAACACCTACTAAAACTGGAAATGGTAATCGCCAATCACTTCCGGTTTTAACGTTGATCATTATAGAGGGAAAACAGTAACAAATAGTGACGAGCTGTTTTCTGCAATCAATTATGTGTCTCAAGAATATATTTCATCTCCACTCTAACTTCTCTATTAAAACCGCAAATGTAAGAAAATCATCCACTTTCGGTTTTAACGGTGATTGTTATAGGGTAAAAATGGTAATATATAGAAAGAAGTAATCAATTAAGCGTATCAGGAGTCCATCCTAATCCAATTTTAATCTTTCTATTTACACCGTAAGTGGTAGAAATTTACTACCACTACTAGTTCCAATATTAACTGAGAAAATATCATGACATGCAAACCAAACTTGTTCACGTTGTATACATGCGACACTGCTACTTGTATCTTACAATGGTATTTGAGTAAAAAATGAAAGTTGGACTTATATTTCATGACATGAAAAACCATATTTACACTTAAATCGCTCATATTTTTTTCTTTTAAGTATTGTTGCAACATGTGGTTGCAGTTACTTGGTAAACCGCCAGCCTACTTCCGTAAGGGTTAGGAATATATCTATTCAGCAACGTTTCATTCAATGTCTTATATTGTATAGACAAATAACGGGAAAATGGCAACCAAAAAAAGGAGAGTAATTATCTATGAAGTAGTTAGCAAGAGATGAAGTACCACATGTTAGGCGAGGCAACCCGAACCGAGCC